>NC_044282.2:1546341-1855609 GCF_004027225.2 Strigops habroptila | reverse complement strand
AGCCATACAAAATAAGTGGTAGGATACCACTGTGGACAGTGGATGTTCTGCAACAACCTAGAGCAGGGACCCTGCAATGAAAGATGGGAATCCCAGCAATAACTTCTATTTTATTATCCACAAATGTGCAAAATCCTTATCATTTTTGCACCACTGAACTTTTTTTAATTTTCTCTGGGTATAACATACAATTTTCAGGTTAACTACGCATGCAAATACAGCAATTCTAAATCGTGACTGTTCCAAAGGGCTAGGGGAAGAAAATAATAAGTTTTAAACGATCAGCACTACAGAATACACTTAAAACTCAAGCTTTCTCTACTGAGAGACAAAAGAAGATGAACTGCCATAAAGAAGATTTCAGTGGCTTAAATTGATTTTATATAAGATCATAACAGACGGGAAAATTTACTGAGGATAATGGCGCTAAATTATGTACTATTATGTTTTTTCTATTTTTCCCTTGATCCTTCTGGCTTTAACACAGTTTATTTCATTTTGTTGTCACTTGCAACATTTACAGCTTTTTGTATTTTGTTTCTTTGCTTTAGAAAGCAACTAAAAAGAGAAGTCAAATTCTTATCGTGGCTGCGGTAAATTCAGGAGTCATTTCTGTATGACACATCCTGTTCAGAGCTACAGAAATGCAAACTGCAGAAAAAATAAAATAAAAAAAAAGAAAAGAAATCAGTCACAGGCTTTCTTCTGCATCACTCTCAAAAAGCATTAACCTAGCTCCATTCAGCCTTTTCTCGACTGGGGAATATTCTTTCATTATGTCTACTCAAACAGATGCCTCACTATGAGTTTTACGTCTTTACTGTATTTTAAGAGACCCTAATAATTTCATAACCTGCATTTCTCCTGCAGTATCTGAAAACTAGCTCTAACACCCTGATGCACTTGGCAGAGGAGGTAGTATTTCAAAAGCCTGCAATTTCCAATAATCCAACAAAAGCCTGGATACAGACTGTCTATCCAGGTATCTCACCAATATCACTGGGAGATTTAGTAAACTAGCACTGCAAGATCACTTAGTATTAGTAGTATTATTTACATTATAGAAATGGCTGGGAATTCACACTAGTATCATGCATCTGTGCCCAGGGCACAGCTAGATGCTGCGCAAGCCTCTCATCTCAGGGAGAGACCTGAAGAAGCTCACACTCAGGTGCTTCAGAATTAAATACTATTTTATGTTGAAGATGCGCCAAGTATTTGTTTTAGGTTTCTAATGCTGCCTTTTATTAGAGTCGGGGATGAATATCCAGAGTCAAAAGGAGCTTTACAGCCCACCCCATTTAAATGTTACAATATATGCTACACGTTCAGATGCAAAGACTTGAGAGTTACAATATATACTACGCTGTCAGACACAAAGACTTAGTACTCCTATACCTCACTTCCCTGACATGTATGACATCTTGAGAGTATGGATACCATCATCAACTCTATCCTGCACACCAGCTGCATTACTAAATTACACAGCCTTTCTTGCTCCACCTCATCACTTACAACACAGTGCTACTGAAATGCAATTCTTTCAATTAGAGTTATACTGATAGTGGGACTAAACTTTTTTTTAGTAGCTGTCCTTGACTCAAATTGGACAAGAATAACACATCAGGATAACTTCTGCTATGTCAAGGAGAACTATAATTTGGAACAGGGATTCTCCAGTCATGATGCTATAAAAACAGGAGTGGTGATTCAGCAGCACCTGGGGAAATGGGGGTTGGGAGCATCAAAAAGGTAAAATAACTGATGGATGAAAGTGCTGCATAATCACAGAAAGCATGTGCAGTATTTCAACTGTCTGACAAAACTGTTAGTGAAATGAAAAAGAAAATAATAATCAGGAAGTACAGAGAAAAAGTGGTGAAACACACCTAATCATTCCGAGATAGAACATGGAGTAGAATAAAGCTTGCAGTTAATCTCTCTCTCTGGAAGCGTTTTCTCGCTCCTGAAAACAGTTAATATGGTAGGAAGCATGTTGCTTTTTACTACAGAAAACATTTATGTCAATTGCTAGAATCAAGAACATGAGTTTTGAAAGAATATCACATCTTTTGGGTTTAAGAGCAGAGCCTGCATCAGCTTATTACCGTCACAGAACTTCCAGGAAACTTACATAAAGGCATAAGTCTCTTCAAAAAACCATTTAGCATCATAGAATTTAGCATATTTTTATGAAAAAAGGAAGAAACTGTAAGAATGCAGTTGAGCCCTGGTACTGCTTTACTGTATTTCTGTGTGCCTGTAAATGTATATAAATGCACCATCCACAAATGTTCTGTAAAGTCTGCAAACACAATTTAGGTGTGGAGCATCTTCAAAGCTAAGTTCACTTTCACACAAGTGACTGTACTGGCTTTCTGAAGATTTTCTCATTTTATATGCCAAGACTCTCCCCAAGCACATTGCACAATATGTTTCTAAGCCCAGTAAGCTGACACTGACAATTTCTACCCCAAGCCTGCATGAATTCTAAAAGCAATGATGCTGAATTCCAGAAACAAACAGAAACTAAACCTATTTTATTCTCTCTCATTTGATGAACTCCATTTTAGTCAATCATTGCTGTTCTGGGGAATTATCTCACTGGCCCCACACAGCAGTGTTAGTATAAAATATTCTACGGGTCGCTGATTCATGAAACTTGAACATAAGAAGCTGAAGAAAATGAAATTCCCCAATATAAGACAACATGAAAGTTACAAGGAGATATCTGTATGACTTCTTATGCTTAGCTTGAGAACCACCCTAACACAAGTGACTGCAGAGGTTAGAAAATCCAGATTCTCCTCAGTCACCAACTGTGTAATCTTTCTCATCTTCCATCAGTCAGTCCCTCTGAGATCATACACAAAAGTCAGAATGCTTGACACCGTGCTTCTGGCAAAATTGCCATTCTTCCAAAAATTTAATTTTACATCTTCACAAGATGAAGATATTCTGTAGCTTAATCTTGCAAAGCAGACAAGCAGGAGCAACGCACACCTGAAGATAATAAACTAAGGAGCCTTCTATCCATGAACTGTAAGCCAATGCAAGTTTCTCCAAAAGAAGATTCAAATTACTCCAGAATAAGGCAAATTTCCAATGAACTCTGTCTCTTTCTACTTAAGGTGTATCTCCCCCAAACATGAGATCGCTAACTTCTTCAAGAAGAAAAAGCACAGCTTCCACCTTTACAGTACTGTCTCTGCAGGTAATTCCAAAACCCTCTTTATTAGTTAGCCTGGTTTTAACACTGGCTCACCGCCTGTCTTGCTAGTCAAATGAACACTAACCCCTAATTTACCCAGCCCTTTAAAATCAATACAATTTACAAGTAAAATGCCAGATTAAAGTTACATGAGACATTTCTTAAATTGACAAAAATCTGACTAACCCTAAAAGCTTGTGTGAAGAAATTACCTTGACATTGAGCACCTCCCTCCCATGAAGAGCTGACCCAGATTATTGATTCCTGCTATTTTTACTTTTAATGGTAATTTTTCCTTTTTTTCTTTACTTAATACACTCTGTTCAGCTAGTCATTGATGCATTTGTGTAATACAAAATGACTGTGTAAAAGACCTGCAAAGAAAGCAAATCATCCTAATTCCAATTGCCTAAAAAGATGGGAAAGAAAATTAAAAATGCTTACCCAAGGCAAACAAACTCTAAGTACTCTGCATTCATTTATGGCTCAGTTTTCAAAAAGAACTGAACAATTAAAGAAAAAAAAAACCCAACAAACAGGATATGCAGATCTGGTCATTATAATGTAGAGAAAATACCATTTATTTACAAATATGAACAGTTATAACAACTTTTAAAACACCATGACTACCTACTACGCTGTAGAAAGGTTTCCCTGCTAGTTTTTTGCATGTCTTTAATTGCCTGACTCTTTAAATATTCCTGAATTTTTGAGAAATTAAGCTGAATTTAAGAGACCTGCAGCAAGTTATGACAACTGGAGGGAAAAGAAGCAAACAAAACCACCAAAACTCTAAGTATCCTCTTCATGAAGCAAAAAAAGCCATTGAGACAGTGGATCAAACCCAGATACATTGAGTTTTGCAATAAGTTGGACTAGATTTTCCCCTCCTCACCTTATTACCTTTTTAAGTGGAGGAAAAGGTGATAAATGTCTGACAAAAATAGATGTTTAAACACTTTTTCAACAGTTTCTAGGGTCGATTTGACACTTGCTTCTCAAGAACAAATTTTTCTTTTTCTCTGAAATCAAGCAGAATTTAAACCATGCAAGCAAAAATACTCTAATAGGCTCATTCTTAGTATTTGATGCTTTAAATAGTCTAATTATACATAGCCAAGACCTACTCACTAGTCATATGCACTGCTAATTGTGCCTCCGCATTTAAGGACCATCGGTTGACTGAAGCTGGCAGGTTATTAGTAGGCTAATCTACATTTAGAGCAGATGATGAGTATTTACATCGGAGATTAGATTTTATTTAATGCTCCTTGAAGCTCTCTTTGAAGCAGTGAAAGGCATAAAGTGAACCTACATCAGAGATCACCAAGAGTTCACACTAGTTATACAAAGCAGATATAAGATATTAAAATGGGAAGGCTTGATGACTGACAGATGTTATACTGTGGCTCTTCCCCCCCACCAAATCACAGTTGATTTATATGCACTATGAGAGTTAAGAGGTATATTTCATTCAAACACAGTTATAAGCTTGATTTTCTGAACCTTCATGAAATCACATCATTCCTTACTCTCATAACTTAGTTGGCCTTTACAATGAGTCCAGCAAGACTTAATACCTTGAATATGACCAATTAACTATTACCTAATTTGAAATTACTTTTACTGCTAACTTATTTGACATCCAGTCATGCTTGTACTATTTTCCTACACTACTTTTTATTAAATATTGTAACATGCAGACTTTTTTTTTAAATGTTACTAATATCCTCTTTGATCACTGAAAGCACACAGCAAGAGAGAGAACAAGAAAGGTCCAGGTCACCTACAAATGCCCTGCCCTACCACCCTGTGAAAGCAGGTACAAAGTAAAAATAATGCATCTGTCCAAAAAAAGAGAAAATAATATATCAGTTACACCCTCCATGACCTTTCTGGTTTTCTTCCATCTTCATTTTTCAGTTTATGCAGCTTCTACTCTTTAATTCTGTTCCTGACCTAAATGATAATTTTTTGCTAGCTTAAAGTTTCTGGAGAACAACTGGCTCTTAGAGAGAGAGAGCATGCGTATAAAATGCAACAGGAATAAAGAAACAAGTATGAAAACCTCACAGATCCTTCTAGACCTACATTCAGCACTAGAGCCAGCAGCACAATGTAGTTTCAGGACTGCAGCTAGTTTATGACTCCTCAGATCAAACAGTACAAAGTGGAGCAGACACAAACTTCTGCATCCTGCTCCCTTTAAGTCCAGAAGCTTAATATAATGAACCCTCCTAGTTCTTTACATGTTTATGGGCTTTGCTACTAAAGCAGAATGGCAAAGTTTTTTTCCTGTTTTGCAACATTTGGATTATATTCCCACAGCCAAACACTACCGAAAGAAAAAGTAATGTTTTCACGTTTACACAGTTTGCTCAAAAGCCATTGAAATAAGCAAATCATATTACATAAGTGTGCAGTTATGTAGCACTATATGCCAGACACCTACTGCCAGAATTAAAAGGGGCCCACTTCAAGTCAAATCTCCCATTACAAGAAAAGCCTCTGAGAACTGTCAAGACTCCGCCTGTTGCACAGCTCAGAGTCTAAAAATTAACCAACGCAAGAGGCACAAAAACATCACGGATAATTCAACTCTGCGGCCTCACTATGCGACAGCTTCCACAACAGAACCAAAAGAGACTCTCAGGTTTCACCCGCCCTGGAATGAAGAGGTGTCAGGGTGCCTGAAATCTGAAGTAGCTCTTCTCTGTTTGTGGAGAGTATAGGATCTATACAGAAGCTCTGTGGCCTTCCACCTGTGAAGACAGCTCCTCTGACTTCTGAGAATATTACCTCGAATGACACAGCTCTGCAAAGAGGCACAAGAAATAGGTTGTGATTGCATGCTTCAGAATCACCTGCCTCAACGGAAAGCAGCAGTCCACGAAGCAAAGCTTGCAGAGTTTCGGGGTGATGACACCCATATGCATGTCCATGCTCAACAGTCATTTGTGGAAACTGGCTACACCACCACCAGGGTTGGGGTTTTTTTTATTTGTTTGTTTCCTTTCTCTTCCCTTCTCCCCAGGACAGCAGGAAACTACAAGAACAGCCAAAACTTTTAAAATGCTTATTCTTGCGTCTACTTCACATACACAAAACCCACACAACACAATAAGCTTAAAATTGTAGGTCAGGTCAACTTCCTGCTTCTGATTTTTTTTAAGGTCAAAAGACATTAATTCAGTACTGTAATTTTAGCTGTATGAAGTCTTTCCAAATCTAGTAAGGAGGCTTTTTATATATATATATATATATATATATACATTCTACATTCACACCATAGATCTGCCGATAAAATAAAAAAGACATGGAACTTTTTTGTTACGATTTTTAAAAAAATGGGATCAAATAAACCTTAACACACAACCTTGGGTCACACCACACCTTCAGATGGAGCTGTTACAGTTCTATAGCAGGGAAGCTTGCAAACCGGGGTGAGAGGATGCAGCACAGGGTATTCTTGCCAACTAACCGGGTTGGTGCGTGTAGCTCTTAGCTCAAGCCAATCCATCACAAGTGTTTTATGCAACCAGTACCAGAGGCATAAACTTCCAAGCACAAACAGACGGAGCGCCCCAGACACTGTGTCAGCACCACGAAACTGTCGAGCTACACGGCTGGTGCCAAATCTGCTTTTCAAAGCTCCCGGGGCCCCGCAGCTCCTGCCTGTTTCAGGCAAAGCTCAGCATGTTGTGGTAAAAACTCGCATCCCTGCGCTCTGCTGAAAGACTGGGAGAAAGCAAGCCAGATCATGTTTAACCCACGGGTAAAAATCAAGCGCTGACAAGTGCTGATTCACAGCGCGCCTGCTGACGGAGCGTTTCTCCTCCAAAACACATTAGCGGAGGGGACAAAACCAGGCTCCGACTCACTTTTACCTGTCCACGGAACCGCCGTGGCCGCCGGAGGGTGTCACCGAGGCGGGAGCACCCCGGGTCTCGGTCCCCGGAGGGCTCGGCGGCCGCCGCTGACCCCGCAGCGGGGGAGGCACCGCGCGTGCTCCCGCCGCCCCGCGGTGAACCCCGGGCGGCCGGGGCCCGAACTCTCGCGGCAGCGATCAGCCCCGGCAGGTCGCTCTCACCTGCGTTGTAGAAGCGGTCCAGCACGGCCGTCTCGCCGAAGTCGAGCTTGCCGAAGTGCAGGGTCTCCAGCGCGGCGCCCACCGCCTCGCACGCCTCCCGCAGGCTCTGCAGGGCGCCGCTCTCCGCCGCCAGCAGCGGCCCCTGGCTCGCCTCGTTGATCACGTAGGTGACGGCGGTCCGCCGGCCGACACCCTTAGCCCGCGCCGCGATGCCTGGCCCGGCGTTGCCGTCCTCAGTCCAGTCGGGCAGGAGGCTGCGGGCGCCAGTGTCGGTTCCCTGCGCCCGCCGGCCCAGCGGTTCCTCGCCGGTGGGGCTGGGCACCGGCAAGCTGATGACCCCCTCGCTGCTGTCACTCATCCCGGCGGAGGAGCCGCCGCCGCGGCGCGTCCCGGGCTCTGCAGCGCTGGCCAGGGTTAGGCGGATGCCATGCTGTGCCGCCCGCCCCGGAACGGTCCCGCCGAGCTGCTAGGGAGGGAGAGGCGGCCGGGCTGAAGCGGGAGGCTCCCCTCGGGCGCTAACGAGGGCTGCCGGAGGCGGGGAGACGAGCTCAGCCTCCCTCGGTGTCTGCCGCCGGCACCATGACGCGCCGCTCCCGACTCCTCCGCACCTGCAAGGGCTGCCCGGCGAGCCGACCCCCGCAGCCCGGCCTCCTTCCCTCGCCGCCCCCAGGACCTCGTTCTTCCTCCGGCCGTTCGGCTCCCCGGGGCGAAATTACTCGACCGCGGGCAGGAACCACTTGTGCGATCGCTCTTGGGCGCCCCGGCTTTTGCCGAGCGACAGCTGCGAAGCCACTGGAGGCGCGGGCTGAGGCGGCCCCTCGCCGGACACCTCCCTCCGGCCCCGCCTCCGGGCAGAAATACCTCTCCCCGCTCCACCCCGCATAGCGTGCGCCGCGTCCCGAGTGGGAGCTCTCGGGGCGGGTGAGCCACGCCACGTCCCCACGGGGCTTTTCGGCTTCCCGGGGCGCCCTGTGAGGTGACAACCATTGGAGAGGACCGAGGGCGCCTGGGAGCTTCGTGTCAAGAACAATTGGAAACCCTTGATAATTAGAGAAAATATCCCTTCTACAGAAAAAAGGGAAGAAGTTGAGTTAACTAGCACGTAGGCAAAAGCTGAGCTCACTTTGTACGGTAGGCCTCCTGAGTCGAGGGAGAGGGAAAAATCCTTTGACACTTGAAATAGTACGTGGTATGAAGGGAGAACATTCCAATATTTCATATGATTTGCAGGCCAAGAGTGAATCTCTAAGGAATTCAAAAGGGGTTGGAGAAGGAAATGATGTTGATGCATCTGTAGTGTGTTTTTAAACAGAAATGCTGTGAAATTGGCTTACTCAATTTTTTAATTCTTAGGGGGTTCTAGTAAATATTACAGGAGAAAAAAAAGGAAAATTAGTATTCTACATATGTAATGTTTATATGTCATATCAATAGCTCTGTCCTGTTAAAATGGATGTCGATAAGACTAAGCAACTTGTTGTCATGAAGCCTGCTCTTGTGCCATTGTTTGCCATTGTCTCTGCAGACAGAGAATCAGTTCTGGAATAATTAGAAAATTAGTCACTGCAGTACCTTCAGTTGGTCTGTTTGCTTTTGTGTTGAGCAGTTCCCTTTTTCGATGAGATATGCCTGGTATTTGCTTCTGCTGATAAGAAATGGGTAGAAGGGGTGGGAAGATGACGAGGAAACTAAAGACTCATTTACAGGGAAAAGTTAATATTTGCTAATCTGCCAGATACAGTAGGTTATTGTTTCTTGCTACAGTCTGAATGGCAATCTGTGTTTTTCTAAATTATGTCGTTTTCCACAAAATGCAGATTCAGTGTTAATCCATTCAGCATTGCAGTTACATCACCTTACAGGAAGCAAGAACAATATGTCCCTGTTGTTCTTGAGAACAGCCCGTGTTTGTCAACTACAGAAGGAAGTCACGGACTGAAAGGAGACGGAAGCAGCATGCTATTCCACTTAGCATTACTGGCTTGTGAGGCTTGCTTCACTATCAGCATTGTGTGTATTCCAAATTCAAGTTAGTTTTTCCGTTGATTTGGGAGTGAGGCTGTGCCCTAAACAGGGGGAAAAAATGTATTCAAAATGCTTTTGAATATCAAAGACAAATTGCCCATGTTTTTGTGAAGTGAAAACACATCTTTTAATCTGAAGTGAGCGATCAGAAATTTAGGAGCTATTGTGTTCTAATGTCTGATCAGGAGATGATAATTCCAAAGATTTTTTTAAAAAACAAAGTAACACCTCATGTTTTCTCAGAAGTACTCTTACCTTGTTTGCTTGTTTCTCAAGGGCTGTAAAATTAACATCTTTAGCACTGGATGAATTGCATATAATCACGATTCAGTATCACCCTGTTCCAGCTCTGTTTTTTCTAAGGACAAAACTTGTAATGGGCAGCTAGCTGAACATTTGTTGCACTAACGACTCTCTTCATTATGTTTTTACAGCTATACATCACTGGCCGCTAGGTTTAACTGCAATTATAATTTTAATATCCAAGAATTTGCCAACTTTCTTAGTTGCAAAAAGAAATGTAGGTTTTGATGAGTGACAAAGAACATATGCTGGATGCCACAGGCTTGATTTACTCAAACTAGTGTAAACAAGACCCAAGACCAAAAAAGGTAGTTCAAATGTATCTGATTTATACAGATGAAATCTAAAACATGCGTGCATTTAACATAACTCTACCCAAATTATATTTTTTCATGTATTATGGCAGTTAGTGTCCAGTTGAGGGAGAAAAATGATTCTAGACTAATCTGCATTTTGAATTTTGTTTATGGTAGTGCTAATGGAATTGACAGAATGGACTAAAAGACATCGCTACAGATACTGGGTTTAAAATAGACGCTAAATTTCATCCCTACTTTCAGGCCCTCTTACTTAACTACATTACAACTAATATATAGGAATATAACTAACATATAGGAATGAGAGATTGGAGATGCACTGTAAACTCTTCACTGATAAGCAGGACAAAGAAGCTTGCAGGAGTGAAGGAGTGAAGTCCAGTATGCTTTAATTATGGCTGTAAAAAAATCAATTCTGCCTCAATTATGGGTGTAAAAAAAGAAAAAAAAAGTCAAGAAATTTGCAGATACAAAAATCCAAGTGAGATCTTGAAAGTACATAAACTAATGCAATTTCTGTGAGCTATCAACCAGAACTCTCACAGAGCAGAAATGATTAAACTGAAATAAAACCCTCTTTTTTAAAAACTAAGAAGTTAGACTAAGTGTATCACTGTAGACAATCAGAAGTAGCCTTTATGCTCACTAGAGAGAGGGCAATTTGGTTATGAGGCAGTCAGCTGCCAGTCTTTAAAAAGAGGCAAATCTGTGATTACACTGAACGTTTAAAGCAGTATTTAAGTATTACAAAGGGTCAGGTAAACAGAGACTGCTGGGCAGCAGCTGATCATGGAACAGTAATAACATGATCAAATCTGTTTACCAAATTATGGCATGGTGCACATAAATGGCAGTCAGCAAAAACTGCGGGAGCAACGTGGATACGTCATTGGGGATGGGTATTTCATCAGTCAGAACTGTTCTTGGAGCCCTTGTCTGGTGAGTATGGTGAAGAATGTGCACCATTCTTGCTTTATACCCTTTTTCCCCAGAACAACTCTCATGTTTCTTTCTAAATCTCCTCACCTAAATCTTCTTCTGCTCTAGTGTCTTTCCTCCTCTTGTGTATTTTGTTCTTTTAAACTTCCAGAAAAGTCTCCGTGCTAACTGCTTCTTCCTTTCAACTTCCACAATGCTCTTTTTCCCCATCTGAGGGGAGCCTTTTCCCTTTGCATTTGTTCCTGCACCCCTCCTAGTTAATTTCATTTGTTTATTTTCATTGTTGCCAGTTTTGCAATCTCATCATGAACCTTGGGAAACTAAATGCTTTCCTTAAAGCTTCAACTGATACAACTTTAATGACAGTATGGGAATTTCAGCTGGGAACATCCCTATGTTGGTCAATAAACGCTCACTACTGTAGAGGAAAATATTGATGGCATGAAGCCTAACGAATGGCTTGATAACTAAAAGACAGAAAAATGTTTACTGCAGTCTGTATTTTCAGTTTTTTAAGCTACCTGTCCCTGCATGTGAGCAAATGGCTCACAATCTACTTTCTCTGGTAGAAAAGATCTTTTATATTTGCTTAAATACTTGGGCTCAAGCCTTCCTGATTACTGTTTGTGTGGCCCAGCAAGGGTTTTGGAAGGATTTGTATACAGCAGTGATGGTCACCAACTCAACTCACACCTAACCTAGCTGTCAGCTAGCAAGCTCAGGAAATAAGGGACGCGTTAGTAACAGAACGGAGCTCATTGGACTTAAAAGGGTGGTCAACCCAGCGTGAGAATATTGCTGTAAGCATCTCAACTACGGATTTAATGCTAACGAGGGGTATGAATGTGAGCTGGAAAGGTACAGCCTAAGCAATTGTATTTTATTTTTGATTCGTTGAAGTGATGTTGGGTTAGGAACAAAATAATCTCGGTGTAGTTGGGGCATTCCCCCCCAGAACTGAAGGCTCTCAGTGGGTACGTGGAACGTGGCTGCCACCTACCGCTGCACGGGCCGTAAGTCTGGTGTCGGCCGGTGGCAAGGCCGGTTTCAATGGCTGCATATAAAATAGTGTATAACAATGAAATAAAACGCTCCTGTGGTTGGTGATCCTCCTCCTGAATTGACCCAGCTGCGCAGAGGCTGAGGAGGAAACGCACTCATGTTTAGCAGCTTTTTTTTGTCGGGCCCTTCTCTCTTTGCTTGGAAGATATCTTTTGTTTCTTCGTATTCTCTCTGCGTTGAAATTTTCCTGCACAAATACTTTCACTCGCTGTTATTACTTTGCTTCCTACTTCTAAAGAGCTTGAAAACCTGAATTCACAAGTTTGTCTCTGAAAAAAATTTGTTTTGGGAACTAGTCCTTCTCTCAGGACTTCCTTGTAACCTTTTATCCACTTCCTGATCTTGATGTCTACAAAAATTCTTTTAACCTGTCTTTAAAACAAAGCTGGGCCACTGGTAAGAACAGCTTCCTGTTTGTGTAACCCCTTTGTGGAATTTCACTCCTTACAAAAGATCAACTAGATTTGAAAATGGACTTGATGAAATCTTTCTAATACTCAGATCAGTGATAAATTGTCCATAAACCAACTGGACTTTACACCACCATCAAGCACTCGACTCCCAAACACCACCTCTCAAATGGCTGTACCCAAATCAACCTACTGCACCACAACAGTGGCTGTGATTCTTTTCAAATGCTGTTACTGACATCCCAGTCACAAAAGGCAATTACCTTAAAAAAACTTTCTCAGAAAATTGTCTACTAATTTGGATTTTGAAAAGATACAGTGATTTAAAAAGATTCCACAGATGCTAAAATCAGTGGAATTTGGCCTGGAGTAGCCAATTCAGTAAGGTGTTCCATTGCCCCAGGGTTAAAACATCTCATCTCATCTCATCCATGGTCTGTCAATAAATTAAGCCCATAAATTGCCAGTTGTGAGGCTTTGGGAGCTGCTGTGATAATCCCAATGATACACTAAATTGAGGTTCACTTGCAGTGGTTTTGGATTGATTTGATTCTAAAATCCTGGGGGCTGTTCGATAGCATATTTGTTTTCATTTTTACCATGAGATCAAGAACTGCCTAATTAAGGGATCTGCATTTGAATGCCAATTTCAGCAATTTCTGTGGCTTTACGGTAGATTTTGTAGCCAAGGTTTAGTTTCAAATATAAAGCTGAGTAGCAGGAGTATGTAACTATCCTCCAAGCTCCGTGATGTAACCTTGATTAAGTAATCTAATCTGCCTTTGCTGTACCTTCCTAATGTGTAAAATAATACTTTTACATTTTTATCTCTACTCTTATGAGTGGGTCATTAAAACTAATTAGGGTAGTCTGTGTCCAGCTGGAATAATTGCTGTATTTTAAAGTCCTGTAAAACATATGCAGGATAGAACATAATAAAAGCTGCAGCTGCTGCTCTGCTGAAATACTTATTTCCTAAGCCTGACCACCACCCCCCTACCCCGCTTCCTTTCAAAGCCAAAATTCTCACTGGCTTAAGTAGAATTTGTCACGGGTGTAAGAGATCTTGAGTTTGATCATAAAAGGGCTTCCACTGAGCATAACTGCATCACAAGACTATGCATAACTACACAGATAAAATGTGCAGCTCTATCCAAGAAACTAGAGAATGAAATACAAGGGCTTTTTAAAAGGAAAATGACAGGAAACATACATACTTGTACTATGATTGAGGCATCTCATGTTCAAGCTGATGCACACACAACGAGCTGATGTATGTCTTAGATGCAATATAAAAGAACGGCTTATCTCTTCAATTTGGAAGCCATCTCCATCTCACCAGTGGGGTGATTTCGCACAATTGTTTACCATGAGAAACTGGCAGCCAGTGGTCCGAACCCTGGTGCAGGCCAGGTCACCTTAACTGCAAATCACACTGTACGACAACCTAAGAGTACCAAGTGATGAATTTCTCAAGTGGCGCTCCTGAGTTTGCAGCTCTCCTCTGAGGTGGCCAAAGGACAAAGCCGCAACGAAGGAATAAGCTGCCGAGGCCCCAGGCCGCCACCACCTCTGTGATCGATCACAGCGGGACCCGTCAGCCGCAGCAGAAGGGGACGGCCACCCAGGCCCACCAGCAGCTCCCCTGTACCGCAGGAAGAAGGGCACTGAGGCAGCAGCGCTGCCGCCTTCAGCCGGGCCCGCCAGCGCGACCCATGGGCCGCCCCTTGCCATCGCCAAAGATGGCGGCGCCGGCGCCGCAGCTTCAGCACCGCCCGGCGGGCGGGGCGCTTCCGGCGGGGCCGTGAGCGCGGCGGGGCTCAGTGGAGGCCCGGGTGGGGGCCATGGGCACGGCGGGCGGCGCTGCGCTGCGGCTGCCGGGGCTGCACGGCTACGCGGTGGAGTTCTCGCCCTACTGGCCAGGACGCGTGGCTTGCGCCGCCGCGCAGTACTACGGCATCGCAGGTGCGGGCGGGGCTTCCGCGGCGGGGGGCAGAGGGAGCGTGTCCGTTAATATCCGTGTCCGGTGGCGGCTCCTGACGGGGGCTCGCTAGTGGCTGGAAGTCTGGGTGTCCGGAACGACAGCCGGTGTCTGTGGGAGCGTTTGGGGATTTCCCTTTCCGTTGCTTTTGTCCCGCATTGGTGCAGCCGGGCTGGGGCTAGGGTTGGAGCTGGCTGCCGGCCGGTGCTTCCCTCCGAGCCGCCCAGCTCGGCGGGTCCTCCGGCTGAGCAAAGCGCAGACCCGCTGGTTTGATAGTGGTCTCACAAAACCCTCGCAGGGGAGTGCTCATTTAATAGGGTCGAGAATAAATATAGTGGTAGAGACATACACAGTGTGGCTGAAATGTCCCGAATATAGTTTATCCTTAAAATTTTAACTCTTCTAGTCTCAGTCACTGAGTGTCCAGACACATCCTGGAGATGCCCGGTCCCTGGCAGTGTTCAGGGCCGGGTTGGACAGAGCCTTGAGTGACATGGTCTAGTGTGAGGCGTCCCTGCCCATGGCAGGGGGGTTGGAACGAGGTGATCTTGAAGGTTTTTTCCAAACTAAACTATTCTATGATTCTGTGACTCTATGGTCCCATTGCAAAGGCAAGCAGAGCTTTTTCTCAGCAGTGACAATTTTTCATTTCCAGTGGGAATATTGCTGCTGAAAGCATTAATTTTAAATAAGTTTCTAAATGTGGAATGACTTTGACAATATCCCAGTCACATAGGAAAGCGGTACCCATGTGTGTTTTCTCAGAACTGTTTTGTTTCAGTTCTGGTGAGACATGTTTGTATTATTAGATTCAGCAGAAAAGAGAGTTTTATGTCTGCTCTGTTATCAAAAAAGGTAAAAAGGAACTCCATGCTCGTATGACTGTAATGTGAGGCTCGTATGCACTTGGGTGCTTTGTAAACGAGTTGTTTCTTTTCCAACCTCGTCTGCAGGTATACTGGAGTAAACAAAACAAACCAAAACCAAAAGCCAATCTGATGTAAATGAATTACTGTTTAGAGAACATGAGACAGCAGGATGTTTATGCAACTAATTGTTTGGCCTCTAAACAAAACTAATTGTTTAAAAGTTCGGATGGTGTTTGGAGCTACCTCAGAACCACAGTCGTTTCCTTTGGTATGAGTGGACTAGTTGTGATACTTTGTTTTATTTTGCTGGTTTAGGTTGTGGGACTCTGGCAGTGCTGGAACAAAATGATGCTGGCATTGCTCTGCTCAGAAGGTAACAGAAGTTTTATGTTTTGTTTTTGCAAGAGAAAATCTTATTATGTACCTGTGAGTACAAGATACAACCCAAATATTTTGGGTTATTGTTAGTGATAAAAAGTATTGTATCCATGCTACAGTATCTACTGAATACATGTCTTCGTATTTACATGCAGATGATTGTATTTACATACATTTATGTTTCATAGATTGTGTTATGGGAAGTAATCCGGATTGCACCCTTTCCATAGTGTAAAGCATTTTACAGAAAACTGTCGATGTAAATTGAAAACAGCCTCTCTGCCCTACCTGGAAATGAAAAGTTTTAGCCTTTTAGGAACAGCACATTGCCATCTAAATTTATGCCGTTATGATTGGCTAATACTGAAAATACAGCAGGAAGCTCTGTAAAGTCATGGAGGTACTTCCTAGGAGATCCAGTATTTTGAGGGTTTGAGAGGAGTTTGATTTGGGTTTTGGTTGGGAGGAGGAGAGAGGTTAGGGTTTAATACTTGACTGCCATTGACCTAAAGTTTTTTTAAATAAAGTTTTGAAACAGCAATTGTTTAGAGTAAGAGGGCTGAAATAAAAATGCTTAACAAATAGTTAATCATTTTCTGAGAAGCTGTTTTTAATTCCTAATTATAAAGCAAGAGTCGTTGAAGTTGTTTATCACTGTTAGTTATGCTAAGTGCACTGGTTTAGTACTGTTCATTTCTATGTTTCCAGTGACTCCGCTTATTTTGTGGTAGAAAGTTCTGTAACTTCCTGAGCCATAAGCTGTGCCATTTTCTCTACTGAAACTTTCTGTGTGCATGCCTTTCCCTCATCATTACTGCAGGCTGCCATGAAGTTTAACCTGAGCTTAGCTGAACCTTAAGTGAAAAGGGGGTAAATAAATTCATATTTGCCATCAGATAACAGCAGGGTCAGTGACAGTTGTTGCAGAGCAACTAATATGTGGTATCAGATCACATATGATAAATTGTTGGCATGTTGAAAGCACTCTTAAGGGAATGTAGAGATCTTTAATATGTTCATGACAGTCTTTCTGTTAGTTTTTAGTTGTGACTCAGCTTCCTAATGGTGGTGTGAATTGGATAGAGCTCTTCCAACACAGTTTTATTTCTTTGTTTACCACAGTTGTTACAGACAAAGGGCTCCTACCTCTGTAGCAACACCCTGGAGAAACCGTAGATCAGACTGAGACATGTGGGACCTCTGTCTCTGCTTGGCAAATTCTGGACTGAAATCAGGTTTAATTCTCTGTGCAAGGTCCTTGGCTAATTTATGCTTTAACTTAGTCAAGCTATTGTGGCATACAGTTGTGTAAGTTGACGTTATGACAAGTAAGATACTTGTAAGGAAATTTACTGGAAACTGATATATAAAAATGTTGTTTAGAATAGTCAAGAGGGTGATTTAAAGAAATACTGTCTTTGCGTGTAAGTAGTCTAGACTTTCATGTCACGCTTTCTCACAGAAAAATATCTTCATTGTTCCAATTTAGTTTTGACTGGAATGATGGCCTGTTTGATGTGACCTGGAGTGAGAATAATGAACATGTGTTGATCACTTCTAGTGGAGATGGATCTCTGCAAATCTGGGATACAGCTAAAACCAAAGGTCCCCTGCAAGTCTATAAAGAGCACACTCAGGAGGTAAACCAGGCAAACTTGAAAAATTTAATGGACCATCTAATGTTCAAATTATTAAAAGATTTATTTGTGGACTTACTTACAATCAAAAGTGGGTTTTGTTGTCTATTTTTTAACTTTGGGTCCATGGTTTGAATTTATAACTTAACATTATTTCGAATATAAAGTAAATTATCTATTGTACATATTTGTATATACATTCATACCCTGTAGTAGGTACCACTTAGTTACATGAATCCAATATATTCAGAAATAGCATTTGTGGTTTCTTACAGGCTAAATAATCATTGTGTTGTATGAAAGTACCACAGTCATCCTGTGAGATTTAGAGAGCATTATTGGATAGGTCTAAATCAGACAGCTGATGTATATATAGAATCATAGAATAGTTAGGGTTGGAAAAGACGTGAAAACCATCTAGTTCCACCCCCCCATATAGCAGTATTATCCTTGAGGATATAAAGTGGTAAGCATTATGGAGATCCTTAGGACTTCCATTGTATCTGGGAACTGGTTATCCTTTTCCATCCTAGCACCTGTGAGATACTACTCAAGTAACAGTAGTCAAATACTGGGACAGGATGTGGTATTTTTAGCCTTGGTTTGATACAGTTGTATTTGATTTTCTTAAATATCTCAGTTTCTTTATGCAGTGCAATATAGGTAAAGTGTTAAATTCATGTTCATAATTGTATTTGCATTTTTTATGCATTAGTATATTTCTCTTCTCCCAAGTGATTATTCTACTTTTTTTTTCTTTTCATGCTTTCCTTCTAACTCTCCACTTGCTTCTGTCAAGTCTTTGAACTTTAGATGCAATCAGTTTTAGCCTGGATTACTAATGCTTTATCTAAATGGTGTAAATCTGAATAAAATTATCCAGTGGATGTGTCATCAATAAAAAATGATGGAGGAAATCCAGTTTTGTATTCCCAAGGACTGCAGTAACATCGCAGTCTGTCTTCTGTACCTTAATTCTTTATTATTTTACTACTTTGGTTTAATACATATACTGTGTAAATAAGGAATTTTGAGAGATGAGTCTGTAGTTGTGATCAGGATTTTATGATAGTGTTCAAAGGCTGATGGGAGTAACAGAAAGACGTAGGCAAAGCATAATAACAAATTGGGTTCAGGTTTTTTTTGTCTTTTGAAAGTCTGTCCATAAGTTAATTTTGTTCTGCTACACCATCTGTTGTTTGTGAAGTAGACGTTTCTGTGTCCAAGTCTTACTTCAGCAGGTAGCATGGGGAGGTGGATGCATTCAACCATGAGTTGGGAAGACAGTATAGGAAGCATGGGCTGAGTGTTTATTGTGAGATACAAAAGGTTCGTATTGACTCTTTATAAACATGCATTAAGAGGATAGATCCCAGAGGGAATATACCTAATAGATTGTGGTAAACACTGGCAGACAGTGCTCTTTAGAATGATTGACTACTTTCCTGATCCTTAATCCCTGTCTGACATTTCTAATGACAATTTTGTCACTGTGCTTTATAATTTTTCTAATGTAAGATTGACAGGGATCTGTTTCTTGTTTTCTAAATGAGATCATTGTCTGTACTCAAAAAGAATGTGCATTTTTAATTTAAAAGCACATCTTTATTATCAAAAGACAATGAGTTTTATTTCAGCACTAACCAACTGCTGAATCTCATGAATAAATTAGTCTAATTTACTTTCATTTTGATGAAGTCTCACTGGAATGCGAGACAAAAGAATGCCTGAATTAAATTTGTCTTGTAAATTAAGCCCAAGCATTTATTTCTGAACTATTATTTTATGGTTCTATATATTTTTTTCATCATCTTTTCATATTGTCTGAGGCATTTCGTTCTTCTCTTTAGGCATATACTAGTATTAATGTATTTTATGATTGAAGATAAAGCACTAAAAATTAACAGGGAAGGTTTATTCTGTCGTACTAGTCTTTTCCAATTGCTCAACACAGCTTCTATTGAAGCATCTGTAAATATTGGATGATAGCATGAAAAGCAAAAAAGTTTAAAAGTCTTACTTGGTTCTCCACACCTCTTTTTCATTCTCTTCCCATTAGCCAGACCTGTCACATGCCAAATGGAAAACAGCTCTTGCTTTTTCTTAGCCTGTTGTCTGTTCTAACTCTTGCCTGAAGGAAAATTTGCCCAGGTCTCATTGCCTCTGATGCAGCTGCAGAGTGCTGGGCAGTCCTAACCATGTCTGCCATATGTACGCAGATCCATGTCACAACACATGTTCAACAGATCTATGTGCTGATAGCTTGTGAGTGAGCTGTAAGCCATATGTGTGCTTTGCCTTGTCTGTGCAGTAGATCTGATACATCCCAAATATGTGAGGCTAGGTAAATTGTCTGGCATGGGTGTACATTTCTTAAACATATTTCTTTCTGGGAAATCCTGGACATGAATGAAAGAGCCAAACACTTCAACTGAGCTGACTTCATAGGGCTGTTGAGGCATATGAGAACTAGGTATCACATGAAAGAAGCATTAGGCATTGCGTAGTGATGCATTTAGGGGCGTTTCCAAATAGCAACAGCTTAAGCAGTGAAGACAGGTTCAGGGCGGAAGGAGAGAGGCTAATGTTCATAAGGAACTTGGGCGCCACTTTGGAGAACCAAAATGATGCCTTCCACTCTTAAAATGTACTTGTGTGCAGGTACTTCTGTGTCTCCTTTGTTACTATTTTAGTAGGAGGAGTTGGGTTGAGGGTGTTTTAATGAGCGTTAGTACTGGTAGTACTAACTGGTACTAACTGGTAGTACTAACTACCAGTACTGATAGTACTGGTAGTTAGCTAACAAAAGTAGAAAAGCCAAGAGGTAAAGGCATGGTTTGGAAAAACAAACAAAAGAATTACCTCTTAGTTTGTTATTTGGCTTTTGTGAAGGCACTGTCTAAGTGTCTTGTACATTTGGATTATAAGGTCCCCAAGGAAGGGAGCTAACACAAATTGGTGCCAGAGCAATATGCTTTTCAGTATATAGGAAGTGGGACATCATAAAATAAAAAAGGAAGGTTGTAGATAATCCAATTTGTGTTTGTCTTCCACTTATGAGAAATAAGCAAATAGATGAAAAACAGATTAAGCTGGATCTAACATGGATTGAAATATTTCTTAGGAAGGAAAATGCTCAGAAGTAGCTAAATGATTCCTTGATTTCCTTTCTCATACAGGACACTTCCCATAGAAGACTTTGGCTTTTGCTGGATTTTTTTCCAGTCCAGCTTCTCTGCTTTTTTTGTCTGGTGATACAGTTCCAAACATTTTCACCTTCAAAACAGGGTTGCTGTCATTTAATGCACAATTCCATCGATCCAAGACAAACACAGCATCTAGTATGTTCACTTGCAAATTAGATCTAATGCTGTGCTAGAACTAGATTGTCCCAGCTGGAGTACAAACCCTGAGTGATTACTGGCCTGATTGTTGAGAGCAGTGCCACTTACTACTAGTAGGTAGTGGCCACATTCTGGGAAGTGTCATGGAGGGTCTGTTTGGGTCAGGAGGTGACGCAAATAAACTGTTTCAGATGATATTTATCCACTTGAGCTCTGAAATGGTTCATGTCCCACTGCAGCTTATTGAGCTTAGTTTGGTGTGGAGTGAAAATAAACAGTATAGAATGCACCTTCCCATATGTAGATATGGTGTATTTGATGGTGGAAGTTGTACATGTTCTTGATACTTTCAGATTTGAAGTAATTTGAAGAACTACCTTAGAGCATTTGTTTTTGTTGAGGCAGCAGAACTGAAAAATCAGCAATGAAGGATGGAGTTAAGGAGAGATCCTTTGTCAACGTGGGGACCAGCATTAGAATAAACTGTCAGAGAAGAAGGAGCTTATTTCAACTACACAGTGGAAAGCAATTTTTAAATACCTGAAATGATTAGTCGTGAGGGAGGTTGAATTTTTTAATTTTGTTTGAAGAGATGAATGGTAAAAAAAGAGCGTCACAGAACCTGGAGAAGATGAAAATCAGGAGTATTTTATGATGTGTATATCTTAGGAGAATTAGATGTCATAAAGCATTTCTTGTTAGGTAAAACCTCAAAGTCAACTCCATACTCTGCTCTGGAGAGAGATAGGTTTTCATTGCTAGCAATTAGAAACTCCAGATATTTGAATAAATTGGATCATGTGTAAGAAATCATTCTGAATTATGGCTTTTTAAAGTGGTAGAAACTTCTGGTGGTGGTGGGTCTGTGGATTTTGTTACAATTCTCTCCCCCCTCTCCATTTTGGCCCATCTTTACCTTCTTGGGTACTTTTCTGAGCCTGTATGAATCTTTAATGCCAGACTGTGATGCTAAATTAAATTTTTGTTCAGGTAAATGGCATTGTTGGAAGCTTTGTGGTACTTATCTGGTGTGGTTTTCTTAGCTGGTTATGATACAATCTACAAATCCAAGTATATTTCATGAAATTTTGGCTGACTAGGGTCTCAAACTTGTATTCTAATGCTCTTTCTAAACTAGGCTGTTATATCATTTATAGGCATATAGTGTTGACTGGAGCCAAACTAGAGGAGAACAGCTAGTGGTGTCTGGTTCATGGGATCAAACAGCAAAGCTGGTATGTTGAGGTGAAAAATGTGATTTGTTTTGTTTGGAGAGTTCTTTCTGTTAAGAAACAGCATTGATTCACTTTCTCTATTTTTATGGTGTGGCTGAAATTCTGGTTTAATTGAGATGTTGCTTTATCCCTCCGTTGATACCAGTTTAAATATACGAATGCTTTTCATGATACATGGTAAAAAGTTCATTTAGTCCTTTCTGTATAAAGTTTTTATATATGAAACCTTTTCCTTTCTTTGTTGAATGCGTACCTCAACAGTTTTCCTTTTACTCTATTCAGTGGGATCCAGCTGTGGGGAAGTCATTATGCACTTTTAAAGGCCACGAAGGTGTCATTTACAGCACTATATGGTCTCCACACATCCCAGGTTGTTTTGCATCTGCCTCAGGTAAACATGATGGTAAAGGGGTTCTCATGACAAAAAATCCCTTGTATGTTATTGGATTAGTTTGGCTTTTTGTCCAGCAGATGGTAGTGTGTGTCATACATTAAAATGGAAAAAGGCAAGATAAATGAATCACTGCAGCTGGATTTGTAGGTTCTGTTACGATCTATAAATCATCCTCTTGGTCATTTAAACAGGGATCAGCAGTTTTCCAGCAGTTACTTCAGCGACCTTGTGACAATTTTTTACTGTTATTTTATGTAGCTGTCTTCCATCCACCTTACTCTTGTTATTGACCACTAAATCATGTTATATGTTTTATTCTGTTTTCCGGCTTACATTTTTGTTCAAATTACCTCAAGTGTCCAAACACTGTTCCTGCTCCAGAGAGACAAGGACAACTCTGGAGTGAGACCTGGAGCTAACTGCTGGCTAGCTGGGTGACGGGTGCTGTGAGCCGTGGAGCTTGCATAGGAAATAGAGGGATAATAAGACACTGCCTTAATACAAATACTGGTAGATTAGCTCCAATGGCTTAAGTTTCTCTGATTTCAAGCCTTTGTCTTGAAAATTAGTAACTGAAAATGTGTCTGAAGGGAGACTTTTTGTACTTCCTTTCACCTCCCTTGGTTCTTGTAACTCTTTTAAAACAAAATCTTTTTGAAGGGTATTGTTGAAGGATGTTGAAACATTCCCTTTTTGAAGGAGGCTGTGCTGCTTTAGGATTATAATGTGTGTGTGTGTGTTTTTTCTCTCTCTTGCCCGTTCTGTTCCCTTTCTCTCATCCTACATCACACATACCTACTCACAACCATGTACTTACTCATATCTTAATAGTATAAAGTCTTAGCACTTCAGACCAGAAGTGAACTGGTTTGTGTTGCAGCATTTTCAGTTTTGTGTGTGTTAGTAAAATAAGTTAGGTATGTTGTTAACCATAGATTGGAAAAAATGTTGGTCTTGAAATGCTTGTGATTTAACTAAATGTAAGTAAAGCAGGCACTTTTTTTTACTTTTTATTTTAATAAAATAAGCAAGAGGGAAGGAGGTTTAGGAACCGTTTGCGTGCCTCACCCCTGCCCTTTTTCTCCCTTTATTTGAATCCACATAGATGCCAGTAGAAGTTTAATTTCCTCTTAAATAATTAGTTTGTGAACACTGAAAACAGAAAACCAAACACAACTGCAAGCCACAGTAAAATAGCTGCTCAGAAGGACCATTATGTGCCTAGACAACTTTTGCCTGAAGCTAATAAGGTTAAATATTTGCTTTTGGGATATGACTTTTTCTCAAACTATTATGAGACTAGAAACAGAATATGACTGAAGAAAATGAGAAACCTAAGACTGCAGAATAAAGCAGTTGAAAAATAATGTGATACTAAGTGTAGTTATTTTGTATCATTATGTCTCCGATCTGAATACATACAGGAAAACTAAGTTTGTCTGCAGTGGACAGTAAAATACAGTTGAATTACAGAAGATAAATATGTCTGATGCTTGAGTTAAATTAGCTTTCATTCAGTATCTAATACACTTCCATTAGCATTTACAGGGATGCATGAGGTATTTTAAAATGCTGTTGTCTTCACGTACAATCATTTGTACTTTCAGAAAGCAAGTAAATGGCTTACCATTTTCTTTTCTTTGAAATTGGGAGTTAATAGTAACAGAACAAACTGTTAATTCTGTGTATGTAAATAACTGCTGTTGTGATGTCAGCAACAATTTCTGAGCTGATAAGATAAGCAAGATGTTCAGGTGTACGTGCAGCACTGAACCAGAGCTCTGGTAAATGTCTGCCTTACACTGAAAAAACAGTGATGTAGAAAATGTCATTAAAGAAGTGACATAAATGTTTAACAGCATCTTCATGGCTGAAAGGGTTTAATGAATCATTGTGTCATTTGCCCAGAAGGTCTCCATCTCTCTCTTTTTTTTTTTTCCTTTTTTTTAACCCAAGAGAACAAATTGGTGAGAAGCGCATAAAGAAAGTGCTAAATGCGTGCAAAGTTACTATATAGTCAAATGTAAATCAGTTCTGCTTAATGGTTCTCCATAGCTGCAGAGACCTTGTGGTTTATAAAGTTTGGTCCTGTGGTTTATAAAGAAAGTGTTCTTTATAGTAGCAACTATTTTTATTGCCCTTTAAATTTAACAGTGGGAAGTAATTAATGAGTACCGTTTTACCCTTATCAGCATAACCGTAGTATGCTTTGATACAGATATGACACTAGCAAATGAAAATATAAATGATTTGGATTCAGCAAAGCCCAGATTTAGACTGAGTGCTAGCTTTTATCTTAGCTACTGGGACCTCAGTTTTAATGCTGCATTCACTTTAAAAACATTACTGCACTCTTTAAGTTTACTGATCAGGGCAGATACATAGTTTTCATAACGTCTTAAATCATGAATAAGGGAAAAAAGCATTTCTTAAATCTGTAAGATAATGTCTATATCCATCAGTATTTAGATGAATTAATTGTATTCTCTGCTCAAAGACTACTTTTCTTCAGATTGAAAGCCCAGGGAAAAAGTAAAAATATTCATACTACGACAAGGTGTGAACATTTCTGGGAAATTTTTATTATGTCGATGAAAGTGTTGGGGAACTATAGATGCGCTGGTTTACAAATGAACTTGTAAATCTAACCTCCACTCTTTGTAAGCCCTTGCATCCAGTGCTAGGCTTTAAGGTTAAAATTTAAAAATACTGGTTTTCTCATGTTCTGTTTTATTGCCAGCCCTGGCATAGCGAGTTGCCTTTTAAAAAGTTTGTCTTCTTCCCTACTGGTCTCCCTAACCCTAACCCTAATGGGTGTAGTTACAGGGTCGTCAAGCTGTAGTTTCATACATCAGGCTGGCATGTAGTCTTGGCATGCCTTTCTGTGTTTGGGATCCAAACTGTGAAAGAAAACCAAAAATGAACAAATTTGCATGAAGTAATGAGCTGGGGAAGGTGTACATCTACTAAGAGGATGGTTACTGAATTAGTTGGAAAGGAATAGTCTTCAGTGCAGCTCCTCAGTAAAGAAGTATTTTCCATGTGGGCATTCCTGGACCAAATTTGGGGTTGTCATGTCTTTGACTTCAGCTTTCTCAAGCTTCAGCTTACATTTGTCCTTCAGAAGTAGCACAGGGCAAAACAAGAGGCTGTTGGGGAGTGGGGCTTGCAGACAAGTAATTCTGAAGATGTTTGTGTTCAGGTTCCTAGAAAACTGAAGGAAATAATTTTCTGTTCTGCCGTGGTTTGTCGTGAGTTCCAAAACACTACTAGAGGCTTATAATCTATTAGTTTGTATGTGGTGTGGGTCCACTCTTTGCTTCTTGCAAGTTCTTTCCTGGCTGTTTACTTGTTGAATTGCCATCATGGTGAACAAAGCTCAAGGCTTTGCAAAAGTTGGGCATTTTTGGAATGCAGTTGCTTTAGGCATAAAAGAATAAGAGGTTTCAATTTACTGCCTGGTACCTTGTGCAAATCAAACATCTAGATAGCAGACTGACCACAGAGTTACTGTGTTTGTCGCAGTTTAGCTAAACTGCTGTTCATACTGGCAGCTGTGAAAACATAATTTACTTGCTTATTTTGTTGTGTCGAATCTATGTATTAAAGTAAGGTGGGTGTTTTCCCAATCTATTGCTTCAAGGCATACCAACACAGAATTGAATTCATCTGAGTCTTGTGCTCAGTAAGCTTTACTAAATCAACTTCTAAAGTGCAAGCTGAAATATTTCTCAGGAAATGAGTTTGGCCCTGAATTTATAATACTTGCTAACCATAGCGAAGTATTGTATGCAGCACATGCTAGAATATAAAAGACTTTCAGGTTATAGTATTTTATATTAGAATATCGTATTGTAAAATAATGGTTTAGTGTGGAGAAGAAAAATGCAGTAACAGTTTTTTACAATGAATTAATATGTTTTGGGTCATTTGGGTTAGAGTTAGGTATCTAGCCAATATTGCCATTTGCTGAAGAATGGATTAATAATAAGTCATAAGTTAGGTCAATTTTGAAATAAAAACTTTGTCCCAAGATTTGTGGTTAATCAACTTGGAAAATACTGAAATAAAAGTTTTCACTGTTTTGTTTGTTTTTTTTTTAAACAATTTACTTTTTCCAGAAAAAGATTCAGTAGAGCCCTTCTGTGAAATAACTTAAAGCTCTTTTGATTTTTATCTCTACAACATTTTCTATGAGACTGAAAAAATACCAGTTGGAAACCATGTTTGGAAACTAGGTTGTGCTACATGGAAATAGATTTTTTGCATTCAGTAGAGTCATGTTGGATGATTTCAGTAATCTATTGTGTCACTCTATTTGTGTCACTCTATATCTGTTTCTTTGCGTGGAATCTCATGAGCTTTGTTAATCCTGTTCTAGGTTCGCTTATACTATTGTTGTGGTTAAACCCCAACTGGCAACTGAGCCCCACGCAGCCGCTTGCTCACTCCCCCCACACTGGCATGGGGAAGAGGATTAGAAGAGTAAAAGTGAGAAAACTCATGGGTTTTTATTGTGAGATAAAGTCAGTTTCATAATAAAGTAAAAGCAGTGCACGTAAGCAAAGCAAAACAAGGAATTCATTCACCACTTCCCATGGGCAGGCAGGTGTTCAGCCATCTCCAGGACAGCAGTAACAGTTACTTGGGAAGACTAACTCCATCACTCTGAATGTCCTCCCTGCCTCTTTCGTCCCCCAGCTTTATATGCTGAGCATGATGTCATATGGTATGGAATATCCCTTGGTTCAGTTGGGGTCAGCTGTCCCTGCTGTGTCCCTTCCCAACTTCTTGTGCATCACCAACCCCCTTGCTGGTAGGGCAGCATGAGAAGCAGAAAGTCCTTGACTGAGTTGTTGCTGAGCAGTGCTTACACTAAAACATCACTGTGTTATCAACATTATTCTCCTAAATCCAAAACACAGTCCTGTAGCAGCTGCTATGCAGAAAATTAATGTTATCCCAGACAAAACCAGGACAGCTATCTATGATAGGAATGGGCAGCATGATCATTCTAACATGCCTAAAAAGGTTGGTTTTGAGAGTTGTAAGATTTGGCTTCTGCTCTTTGTTCTTCCACAGATTTTCTATTTGAATCTGGCTGAATCATTTAATCTGGTTTAGTATTTAAAAAATACATACAAGTAAGCAAGTAATGTTAACTTGTAAGCATTCAGTGGGACTGCAGAAGTAATTAAATCAAGATTTCTTTGACTTTCTAAAAGGCCATTTAGTGATAGGACATGGGGTAATGGCTTTAAACTGAAAGAAGGAAGATTTAGATTAGACATTAGGAGGAAGTTCTTCCCTGTGAGGGTGCTGAGGCGCTGGCACAGGGTGCCCAGAGAAGCTGTGGCTGCCCCATCCCTGGCAGTGTTCAAGGCCAGGTTGGACACAGGGGCTTGGAGCAACCTGCTCTAGTGGAAGGTGTCCCTGCCCATGGCAGAGGAGTTGGAACTAGATGATCTTTAAGGTCCCTCCCAACTCAAACCATTCTATGATTCTGTGATGTAACACCATATATGCCATACTTGACTTTTATGCTGAATTCTTTTCCTACAGTAAATTGAAGATACATCCCAAAATAAGATGGATTTTTTTTTTAATAAAACTTTAAACTACCAGTATTTTGTTTCTTGAAAAACGTTTTATCTGTCCTGGTTAGAATCCTTTTTGCCTTCAGATGGTGTCTAAGATTTCTTGGACTTTTATTAATCTTCCAGATATCTAGCTATTTTTTGTAGTTAATGTTGTACCTCTGCACTGTCTGGCAATGATGACTTAGGTGGTTGTTGTCACAGAATTTAGAAAATTATGATTTATGGATTTGGGTAAAATACATCTGTGTGTAAAAAGCCAGTAGAAAACCTACATGAAATTTAAATCCTAAATAAACTGTATCTTTTCACTACCATACATTGTCATTCACATTAGCAGTCTTTATCCTATGTATGGGGGTGATGTACTTGTAGATTAGCATCTCTTTCAAAATTTTGAATAGATGAGTATATATTGTGTAGTTCTATTGGTTCGTCCAAGATTTCACAAATATTCATTAAAATGAAAGAAAGCAAGTACAATATACAAACAAATCTGGAATCATAATTATCTAACAGACCAGCAAAATCTGTTGCCATAGAGAAATTGCTTCCTACAAAAATAGAAATATTTTGTGGAGGAAATGTTGGCCACTTTTGTGGATGCTTACTTTGGGGTGCCAGCTAGAAGTGGCCGTTAGTGAATATGATTGTACTAGGTGTGCTTTACTTGTACTTTCTATTATTGTCTTACTTTTGCTTTACCATATGGAAGAAATGCATCCTTTGTAACACAGATTTGAAGGAATCATGGAAATGTGGAAATTCCAAAATGTTTAACAGCATTTTTCGTTGAAATGAAATGTGAAAAAATATATATATTGTGAGGTCATGGAAAGATGTTTGAGGTAAAAAAAAAAAGGTTGTCAAAATATGTAATATGTCCAGATTACACTGCTTATCTATTTTCTCTTTTTTTTTTTTTTTGCTATTAATCTGATTTTTCCACTTAAGTGGAAAAATTGGATTTGCCTGTGGCTTTAATTCAGTCTGTTCTATTCACAGAAAGGTTCGCCTGCATGTTATGTTACTCCATTAAAAACATTTTGCAAATAGTGCCAGCCAGAATTAATAACAGCTAAGTCTAGCGTTTTCAAAGAAAAAAAGAAAGGGAAAATAACTCTTTTTCTTGTGCATCAGCATTTTCTATTAGAAAAGAAATAATTGGGGCAATTGTATATTTAGTGTCAAAATTGTTATTGGCAGAGTAACTTACTTTTCCAAATGTTTTTGGCTCTTAAAATGCTAGTGTGGTCCATCTCTGTAGCAGTTAATTCCAGTTCACCTGGATTTGTACATTTATTTGCTTGGGAAAAAATGATCTTGTCTGTAGTGAAATATGCGTTTCCCCTTCAAATCTGTTATCTGATGAAATTAAAATAAAAGCTTTTTAAGAAGTCCATTATAATATTTCAGATAGACTTAAGGCTCAAAGTGAAATCTGTCCTCTGCAGGCAAGCAGATTAGCTGGGCTAATGGTGGGTGGATGGGTGTACTAGCTTGTTTTTCCTTTTGCCAAGACCCTGCTGGTCATGTTTCTTCCTCTCCATATGTCGCCCTGTTTTTATAAGCACCGTAGTGATGTTTGGGGCTTCAGCTGACTGCAGAGTGTTATTGTCAGGAGTGCTGTACATACTATTTGGAGCAGCAGTCTTGCTGCTGACAGTATTAAAATAGGGGAGAGGAGTGAAAACCATAAGAAATCATGTGCTGTTCCCACCTCACAGGTAGGGAATTTACCCACCAAGTGTACAGTATCTCTCGCATTGTGAAGTCTGAGGAAAAGCCAACCAACCATCAGAGCAAAGCTTCCTGTGATCTGTGTAGTACCACAGTCATCAGGCCAGTTTTGTGTCATATAGTGGAACCAAACACTCTCTAGCTTAATTTTTGTATTCAAAGTTGCAAAACATTTTAGGTCTTTCTGCAAAGTCTGCAGGGTCTGTAGGAATAGGAATATTGTTGTTGTGATTCTAGGGATGGTTTTGTTTGAATTGTAGCCAGTTTCTTGAAAAGAGGTATGATTTTGGGTGCCCAGCTGTATGTTTTAAGGTCAATGACCAACTGGACACTAAAATCATCAAAATGCTTATATCTAAACTGCATAAAATTTCTAATTATTGATCATAACCAATTTGGGGATTTTCAGAAGTGTTTCTGGTAAAGAAATATTAGTAATTTCATGGATGTTTGGATATAGCTTCTAGTGATCTTTTTTTGTCTCTTGATTGAACACAGGCATGATCATGAACTTAATTAATTTTATCTGTCTGTAAACAAATGAGCTGCAAAATCAATTTTTGCTGATACAGAGCTAAATATTCAGGGTTAATGAGAGAACCCCTATTAAAAAAAGTGAAAAGCATGGTTGTCTTGTCAGCTGATGCAGTTTTCCAGGTCTTTGTAGGCCATTATGAACTGAATTTGTAAGGAGGGTATACACAAATGCTAAAGATCTTTAGGAGTGAAAGACAATTTCTGGCTGGAGGTAAACAGAGGCTCAGGTGATTTGCAGCTCTTAAGTTAAGCTGGACACCCTTCATAGCTCTCTGAAAAGCTTTGTGTGTGTGTGCGCTCACGTGCAGATGTGTGCGTGTGATCTGAGGTTAAAGCAGACATTGCCTTTAATATGTGTAACAGTTATAGCAAGAGTTACTTTATCTTCCAATATTTCAAAAAATGAGAGTAACTGTGCAGGTTTTGCACATGATGAGTACAGGTAATGTGTCTTAAATTTTCTTTTCATTGAAAGAATCTGCAGCTAAGTTGCATTTTAAATACTACTCACTTTTCTGTGTGCCAAAAGCATGTAACTAGGAACTTTTTCTCAGCTGGCTTGCAGAGAAAATTTTTTCATGATTGTGGTTTTGTAAGTCATTTTTTAAATGGATCTTAAGCTCCTACCTTAATTAAAAGTCATTTAAGCATTTTACCTCGTGTTCTTTTAATCAAATCAGACTTTAAAAAGTAATGAAAGCATTAATAACAGAATGAAGTGTTTGGTTTTGTTTTGTTTGTTAGGGCTTTTTGCTAATGAAAGAGCAATAGTAAGTTCTGATTCCTTTTGTGCATCAATCTGACCTCTGTGCCTATAATGCACTTGCTTTATTTGGCATGAGTGTCTTCCTGTAGTAGTTTGTATTTCATACAGCCAAGAAGCAGTTGTCTACTAAGTCCTAGTGAATTAACTGTATCCCGTAACTGACTCAATAATGCTGAATGAATTTCTTTTTGTTTCAGGTGACCAGACTGTAAGAGTTTGGGATGTGAAAACCCCCCGAGTCAAACTTGTGATACCGGCCCACCAGGCTGAGATTTTGAGCTGTGACTGGTGCAAATATGATGAGGTATAAACCTGTTTTCCTAATTGAACCACTCTTATTAAACAGCAGGTTTTTTTACTGCAACATAAATGCATCTTCTTTTTATAAAAATATGTCTAGTTGCTTTATTGTTCTCATTCACCACTACATCTTCAGAAGAGCATTGTTCCAACACATAGATGACCCAAGTGGATCAAAGGTTTTGCTTAGTCTTTGTATAGTGGACAGAATATTCCATAGTGGAGAAACAGTTTGTATTTCTCTGTTCTCTTTTCATTTACATGCTGGAGACCTCATTTATGGTTTATTCATCTCTATTGTTTGATTTATGTAACTTTTATAGCCAACATATGCATCACTGCAATGTAATAATTAAATTTTCCTGATATATCTGTGTTTTATCAACTCATCAGAACTTGCTGGTAACTGGTGCAGTTGACTGTAGCTTGAAAGGGTGGGATTTGCGGAACATCCGGCAACCCGTGTTCATCCTGCTTGGTCATACCTATGCTATCAGAAGAGTAAAAGTAAGTTGTATTTTATTCCCCACTGAACACCACTGAATTGTTACACGTCTTTTTCTGGAAAGCAGTAATACTTTATATTATCTAATAACTAGGAAAAAAACCCAACAGATGTTGAAGATTTTAGATGCTATGGTGACTGTTCCTGGAAACCTTCAGTTCAGCACTATAAAACATTTTGATGTTTAGCAGGTTGCTGGGGTTTTGAAGTAAATGACATCTTCAAAGTCAATATATTATCCATGAGGTTAATATATTATCCATGAGGGTTCGAGAGCTTGAGAGCTAAGTTATAAGGGAAGTTTGGGAGAGGGGAAAATACCTTCCCTTATTTGTTTTTTCAATGGTGCTGTGCCTTTTTCTCTCCATACAAAGGGTCAATATTCACATAAGGGAAGGTATAGGACTTGTGAATATGTATTTTTGTGAGCACAAGGAAAATGTTAATATGTTCAAAGAGTTTTTGAAACTTTGTGCGTGAAAGGCTACAGGTGGCTATTCTGGGTCTGACTATTGCTAGATCAACCACCGGTAGAGATCTGTTCTAGCTGCATGATTACTTCTTTTTTTTTTTTCATATTAATCAGTGCATATTATTTTTCTATATTAGTTAATATGTGATCCTTTTAAAGGCTTTCAGGAGCAAGCATGTTTAATAATATTTTCTAGGAAGACTGAACTGGCAGAAAAGAATTATCCTGAGTCGGTATTTTGCTTCACATGCCCTTGGAATTTTTTATGTGTTTCTAACAACTTTAAAAGTTACTGTGCTTAGGTTGTAATTTGTCAGAAAAAGGTGTGGCTCTAGGGAGTGGTTCCATATCACAAATCCTGTTTGTGGCCAGACAGCCTGAGAAGCTCCTGCTCCTCTTTATCCTGGCTACCCTTGCCTGCTATCCCCGCTGGTAGTAGCTGTCCAGTCTTTTTCTGTACGTTAATTCCTGCATGACCATGCTCAGCAGAAGAACATTTAGCAGTGGTGTTCGAGTTTGTTTGTTTTTTAAACAAACAAAGATTATTTTATTACTCCAATTTGACAGCCATTAAGACAGATGAATCAATACAGTATGAATCAGTACAGACTATCACATTCTTACTCTTTGACAGTTAGCAGGATCTTTTAAAAACAGCTCTGCCACTAAGGGATTCATAGCGTATTGTTTTCACGATGGAATGGAGAAAGTGAATGCAGAATTGTTATTCACCATAACCTGTGATAATAGGACTAAAGGACACTTGATGAAACTAGTAGAAGGTGGATTTGGAAACAGATGGAAGTACTTATTTTACACATCTCTAATTTCTCTTCTCCCTATTATGCTGGGCTGCGTTAGGAGGAGTGTGCTGGCAGGTTGAGGGAGGTGATCCTTCACCACTACTCACTGCACCAGTGAGAGCACATGTGGAGTGCTGAGTCCAGTTCTGGGCTTCCCAATACAAGGGGAACACAGACATACTGGAGTAAATACAACAAAGGGCCCCAAAGAAGATTAAGAGACTGGAGCCTGTGTCCTACCAGGAGAGGCTGAGAGCTGGGATTTGTTTAGCATGGAGAAGGCTTAGGGAGGATCTTATCACTGTATATGAATGATTGGCGTAAAAGGAGAAGACAAAGCCTGGCTCTTCTCAGTGGTATCTAGTGAGAGGACCAGAGGTGATTTGTACAAACTAAAATACCAAAGATGCTATGTAAACATAGAGCACTGGTCTCGAAGGCTGTTGGCCTGACCAGGTAGGGTATTTTTATATTCTTATATTGTCTCATCTGAGTTTCCATTTTATCATGCTCCCTGTTTTCTTAAAGTGCCTTGAAATTATTATCAGGAGTTGGCCAGCAGTAGAACTTTTTTTGCACCAACCTCTGAGATTGAACTGAATTAAGTGGGTTTAAGGAGGTGGTGCTTACATGTGCAATGGAGAGGTATGTGAGAGTACATGGCTTCTGTCTTAGCAGGATTTTATGCTTCCATTTCAAGATAGACGTGGTCCTTGTGGACATGAGTTATGAGAATGTGGCCCAGCACTTAGAGATGGTGCAGCATATCTACTCTTGTGTGGTATAGCTCACCAGTCATACTAAATGGAGAGAGACCTGGATGCTGCCTAAATAGAGGCAGCTGTCCCTACTGATGTCTCTTCCCTTACATTGTGCTGACACTAGCAATTATAAAGCTGTGTAGGAAGCTGGCAGAGCTGATTGCTCTGACTGAAAATCCTGCCCCTAAAAGTGACTGATTTCTGTCTGGATCACTAAGCTGTCTCAATTTTTCACTCAACCACACCATTGCAAGCCCTGACACAAAGGGGGGGGGGGCAGGAGCACACAGCCTGAAGTGGAAAGGGAAAGCCACAAGTCTTGGCAGCAGTGCACTCTTAAATTAGCTTAAACCAACCATGAAATCACACTCTTCAGTTGTCTGTCATTTATATTCTGTTCACTTGTTTGGGTTTGCATGGACTGTCATATCCGAGGCTGTCAAGGAATTCTACCCGACACGATACTGTCAAGATTCCTGCAGATTTCTTGTGGTCTTCCTCTGCAGTACAGGGCATTATCAGCATACTGAGGTCATCTGGAGTCCTTTCCAGGAGATTTTGACATTGGTGCTTTTGGCTGTCTCATATCTTAGCTGGCTTCAGCCTCTTATACTGAAATGTAGTTATGGTTTTTGAGTTTACTTGAAAGGATACTTAGATGAATGATCTATGAAATGTTGGAGGTTGGCCTTGATGGCATGTTTGTCTCCTCTGTTTACATACAACTGTTCAGTTGATAAAACTGTAGTATCTTACAGTTCAGTGGAACGGAATTTTAAAATACTCTTTTTAGCAGAAAGACATTACACAAATTCTTTCAACTTAAATGTTGAAATACTGCTAGTATTTAGATAGAGTTTGCTTAGGTAAGTTTCTAGGATACTTAAGGTTAAATGACAAAGCTTTTCAGCTTTGACAAGATGGTTTTGCTTCATCTGAAACTATGTGGACAAAAATACAAAGGTGGCTTGTGGGAAGTCTGCCATTGTTTTTATTGCCCATCAGACTTCTTCTCCTTTATTATTCAGAGATACAGAAGAAAAAGCTGTTTTGGTGTGTTTGGTTTTTTTCCTCCTGAAATTTTTTAGGAAATCTGGGGAGGTTAAAGTTCAAGCACGCATATCCCTCAGTTCTGCTACAGTAACGAGAACTCTGTCAGTATCGTTCAGCAGGCAGCAACAGACACAGTTCTCTTGGCAACTTCGACAGTTGTGGCAGTAGCCCAGGCTTAACTTTTGACTTTGTAGTAGCTGTGAGTAATAGAGAAAGTCTTGCAGGAAAAATCTTACATATGAACCATAATATGGGGGTCCTACATTTCAAACTAAAGTTATGTCATTGTTTCCTGTTGAGAAATACAGACCTTGAAATAGGTGGAAACTGAAGGTTGCCAAAAAGCTGGATCCAAGGTGAACAATTTTGGCCTAACTGCATCCTTATTGCTGCAGTTCTTAGACCTGTCCGCAAGACTCCACAGAAGAGTATATCCTATAAAATGCCCTGCAGGGGAGGAGGAAATGGTGAAGTGATGTTATATTGCCTTCAGTTTTTCAACATTTCTTAAATTTTCCCATTTCTGTAAATAATTTCAAAATTTTAGGATATGGAATTGATGACAGTTACATAGCTTACATTGTCTGTAGTATGGCACAAATTCTCTCTGTCTGAAAATAATAAACTGCTCACATAGCTTTTCTGAAACTCACTTTATATAATGAGATGATACTCAGCTTGTCAGCCAAAAGCAGAATTTAATAACAGTTTATATGACTGTCCTAAAACTTCTCAACTTTACAGAAGGGTTGTTTAGCACTACTGTAATGAAATCAAACCAAACCAGGATCCCATAGAGCATTCCTTGTAATTAGAAGCATGGCAGGGAAATTTGTTGATGTAGTCTGTTTTGTTGCAGCATGATGTGGTACCTACCAACGCAAATAGTTAAACTTTGGTAACTTTCTACTTACATTAAGACTCTATGTTCACAATGTTTTACTTTAAAAGTTGTTCTGTTTTGTTTTCTTGCAGTTTTCACCATTCCATGCAACCTTACTGGCCTCTTGCTCCTATGATTTTACTGTGAGGTACGGTATCTTTTTATTGGATAAAAATGGAAAGATAATCTATTTTAATGTGGTCTGCAATAGAAAACAGTTTTAGAGTGGACATACTGAATTACGATTAATGTTGCTGTCAGGTGTTTTCTCTCTTCATAAGCTATGTTGAAAATGCATTGGTTCTTCACTTAAAGGCTAGCTCAGTGACTCTTCTGAATGATATCTGCTGTGACAGATGCCTTCTGTAATCCTTTTCACATCATTCTTCTGAATGTAGTTGTGTCCGGCTATGATAGTGTCTGTAAGAAGGTAATAACCTCTTTAGTGAGTGTAGGTGGGTGACTTCTTATATTTCTGTGACATATTTTTATATAAGCTTTTTATGAACAAAGTTTTTGTCCTGCCAGTATCTGAGGAAGCTTTAGTATTGTTCACAGTGTGTATGCTGAAGTTCTTGCAATACTTCTCAAGTTCCCCTGGCTGCCGAGTATATCTGATGCTGCTGAGGAAGTTACAGTACAGCTGATTTAAAGCTGATTAAAAGTCTAAAGAAATTTGACTTCATATTAGGACTTTGCTAAGATGCACAGAGTCATAAGTCAATACACTATGAAGTACATTCCTGAGTATTTTCATCACATTCTTTAATCTGCATTTTAGTTTTATAAGATGGACTGAATATAGTAGGCAGTACATTTACAAATGGGAGAAGCCCTCTTGCCTCTACAAGTGACTGCAGTTATCCCACTTGCCCAAATCATCCCAATTAATGTCACTTCTTATTGTGTCCTAAGTGGTCTGACACCAGGCATAGAAAAGTTCTGTTTCGTAAGGGAAATGTTGCTAACTCTCATTGTCTGAAAATGTTTCTAAATCATAAATCTATATAGTCTTGTGCCATAACATCATATAAAGTTGCATCATGAAGTTAGTGTGTTAAGCACTGTAGGAATTTTGTATACTTTCAAGTGTCTTAGTGGAAGAGTGGTATAGCTGGAAAACTCTCTTTTCATCCAACCTCTTGGTTGCAGCACCCAGAACGCAGCTAACAGAAACATGCAGGGGTGCAAAGGGGCTCCGAAGCTCTGCTATAGATGATGTGGGACTGCTTGAGACTGTACAGTGACAATGGTCGCATTCCACAGGGAGACAGTTGCTGGAGCAGTTGTCCTTGGCACACGTGAGTCCTCAACCTCAACAGCACTAGAGGGGATGTTGCCTTTCAGGTCCTAGGCTGCAGGGAGCTCCTGGTGCGTCTTCCTGGGGATGGGGGTGATGGTGGGCCCATCTGTGGGAGATCTGTCCCCTTCTGCTTATTGTAATAAGGAGAGTACCTTGCTGGTGATATCCACTGTTGTGTGGTTGGTGCCAGGAGCCGGACAGTGTAAGTGCTGTGATGTCCATGTGTGTATAACTTTCTAGACTGCTGTACCAGCATTCTGTCTTACATAAAGTGCTTAATTTTATTTATGTTTAAAACACACTTCTCAGAATACTGCACAGTGGTCCGTGGAAGGTTATTTATGGGATCTTAGTTAACATCCTTTACTGATGCAGTGCCAGCTGGTTTGCAGCGTATTGTTTCTCAAAAGGCTTCTAGGTCTAAAATAAAAAGTGGTAATTGATTTCTTCCAGTGGCCTTGTCTGAGCAATAAGATTAATAATCAGCATGCTGGTGCGTTGAAGTGACATGATTGTGTTGTCATGCTCTTCCCATTTTTGACACCAACTATATATCCTTCAGGTTTAGCATTAATGAGCTTCATGCGGTACTGAAATCTATTGCAATTTCAGCTCTGACATTTTCATATGTGGAAGCTGTCAGTAAACATGAGGAGAGCTCCTAGCTCATATACCAGGGTATCTCTAAATGCAGAGCTTGGAGACCTTTTCACAAAATGCCATGCTACGCATTACTTTTCATTCCAAACAGTTACTTCTTGTCAGTAGGGATAGAGGGCAGGGTTGAAGAGATGAAATACAGATTTTTAGGTTTCTAAAACTGTTAGTTGTTGGACTTGGTATGTTTGTTATGAGTGAACAAACAACAGAGAAGGTCAGGTGAAAGTCTTTGGAAAAGAGGGCACAAGCAAAATAATCTGTACGACAGAGGAAACTTGTTACGGCAACACTTTGGGTACATCTAGTTTAAAGAACATAATATGATGACCGTGTTGTACCTCTGCCACATATCCTGTGCTGTCATTTGCAGGAAGCAACATAGCTCACAGTAAGAAATAGAGTTCACTTAGAAATGTTCAGAATTTAACTGGATGCACCACCCACTCCACGTGCACATACATACACACATTCTGTCATGTACGAACATGCATATACATGCACATGTGGGCATAACCAGATATACATACATTCCAATTTAAGAACAAAAATACTTGATAAATATTTAAAAGGTAAAAGAGAAGTATGGATTCAGTACATGGTATTAATTTTGTATCTTCTTGAATCTACTCAAGGCCTGTGACTTTAGCCACATTTAATAGTAATTCATAGAACAGTGTGATACGGCAGGCCTTTAAAAACAGGTTCATTGATACTAAGAGTGTTACTTTAATAGCAGCTTAGTTATGATAGGGTCTGTTATTTTCTTCAACATTTTGTTTGAAGCTCAGAATTGTCTGTAAGGAATAAAATATAGTAGATAAATGTGTACAACATAGCTTACTGTTTAAGCTCTCTAATCTTAAATGTTACTGAAGCTTTATAGTTTAACCAAACAAATACAGATCTTGGATAAAATTACTAAACTGCCATGTAAGAGGCAGAGTTTTTGTTTGTTTCAGGTAAAACAGCTAGTTTGGTAAAACAGCTAGTTTGGTACATAATTATAACTGGATATCTAAAAGCAAAAAATAGTATGTTGAAAGCAACGTTAACAATGCTTAGCTTCATCCTTTGCAAATAGTATAGTGATTGTAGTGATAGGGCATGTAGTGTCAAGGGGAATGGCTTTAAACTGAAAGGTAGATTTATGTTATATATTAAGAAGAAATTCTTCACTATGAGGGTTGTGAGGCACTGGCACAGGGTGCCCAGAGAAGCTGTGGCTGCCCCATCCCTGGCAGTGTTCAAGGCCGGGTTGGATGGGGCTTTGAACAACCTGGTCTAGTGGAAGGTGTCCCTGCCCATGGCAGGAGGGCTAGAACTAGATGATCTTTAAGGTCCTTTCCAACTCAAACCAGTCAGTGATTGCATGTGTGCACTATGATCAAGCCACTGAAAAGAAAACTAGTTCACTTGTCAACTTCTTAATGAGGGCTAAGAAAAAGAGGATAAATTTTAACTTGAGTTTTTGCATACTTGGGTGTAATGATTTGGGTTTAACTCCTGTCTAGTAAATGACTTATTGAAACAAATTTTTTTCTATGCCATTTCTTTACTCTTTGGAAGAGTTCAGGAAAATTGTAGGTTACTTAAGGAGCAGTTTTAACAGAAACGAATTATTAAAATGCCAGGAAATGCACAAAGTACTTAATATTTCCAGAACTTATTTAGATCTGCATGCATGTTCTTAAACGTTATCGCTATCAAAATTCAGTTTGAAAGAACATCAGTGTCATCTCTTACTGGAATCACTGTTCTATATTTTTGGACTCTCTTCAGTATTGAAAAAAAAAAATGTTGGTGCATTAGGCACAGACAGTGCTCACCAAACTCTAAAGAAAAGATCTGATAAATTATAGGACTTCATTAAGCTGGTATCAGGCCAGATCCTGAAATGCATTCACAGAAGCTTGCCTCTGAGGAAAAAAATGATTTTTGTTGAAAGTTTTACTGTACTGGACATTGTCTCTTCAAGATGCTTTAAGGTAAACCGCTATCTCCAGCTCTCCATCACAATTAACAAGTTCAGTAACTTGGATCAAAAGAAATCTTGAGAACTTGTTCAGTAATGCAGCTCATAAGAGAAAGTGGTTTTCACTTCAGTTAATTATCCTTGTTGTCTTTTTCCTTTTTTTTTTTTTCTCCCCCCCTTTTTTTTTTCTTCCCCAGGGTGAAAAGATGGGTGTTTGCTCATTTGCTCTCTTTTTCTTCCCCTAGCTAGTGATAGTCAGGGGCATTACATCTGGGCATTACATCTGGTGAAACTAACAAAATTCAGAACTTCTTGTACTTCTCAATTACTGTTTCTTGCAACTACGGAATTAGTCAAAATAATTCATACACTAGTGTAAAGCATATCTGTTCTCTTACGTGTGTTCTTTTTGGATTAAAACAAGAATTAAAATTTCATAGTAAGTATTTTGACATATAAATGAATACTCAGGTCCTTGTATTTTTAAGTAAGTTCACTGGCATTTTCCTGCCTGCACATGCTAGTTTTGAAATAAATATTACAAGATGCAATTTCTATGAGAACTAGGAGTGTTGGTCTCAGGAGCTACTCATCAAATGATTTAATCTCATAAATAGATTAATATATTTCATCTATGAAAACAAATTTTCTGGTGCTATGAATAGCACTATAATGTTGGTGCAGAAAACAGCAAAGGGATATTTTTGGGGGGTTTTTTCTTTTTCTTTTCTCTTAAAAACCAGGTCTGTATAAGTTTTAAATATTTGTCATTAAAACCTTCAAGTATTTAGACTTGAATATTTAACTATGGCAATGTCTGAATATTTTTTTCTTTTGGAAAGGGCAATTTGTTTCTTCTAAATAATCCATTTTTCCTTTTTGGTTGTGAAGCTATCTATTTTTTCTGTTTGTCATACAAATACATTTAAATCTTTCTCTACAGAATGTATTCTGTCTGTCTGAAAGGCAAAGTCAAGGGTTTTTTTTTGTGAACAGATGAGGAAACAGAAGTATTGAGAGAGAGCACACATACCTACAGTGCTATCTGTATGTTAGTGACAACCATGTCTGTATTCCTTAAGCATCCGACTTACTTACCCATTTTTTGCCAACTGACCTTTCCCAGTGCTTGATGAAGAGTGGGGCATGTCTCAAAGTGAACTGAAGCTCCAGTCTAGGATTATGATACCAAAGGATGGGGAATATCTAAAAGCTCTTATGAGAATATGTATGTCCCTAAGTTAAGGGTCTGCATCCCCTTTTAGTTAATTCTTGTTCTGGGGAGAAATTGGGGAACAAAGAGCTGTATAACTTCACTCTCATAACTACGCTTAAGTTACTGTCTATCGGCAGCAGTGAAGTTGGTACTCTTGTATGCCAGCCAGCCCATGAAGGCTCATGTCTTCATTTTACTAGATTAGACTAGCACATGATGCTGCATCTTGGCCTGCACCTTGTTTTGATTGAAGTTAAAAGTACTAAAGAAAACATATACTCGCCTAAATGGAGTTTCTCACTTGGATTTCTTAAATCAGATTGAACTTCTTAGTGACAAGAAGTGTCTTAATTTTGTGAGCATGCCCTGCTTTTCACGGCACTCTGTTTCTGGTTTAGGATCTTTGGTTGGTACCTCAGTAGGATGATGATAAGAATATGTTATGGCTTTAAGCATGTGATGATGATGAGAGTTATTCTCAAATCATTGTTTGGAGTAAAGTATTAAGGTTAATGGTAAGTTTTGCAAATTTGAAGATCTTCAGAAAAGAGGTATTAATGAAGGCTAGTAACTAAGTTGTTCTTAAAAGTTATTCTGTTATATTGTGGCTGAAGAATTGAAACAAAGATAACTTGCCATTTTACCTTATAGAAAAATGTATGGGATTTCATTTTCAGGACATCAGCTCACATATGTAATAAGAAAAACCAGTGATGCATATGTAGGGTCATACTCCAAGAGGTGGTTTGTTTTCTCATACAGTTCATAGGAAGAGGTTCACTAAGTTCACTAAGTGAGCATTTCAGCAAAAATTACTTTGAAATAAAGCATATACATTGAGTCCTTAGGAAAGAACTATGCTACTGGAGGCAACTCAAAAGTAAAACCTATTTCAGAATTAATTTTTTGGATCCTTTTCCATTTGATTTGGCTCTCAAGCAATTCTTCCTCTTTTCTTTGATGCTTATGGAAGATAATACTTTGAATAAGGGCTTTCTTCTGTACCTGAGCTGCTTCATAACGTTGATAGTTTACTGGAACTTTAATGAAATAATCTCTTAAAGATACTATTGTGGAAATAGTTAGATTTTCAGTCCCAAGTTAATGCCTGAAGTAACAGCATTGCCCTGATTAGCTTGTATCCAAAAGTAGCTTAACACTAAATTCTGCTCAGACAGAAGTTTTTTAGTTTGCAGGAAGATCTTTTACAGGTAGCCATCTTTGCACAGGGGTTAGAGGATGGGAGCAGGAAAATGAAATGTGTGATACATGGGTAGTAAACTAACACTGAGTTCTGGGTTGCTCTTGAAAACTTATTGGTTATATACATCCATATGCTACTGTGACTTCTGCCTGATGTGGTTGCAAGTGCATGGTGGCATTAGTCTTTGAGTGGGTTTTTATGAAAAGCAGCCTCTAAATAGCTGATTCGCACCCACCTAAAAATACGATGTATGAAGACATCTTAATTTAAAACCTAAGAACATCAGTAAAGCTTTCATGCATACCTATTTATCATAAATATTTTGTTTCCCAGAAGGAAAGAAGTTGTGTTCTTTGTGCTTCCGTCTGTGCATTTTCCCTGAAACATTTCCTGAAGTAACGTTTCAACATATTGAAAACTTAATTGGATATGACAGGGAAGTTGTAGTCTAAATTTGCTAAGCCTGTGCAAATTTAATGGAAACTCATGAACATACAAGAGAGGGAAATCCAAAGTATTACCTTAAGGAAAGAAAAAGACAAGGACCACCTGTCTAATGTGCTTGCTGATCTGCTGGCTCCTCAGCATGCAGCAACAGGCTGCCACAACACATGCATTCTATTTCCTTGTATAGGCACTGGAACCTGAAATGATACTTGCTGCCTTTTTTTCCCAGCCAGTGGTGAAGGTGCAGGGGCAGGAGACATAAAGGTAGAGTAGGGAGGAGGACATGCTAGGAAGCAGGAGAAACAATATTAGGGATTGGTAAAAGCATTTTGGTAGGGGAGGACAAGAGATGTATATAGCAAGATAGATTTCTGTGGTACTGCTGTGGGTCGTACGAAGACAGGCTTTTCCTCTTTGCATAATGACTTGTTTAGAATAAGCCGTTGCTTGCAGTATACATGCATGTGAAGTACATGTAAAACAAATAAGAAACTATCAAGAAATGAGGGAAAAGGAATACTTTCAACAGTTCCAGTGAAAAAAAAGTGTAAGAAAATGCACTCATATAGGTTGCAGGGTATCTGTGGTCAATGCAGATGTGACTGCAGTTGTGAGTGCTGGTTTTAATGTACATAATAGGGCTAAAAATGGTAGTTCCATCCAAGTGGCACACCTGTGATTGTACAGGCCGTACAAACCTGTAAGGGACCCTAAAAGCCTATGTGATTTTCTGGCTCCCTATTGAAGTTCGTACTACCAACTGCATAGATACACCTACAATTAAAGTAATGCAAGCACACCTATTTGTGCTATGAATGCATCTTCATTTTGCTCTACAGCTATCCTGCTGGGGTAAACACTGTCTTAGAAAACCTGCATTGTGCTTTCAGTCTTCAGAATGCAATGGAAATTCACTCTGAGCAAAATATTGTTGTCACCATGCTAGTTTTGGAAGCTGGGCTGCTGAGTGTTTTTCACTTTGGACTGCACAGTTGATATGAAAGGCATCATTGATTAGTCATCAACTGTTCTCAGTCCTCAGAACCATTTTCTTTTTTTGGACTTTCACTAGTAATTATTTTCATATATAAAAAAACATCCTGGACAGTCTGTAGAACATGAACTAAGTTGCAGTACTCTTAAACTGGTTCTGACTTTTTGCAAACATGACTCCATATAACGAGCACCAAATTGCCCTATTTTTAAAATTGATTAGAAAGTCTTTTCTAAGTTTCTGTTCATGTGGATCAGACGCCTCCTTTAATCTTAGTTTTCAGTTATGAGCATATTGTCTTTCAAGATTTAGTAGGGAGGTAATGTGATAAGGAAGGCCACCATTAGTACTTAAAAACAACAAGATTTCTTACCTTCTTAGGAACAAATGTGGAAGGATGAAAATGCTGAGGTGGTCTTTTGCTCCTCTCTCTTGCAAAATAAGTTGTTTATCTTAGATCTCAGGTACTAGGAAAAAGTTAAGAGGGTTGTTGCTATGGTATAGCCATTGTGCTGATACCACTCTGCTTGTTTATGAAGGAAATAACATCTACACCTTAAACAAACTGACCCTGTTGGCTCCAGTGTTTGCTATTTTACTTGAATTGGTTTGAACATACACGGCTTTCAGTGTAGTTGGTCTGATAATGAACTGTTCTTATTAAGTATTATCACCTTCTCCAATAGGAGCAAAGCAGAGACCTCCGTGCTTGTTGCAAAAGAAGTAAAGCATATGATTGACCACTGTGTGAAAATTTGAGCTGTAGAAAATTTGATTACAGCAGCCAGCCTACAAAATGTGCTGTGCTTCGTGTCCTATGGACTTTTCTAAGCAGTATATACAGTGCAAAAAAGAAAACAAAACTTTCTTTTCTGCCATCATATGGCATCTTATCAGTGTGTTATTATCTGAAAGTTCTATTCCCGAGTCCTTTTCTCATGCCTGAGATTACCTATACTTTCATTCCATCTTCTCTTACACCTGTCTTATCATTGTTGTTAACTGTATTGATGGACACTGCATCTAACAGGGCAGTAGCTGGGAGAATGAGAGCACTTCAGAAATCTATTTTCTAAGCATTTCTATGAAAGGAAAAAATGCTTTTTGAAATACAAATTAGAGGTATTAACTTTGTAATGCAACTGATCTTTGTAGTACAAATTTATTAATAAATTATAATATTACATTTTGTTTTAGAGGAACAAATTTGAGACAGGTCTCAAATTTGAGACTGGAAATGACCAATATTTCTAAATGAATGTGTAATTTTCAGTAAACAAAGACCCAATAGTGAATGATATAAAAAACTGAGCAAAACTGTAAATTGTGCTAATGTCTTTCAGGGATAAAATTCCCCAGCCATCAAGAAACGTAACAAGAGTATTCTAACCTACCTTTTGTTCTGTTTTAATAATGTCCCAACAGCTGCTCTTGGGTGCCAACTTTGATCTCAGTTTCTGCAACAGGAGACAAAGATGATTTTGCCCAGTGGAGTTTAATTTATGCAAATCAGCAGATGGCTTTGCAGGAGTATGATTTGTTATGTTTCCTAAGTGGATGAGTTTGCTTTTTTAAATATCCTGCCAGCAACAGATTTGTCAATATCTTGCATTATATTTTTTTAAATGGCCTTTCAATTACTTTAATTGTGGTTTGTTTGATTTTTCTTATTTTTTTTATTCCCCCTCTCCTCTCCCTCCTTCCCTCTTTCTATAGATTCTGGGACTTTTCCAAGCCTAACCCTTTGCTGGAAACAGTCGAGCATCATACTGAATTTACATGTGGACTGGACTTAAGTCTTCACAACCATGGTCAGGTAAGAGCTGGGATGAATTTAATTTTCACTTGCCTATTATAGCCACTGTGGTCATGTCTGGGTTGTAGGACTCAGATGTTGAATAAGAGCCACCAGATTGCAGAAAGCTTCTGGAAGTGAGTCTGGCTGAATGTTTATTAAATAAATGTCACTTCAGGTCCATTTTTATTTATAAAGTAGTTACTTGCGTTGGGTAGGAGAGGAGGGCAGGAGAGGCAGAATTGTAAAATCAGATAGCTAAAATCCACTGAGCTCAGGGAAAGTGAGGTAGTTTTGGAAGGAAGAGTAATAGAAAAGGGCCTAGAATGCTATGCTGAGATACAGAGCTTCCTTCCATCTACTTAGGATGTCAAGTTAAACATTGGCAGTGTCACACATGATACCTATCATAATATTTGGAGTACTGGAAGAGGCTTAATATGTAATTAGAATTCTAAAACCCTTGGCTAATGACATGAATGAGTGGAACCCATTTTATCAGTGGCACTTATTTCTGAACTGATCGTAGAATTCTCCTCTGCTTCTGTTGCTACAATCATTTCTCCTTTGTAAACATTTCTCCTTTGTTGTTTGTAGTAAGAACTGATTTTTTCAGGCAGGAAAGGCAGAAAAAATTCTTTAAAATGAGAGCCTGTAGTTTTCAGGCAGACATTACTGTCAGTGAGTTAGCTGTAACTAATGCACTATTTAATGTGCCACAGACATCATTTACATCTAGATTCCTTTCTAATTCACAGTGAAATTAATTTTTTACCCCAGATAAAAATGATTTGTAACATCTGCTTGAAATTCTGATTGGACAAAGCAAGTAAAACCATCGTAATTTCTGCTACTGATAAAAGGACACAGAAGAAAGGTGTAAGTTTGGCAAAATAATTAGCTTAATGCATGTGGAACCATTCTAGCCAAATGCTAGCTTAAAGAGTTTCCTGCCTGGCTGCTTGTTCCCTTAATTCTGTTCATGAGGCCATGCTGTGAACCACATAGGGGAATTTGTAAGGCTGAAAAAAAATTCTCAAGTTTCAGGTTATTTTTCATTGGGGAAGGGCAAGAATAGGTAAAGAACAGTTGCTGGATATTAAAACTTCATCCCAAATGAGTGCATAGTTATGGTTATGGTGAATTGGGCCCAGAAGGAGCAGCAAGCATAGTGTAGTGCATTAGGGCCTTACAATGCTACATCGCTGCATGCTTTGAGCCTAGTTCAGCTTTCCATGAAGTTGGTGTGGGTTTCGCCATGAATCTGAATGAGGCAAGAAGATTTTTCTTCGTTTTGTATTGAGGGTGTGTTTACCTCTTGATTATAAGCCTGTTGCAAAGAGCCCTATGTGTTACAGAACGGGTCTCAGTGGACGGTGTTTCTGACTGTCTGGCTAGATGAGATTTCTTTGTCTATGATTTATCTGTCAAACATGGAGTTGCTCTTCTAAGATAAAAGGCCAAATAAATGCTCATTGATGATAGATAATGAATTGAAAGCAAACAGCTGCACGTACACTTGTATGTTGGAAAAAGGAAAATGGTGGTGTGCATAACCTTCTACATTTGTGCATCCAGGTATTTTTTTTTTTTCCACACAGAAATTCTACAAGTCCAAAGTTGGACTTAATGCACAAAATCTGTAAATCTGGGGTACATATCCATATACACTGTATGCCAATATGCCTTCCAGACAGAAGTTTGGCATCTGCAACAGTTTTAATATTCCTCTCTTTTTTTTCTATTGAGTTGATTTAGTGTATTGTGAGGGTTGGCTATCATAGCAATGCAAAATGTATGCATTCTGCTTTTTAAAAGAAGTTCAAAAACCTGTGATAGAATTAAACTGCAACTGCAAGATAAAGAATGAACACAAGGGAAACATAACTTCCATTTTTAAAAAAGAAAAAAAGACCCGAAGAACTACAGGCCAGTCAGTTTCGCTTCTGTGCCTGGCAAGATCATGGAGCAGATCCCTCTGGAAGCTACGCTAAGGTACGTGGACAATAAGGGGGCAATTGGTGATAGCCAGCGTGGCTTCACTAAGGGCTTATTGTGCCTGACAAATTCAGCAGCCTTCCTCAACGGGGTTACAGCATTGGTGGATAAGGGAAGAGCAACTGACGTCATGTACCTGGACTCACGCAAAGCATTTGACACAGTCTTGCATGGCATCCTTGTCTCTAAGCTGGAAAGGCAGCTCAGGAAGCCAACCATATCCTGGGCCGCATCAAAAGGAACATGACCAGCAGATTAAGGGAGGTGATTCTCCCCCTCTCCTCTGCTCTCATGAGACCCCAATTGGAGTACTGTGTTCAGCCCTGGGGTCCCCAACACAAGAGAGACATGGACCTGCTCGAGCAAGTCCAGAGGGGTCCACGAAGATGCTCCGAAGGCTGGAACACCTCTGCTGTGGAGACAGGCTGAGAGAGTTTGGCTTGTTCAGCCTGAAGAAGAGAAGGTTCCAGGGAGACCTTAGAGCAGCTTTCAGTGCCTAAAGGAGGCCTACAGGAAATGTGGAGAGGGACATTTGCAAGTGCATGTAGGAATAGGACAAGGCGGAATGGTTTTAAACTGAAAGAGGGTATATTTGCATTAGATAGATTGAAGAAATTCTTTACTGTGAGGTTGGTGAGGCACTGGCACAGGTTGCCCAGAGAAGCTGTGGCTGCCCCATCCCTGGAAGTGTTCAAGGCCAGGCTGGATGGGGCTTTGAGCAAAATGGTCTAGTGGAAGGTGTCCCTGCCCATGACAGGGGGGTAGATGTTATTTAACATCCATTCCAACCCAAACCAGTCTATGCTGTGAACACTTACTGAATAGTTGCTTCCAGTATGAGCACTTGCAGCCTCTCCCAGGCTTCTACGCCAATCCAACAAAGATTATTTGCTTAAATTGTATGTTGCTGTTCCCAATATGTAGGTTGCTTTCATGTCTGCTCTTTATCAAGACCTGATAATGAGCCCCATTCATTGTTGTTGTTCATGCATTTGTATGATTTGTGATTTTCATTGTGTGCTTTATAAGGAGTTACGACTTGAGATTTGAACTGCTTCTCTCCTCCATGCATGCACAGTACTTTATTCGTAATGGACAAGCTATTAATTTATAGTCAAATTAAGTACCATTCTGGTCATTAACCTTTGCTTTCATTCTTAATGATATTTTTGTTGTCTAGCTAGATGATATTTGGCTTTGCCCAATGAACTTGAGCATTTTTGAAATCTCTTTTACATGTCAAAAAAAAAAACAGTCTGTACTTTTGAAAAAGTGTTCAAAATAGATACTGTGATTAAGTACCAGATCGAGGAATTACAAGACATTCCTGTGGAACTGATTAAGCTTTGAACAGAATCCACAGGGAGAGAGTAGGTACATGCAGGCAAGCTGGTTCTTGTACAGTATCCCGCTAATGGGAGGCAACAGGTGGGAGAGATCTATTCATAAGGAATGGGTCCGAGATTATGAAGGTAGGTCATTAGCTAGATGGAAAACTCCTTTGTGTCTAAGATTCTGATATCTATTTTGGGGTATCTGTCGCTACGTAAGCATTTGTTGAAAGGTTTGCATTTTAATAAAATCAACTGTTGCTTGGTTTGGGGTTTTTTTCCACCATAATGTTGGTGTCAGGTGCATAGCAATTTCAGATAACTAACAAACTTTCAGGCGCACAGAAAAATGTGCGTTTTACAGTGCAAATAAGTAATGGAAATGATCCTCATGATATTCAGGGTATTTCTCCGTTAAACTGAAAGTGCTGATGTGAGAGCTTGCAAGGCAGGTTGTCTAGGAGAAAATGCTTCCAACTCCAGTTTTCAGCCAAAGTAGCTCTGATGTGCATAAGAACAGTGATAAGACCCTCAGCACCAAAAATCTTTTAAATTTGTAATGGTGTACAGTACGAAGAATGGTATACAAATCCATTTACCTTGTTAGCAGTGTTAAGAGTATGCAGTTTTTAAAGCAGACATGATAGTTCTTTCCAGAGTTTGGGGATAATAAAAACAATTAAAGGATGTATGTAGAAAATATGAAAACGGTAATCACCTATATACTATTCCTCACTGATAATGATAGACCATACATGGAATTGTACTCTGTAGCTCATCGTATTTCTTATTTCTCTCCTGATACTTACTTTCCCTGTGTTGTGATCTGTGAATGTTCTGATGAATTATTTGTGCAGCTTTATTTAAAAGTAGCCTTTTTCTTCAGTTGCAGGTTGAATGCAATATGGCAGTAATGAATTATTTTTAATTTTAGTTAATTAATTTTACTTCAAATTTAATTAATTTTAAATGCCTTTTAGACAATCCACCAATGAGACAGATAAAAAGTGCAGATACTGTGAACATTCACTTCTTGCCTTGATTCTGAAATTATTTGAATAAGTACATAAAGAATAGAAAATACGTACATGCACCGTGAATCGTGGACAAAAAATACCCAGCCCTTTCTGTTGTAGTTCTAAAGCTGTATTTTGCTTAACACAAATGTAAGAAAAACCGAAGCTCTGAATGCTGTGTGAAACCCGTTCTCAGCCTACATATCATGCCTGTTCTGAACTCTGTAAACCAGCCAGTGGAAAGTAAAAATTAATGCTTTCCGTTGAGTCAGGCTTTCTATCTGAGAACAGGATTAGATATCTAATGGGAACAGAGGAGGAATCTTTCAATTTCTCTGTACTTTTACGCTTTGAACAATGACATTCCTAAATTGCAAGGATAGGTGATTTTCACCGGAAGTGATGGCAAGTGGTGTAGTGGTTTAGAACACTTAATATGTGAAAAGCACATCAGACATCTGTGACATGCCTAATCAGATCAGGACTTCAACAATATACAAAACTGAGAAGCTCTCTTCGGAAAATAAAATTATTCTGTACCAAATGAGGATAAAACGAATGTCAGTTTTCTGGTCCAAAATCATCTGTTTTCTGAATGTGTGTTAAAGTTTAGGTTTTAGAATAATTTACATACAACATTATTGAGGTACAAAACAAATAGTGATCACTTACGATTTTCTTTTACTGTGGTTGTGTGTGTTTGGATGGTAATTGTACTACAAATGGGCAGCTAGCTGTCTAAATAGCTGTTTGTGTCAACATACTTGGAGAGGCAAACTTGTTTTCTTTAGCCCTCTATGTGACTCCTTGTGTCAATATTCCCCCAGAGTAGATTAGTCCACATTAAACTGAAGTTGGCTTAACCGATATAGCCAAATATAAAAGCAGAAGATGTCTTTAGAGAGGCTGGTTTGCTATGTATTTTACTGTCCATTTAAATTAATTGTGCACTCTCAACAGACCCAGAATTGTTGACTGTTTCACGTAAAAGTGGAGTTACATCTTGTGGAAATGTACAGGAAAAACAGAGACTTTATCTGTTTGGTTTTTTTTCTTTTGATTGCTTGCTCCTATCTTTTACACTTAGTTGCCAAGGAACTTAGAGCTTTCACCCAGCTGTTGTGGCTATCACACTCCTATCACTATCTGTACTTCATTTTAGTCTCTCCTTGTGGTCCTTCTCCAGGATGCTACTGGAGTTATGCAGTTAGTGATACTTAGAGATAAAAAGATCCTACTTACTTAATTTCAGAGTGCAATTTTTTTGCAAGGAGAGATAAAATTTAACCAGTTGCAAATGTTAAACCAGTTTGAACAACTTTATAGGGTTGGAAGGGGGCAAGGAAGGTGACATTTCTTACTGGTGCTTAATGTATGTCTTTCCCAAAATGTTAAAATTAAACTTTCCCTGTGAAAGTCAAAGCTAGCATTTCATGAGTAATGGCCATTCTTTGCCGTTATCAGCAGAAGTCTTATCCTAAGGTGTTTGGAAAGGTTCCTGTCAGGCATCACAATTCATTAAAAGCTGTAAGTGTATGGAGAGGAAAATTAATTTTAATTTTGATTCCCAAGTACTAGGAAGAGGTGGGAGGCAGTAGTTTCTTACTCAGTAAATGAGTTACTTGTGCACTGTATTTGATTCACTGGCTTATCTGTGATTATATCCCAAAAAGAAGAAACTTAACTCTGAGGTGAAGGATGAGTCTGAAGATTGGATAGGTTCATTAGAAAACACAGTTTCACCGCCTGTAAATTGACTGCTTTTGGGGTCACCAAGGTTAGTATCAGCACAGAAAGACATTTTGCAGTTCCAGTGTATCTTATCTTTTACAAAAGACTTTACCAATTAAAACCAGTTCTTGAACGACTGGAGAGGTGTCATTCCCCTTAGCTGTAGAGTACAGAAGAATTGCTATAGATTCTGTTGAGATTCCAAGGGTCTCTCTCTAACCTGCAACTCACATCTCAATTTCCTTGACATGTTACTGATGAAATGCACACTCAGAAGACTTGCATTTAGAAATGTGTAGCACAACTACCAAGTCATCCTCCTGTTTCCTATGTCAGAGCAATGAAACAAATGTTGAGACAGGTTCATGGTTTTCAGATCAGTTCTTTGTGACATATCTTTGCAATCTGAAAAACAATGCCCTCAAGTCTTCTATCTTTTCTTTCCTCGAGAAAGAAATGGATTTCTTAAGCAGTATTTGGAACATCAGTTTCCGATAACCGTAGTTTGAACCTTTATAAGAATTTCTGGGTTTATTCTGTCATTAGTGGAAGTAATAATTAAAACAATGCGTGTTTTTTCAAAAGTGAATTACAAAATTATTGGTGTTATTGCACATTGGAAATAAAAAAGTTTTAATTTACAAACTCCCATCACTCCAAGTCTCATGTAAAGGTAGGCATCATGAGCAGTTCAACCTGGCAACTGTGGGCCAAATGAAAGACCACACTAGTGGTTTGGATTTTCTAGTACAAAACAGGTATTGAATGTATTTAAACTCATGCATGAATCATTATGCACTTAACCAACCAGTTTTAATGATTACCTGTGAATATGATTTGATGAGTAGCAAACCTAATAGCTTGCTTTATCTCTACTTACTTTATCACACACTTACAGAGGATGCTCAGGACCCCTCAAAAATACGTCATAATATATAAATAGATCATTAAATTCTGCATGAAAAGACACAGAAGACAAGAAACTAAAAGAGGAAGGGAATCACAATGTTAATGGAAATGAGGAGCTGAATACTTTTTCTGCTGTCTCTTCTACAGAAAAAAAGACAGGTCTTATTAGTTTTATTTGAAAATGGGATGGGATGGAGAGAAGCTGAGAAGAGAAATGGGTTGCTCTCAGACACATTTACGTATTATCCTTGATTTATTATGAGCACTGTGGAAGCTGAGTGGCACCAAGGTAATTCCAGAAATACTAATCTGGAAAGGGCTGTACTTTCTTCTGATGAAACCCCTTCATAAAGGGGTTACTGAACTCAAAGTTTTCACTTGTTCTTTTTATGTATTTAATCCTGGTTAGAGCTTGGGGGTTTATTACAGCTCCAAATATTGAAAAGAACGTTAGCTACTAACTTGGGAGATTTCCCTTGTTTTTCTTGCTGCTTCTGAATGGTAAAGAAGCAGAATGTCATGCAGTTAATTGCACTAGACTGAATGGATTGCCCTCGGGTGCTTGAAAAGGTCTAAGTCTATTGCAAAGCAATATGATTGTGATGAATAGGGAACAGAGGGCCTGTCAAAGGAGTAAATCAGTTAGTGAGTCAATGGAAATGGCTTTGATAAATGAATGCATGTCAATATTAAATCAGTTGGTGGGAAACATTGTTTGTTATACTCTGGGACAAGGATAAACACTTCAATAAAATAGAGGATAGCTGTTTCATTTGGGTTAAACTATGATTTTCTAGTCAAGCAATCAGCTTCCTGTGATGACTGCAGTTTTTCATTTGTTTGCTTGCTTTTTGGCTTTACTTAGAGGGAAATACAGCTATCCTCATTTTATGTACTTCAAATAGACTTGCTTAAATCTCTACTGGCAGATAACTTGGCATGATGCTTATTCTGCAGTAATAACAGTGCAGTACCCCTAGCATATATACTAGTACTGCAACTTTGCTACTGAAATAAAAGCATTAGAAACAAGTAGTAAATGTCATTTTGTTAGACTTCCTTTGTCCCATGTAGCTTTAGTTATAATTAAAATCATCAGGTTTAGAATGATTTTTCTATTTGCATTGTTTATTGATGTAATTTACCAGTCAGTGTAAGGTGGAATATTATTGTTTTACAATTAAGTTCTAGTTATCTAACTCTGACTATCAATTTCTGATAAAGTTGCTATAGTAGAATTTGATTTTTTTAGTTACAAGGGCAGTTTAGTATTCATAAATGATAATGAAAATTGTATGGCATAGAGATGTCCAAAATATTCAGTAGTATAATTATATTATAATTCACATAATTCTTTGCAATTGAAATAAACTGTCTTCTGTTCATGTGACAGCTTAAAAAAGTAAATCATGCATATACCTAAATACTGAAATCAGTGAGATTTGTTACAATCTGAGAGTAAAATTTGTCCCCAGGACAGTGGACATTTTCACAGAAAGACAAACCTATTCCTTCATATTCCTAATGGTGAGGAATTATATCAGGTATGCAAATAATGTGTGACTCCATTTTCAATTTTCCTTTGTCCTTCATCCTGCCACAAGAGGATTTTCTCTGCCTGTTTGTAACATCATCTCATTGATCAAAATAAAAACTCTAGGAACTTGCAGCTTTTTTTATGCTATATTTATTTACTGTGGTGTGCTCATCCCAATGGAATTCTTGCTTATAATATTTAAATTAAGTACCTTTTTTTTTTTAAATGGCTAACATGCTTTAAAGTATGTATTTAAAATGTTCATATGTCACATGACAACTGACATATCTGAATACTTTTAAAGCATTTCTAATCAGTATCCTATGTTCCCCTCTTCTGGGGAAAGGCATACAATGGTCATAAGACCATTGTGTAAGACAGGTCATAAAAAGAAAAAAGGCAAAATGAAAAGAGAAGACATTTTATAAACTGGTGCAGTAGCTGCATGAAGAGGCAATTCTCTTTATCCCAGGATTCATTTTAGTCATTTGTATTTGAGGCAGTGATAATCTATGAGATACTGCAAAGGGGCATGTAGCAGCTGGCCATCAGTTAATACTGGCTGCAAGCACTGTGAGTTTATGGTTGTCCCCTTTTTCTTACAGTCTTGGCTGTATTATAGAGAAACTATTATGGAGAAATGGAAATGCTATTGCATTTTGTAATGCTGTTCCATGGTGTAGTGTCCCAGTTTCCCATACCTACCTGTTTGCTGTTCTTTGCCTGTGTATTTTCATTAAGGTTCCTGATATCAGTATTCCATTACAGACTTCCTGCTGCACAGGAGAACTTGATACACTATTATGTGCTGTGGCTTTTTGTTTGCTGGTTATCTTTTATCTTTCATACGCTATCATTAAGTCAGTGAGTTGGGCAAATTACCGCAACTGATCCTTTTCAAACTCCCGTTTAATATCTCCTGTTTATTTTTAGTGTTGCTAGATTAAATGTTTCTGTAACTATATTTGTTCAGAGGCTACTTCAAGGATGCTAATTACATTGATAACAGGTGGGAATTCCCATGGGATTTTTTTCAGATGCTATCTTTGTTTCTTGTTCCTTTGTAAAAGTGGAAGATGTTGCCTATAGACGTATGGATATTGATCCAGAGCTGTGGAGAATATTAAAAACCCTCTTGTTTTATGTGATTGCCAGTTTCTACATAGCATTTAGTGGAGAACTCAAATTTTCTTTTTGGTATGATTTGGGGGACTGCAGTGCAGCAGAACATTACATTACACAAAGCTCTATTATGTCATATGAATAGACAGACACATTATCAAGAGGGGGTTTTGTGATCCATTTAGATGTATATGGAAAGCACTTCAAATAAGTAAGTAGAACCAGCTAAGGAAGTAATAAAAATGAATAATAGTGCAGAATAGTAAACACAAAATAGGCTAATTATAGTCTGAAATCAAATATTGAAGTTGGATTTCCAAATTTTTAGTGTGCAGATGTTCATTCTGGCTCTAGAAGAGAACAGGAATTGCAGTCTGTACCAGAAGGAAGCTTGTTGTGCAGAGGATCCAATACTGTATCCTTTGTGATCCCAACCAGAAAGGATGTTGTAAAGATATTGCAAGGTGGATTCAGCTAGATTTACTGAAATATATTTGTGGGGCTCGTCAGCTTTTTCTCTTTAGCTTTCCTCTTTCTTCTTCCCTTTGCCTTAGATCTTACATTTTGTGAATATGTATTATTGGTCATCTGCTTGAGTAATTGTCAGTGTGGTTAACTCTTCCACTTTGTTACAGACTCTAAAGTGCATTATCAAATAATTTTCAAACTTAAAACATCCTGTAGTCATCTTCTGTGGAATCTTGTTATTTCTTAAAATCTTCTAATGCTACAGAATTTGATTAACCTTCTGGTTTTATGATTCTAGGTTCAAGACTACATCTAGAATAGAGCTGGGCACTTGCAATTCAGAAAAGTTTCAGTTCTGTTGGAGTCAGTCACTGTGTTTGTAAGATGTCATTGGCACAGGTAGCATTACTTCTCATCAGGCTAGTTGGGGCTAGGAAGTGCTTGAAGCAACATCACCACCCCCAGTTCTCAATGCTCAGCAAATAGTTTTCTCTCTTCTCAACAAAATACAACACAGAGATCTCATAGGTTATCAGCGTGAGACTGAAGTTCTGCCTCAATTCTTCAAGAAGCTTCCTGCATCATTTTGGTCAACTTCTTTGGTTTTCCATTCCTTAGCTCTCCATTAGGAAGATGTTTATAACAATTTTCCGTACCTGCAAGTATGTGTTTAGATAACATGGTAAAAGGATCTTGGGACCCTGTAAAGAGAAGAAATACCATGAGGTCTGGGCTTCTGTTTGTCCTTCCTTCATTTCACTCTCGGTTATGTACTTTAGACTACTTGGAACAATTAATTGAAACCCAAAGGTTTCCCAGCTGTCCTCATGGGGAGTATGAAAAACAGGAGATGATTGTTAATTTTCATGAATCTCAGTAAAGTTAACACAAAGGTTTATAAAAAAACCCCACCCCAAACCAACTGTGTTGTTATATAATTTTGAAGCATTGTAATTCAGAGTACCAACAAGCATTAACTCCACAATAGGCATTGATTTCTCCTAAGTTCCTTCTGTTTTGTTTTTTTGGTTTTTTTGTTGTTTGTTTTTTTTTTTGTAAAAATTACATTTATAGAAGGATCTAAATAGGTTTGGGTTTTTTTGCTTTGTAGGTGGTGGACTGTGCTTGGGACGAACTAGTCAAGATCTATACTCCATCGTGTCTGGCAGTTCCTGTCTAGAGAAAAAGTGAAGAACACACCAGGAACATTTATTTCTTGACCCACAACCAGACTCGTGCTGAAGTGTTAACTGTGTCACTAATCTTAGTGTCTCTTTTTAAGTAAAGCTCTGCTTGAATGGAGTGTTGTGCACTTAAGCGTGTGGAGATTTCAGGGCTTGGTTTACTGCACAGGAGCCAGCAAGAATGAATGGCCAAAGAGTGGCTGTAGCAGATACAAGCTGGTGTCTTTAAAGTAGAATCACACAATTTTGTGGTCTGTCTGGCTAATGATGGGAGCAGAGGCCTGAATCTTCTTGGTCCTTATGCAGATTAAAAGTCACTGGCAGTGTATTTTGAGATAATGGCACTGTGGAAAAGAAAAAAGTGGCTTTTCATGGTCAAGTACTGTAATGTCAACTGAGATGTGTATTACTCAGATGCGTTTATTTCTTTATGTTTTGCTGTGACTCACATTGTGTTATTTTCTTGTGCAATATGAAGAATACTTTTGATAAAGAGTAAATGTCATAGCTTATAGCCAGCTGATTTGTTTGACCTTTTTGATTGCCGCTTCACGAAGGTGGTAAAGATTATTTTCATACATTTTTTCCGTTAGATGTCCTTGAGTAAAGCAGTTGATGGAGAAAGATACTCTGATGATAGAGAAAACACTTATGAAAAAATTAAATATATACAAAGTAATTGGATCACAATCCTCAAGATTTAGATATAGGACAACCATCTCTTCTATTAGACTCTGTTTTCACTTACTTAGAAAGTTTTCTCCAAGAGACAGAAGAGGCCATGCATTCTATGTTTCTGAACGTCTGACAGCCTGACCAAAGTGAGAGCTGATGTCCAGACCAGCTGAACCTACAGATTAACCGCATGACATAAGCATAGCAGATCCAGTGTGGCCAAGCTATTATACTTACAAGAATATGCCCAACATGTTATAGGTAAGTTGAGTACTTCGCATGCTCACTTCGACTCCTCAGCACATGGGCTGGTATTTTCATTTGAGTTTTTCTGAGGTGATTAAAGATGTTCAGTTTCTATGCTTCCAGCCTCCTTTGAATACTCTTTCAGGATCCAACTTTGATACTCCTGCAGTTCTCATGGGTATATGTTAGGCTTCTCTCCTGGTTTCCTTCCTGCTAGCTTCTTTTTTTCACCTTTCTCCCTTCTGCTGATACCCCATGTCATCAATCTTTACCATCAAAAGGCTCTTCGCAGGTTGGGCCTTTGCACATCTTTGGTCAGGTTCTCATAGTCTCCTGTTAATGAATGCTGTACACTTCTGGGTAGCAGCACTCATATATCAAGCAATAGCAGACACTGCCAGATCTTCTGGATGCTTTGAAGAAAGGAAAAATAATTCAGCAGCACTAAGCCCTGCAAGTTGCAAGGGAAGAATGATTGTGCTGCCTTGGTGAAAGAGCCAGGGTACTAGCAGGTAGCCACAGGGAGATACACAAGTATTAATTTGGTGTTAGGACAAGACAGAAAGAAACCTTCTTCTACAACATGAGAATTTGGATCCTGATTGATAGGATCTTGTTATTTTCTTGGTCAGTGCAAACTGACTGCAATATGCCATCTTCTCAAGCTAAATTAAAAACAAAAAGTATTTTCTTTTTTGTCACAGTGTGTTGCACCAAATTCCAAATGTTCACTGTGCTTTAATTCTGTTTGCTGAGGAATGATGCAACAATAAAGCTGTATTCTGCACAGTTTTCAGCAATACAGTGGGCCATAAAATCTAATTTTAGGCATTAAAATTGATTATTCCAACTTTAATAGTTTCCCCACTCTTGTGTTTTACCTCTCTTTTCTGCTTAGACTGCAAGGTACTTGTCTGAATGAGTGGAACATTTTGGTGCTGGGTATGTATTTTAGATGCATGTTTCTGGGGCGAGGGAGGAGGAATAATCCAAAATGGTGCCATAGCCTATCAGTTGGAAGGGCAAATTTAGAATACTTAGCATGGGGAAGGGAAAGGGAAAAAGAATGGAATTTTGAACATGCACACATACGCGACACATGGATTAAACCTTTCTTAACTGCCTCCTCTACCCTCATGTCCTGGTTAGCTTCAGTGCTGAGGGTTGCGGCATCCGGATTTAATTCTCTTGAGAAATGAGTGCATCCAGAAAATGCACATAGTAAATAAAAACTGTGGCCTTTAATCTTCCTGTGTAATCTTTGCATGGACAGAATGTGCTGTAACATTTCTGCAGTGTAACAGAAAAAAACAATATCTGGCAATAGTTGTTGCTGATTCTTAATTCTCAGGGAATGTTTGCTGTAATTGTTGTAAAGAAATACTTTTGATTTTATGACCAAAATATTAGCTTCTGAGCTTTTTTTCATTTACTGAAACGGACCTTTAACAACAACAATCTTAAAAGATATAATGTGTTCTACTTTTAAACTTGCTCCTGTGGAAGATTTTGTTTTATGGAAGCTCATAGGTTTCTCCTTGGTTCAAGAAACATATTGATTAATCATGTTCTAAAGGAGTGGATTTGCTGTTCTATAATGCTGTTAAATTAATTGCACACGGTATTTTTGGCTACACTCTTGTGTTCACTTCTCCAATTGAGAATCGTTGATCCAAAAGTAACTGCAGTGAAAGATACTGAGAGCATCTTATAAATAAAGAGTATCATAATCATGGTTTGCGTCTTGTATGAATACTGGGAGACAGTACTTTTAGAGCCCATACTTCATGCAGCTTTGTCTAGCTGTATGCCCCATCAGGTCTGCATTACAATAAAGGAAAGCTAGTTGAAATGATTCTGTGTGTCTGCTTATGCAGACTATACATGCTAGTGATGAAGCAATCTCTTCTAGCCAAGTACAGTGCTGGCCTCAAATTTTGCTGTGCAGGCAGGGGTGCACTAAGCCTTTCACTAGTGCTGTTCTGTTTTGAATGCTCGGCGTCATGTGCTAGGGAGTGGATACAACACTGCACAACGCTTTCTCTATATGGTTGCATTAGACCCTAATTAAAGCAACTGCCCATTTTATATGATCTTTACCATTTTAATTAAAACAAAAGAATAGAAAAAGGATGCCCTTAGGAATTTTGACACTAGTTGGCTGCATGTTTGGTTTTTTTGACCTCATCCATGTCATTGTGAAATGCAGAACTGAGCATAATTTGCATCAGAGGATTAGAGTTAAGGCATCATAATCATGTCCTTACCAAGAGCTGTTAGTTACTGTCGTCTGTGCCCCACTGCTAGGTCAAAATTTTGTTACAGTCAACTTATGAACTGAATACCCAGTTGCTGTCTCGACACAAGAACAGCTAAGTGTGAAGGAAGTACCTTCATGGTGGTGTTACCTCAAATTATGTCTCTCTGTTGCTTTATCCAGTGCCTTCCCAGTGAAGTGCAGGAGAACTTGTCTTCTCTGAGTGTGGAGTGGTGGAGAGGCAGTGGGAGGCTAGTATCGGGCCTGGCCTGAATCCATGTTGAGAAAGGGGTGGTTTGGCAAGGCACAGCACCCTCCCCTCACCTCCCCTTGCTGTATATAGACAAGACTAAAATCAGGATTACCATGAGACATGCTGCAAAAGAAGCTTGAAGAAGATGACTTCCAAGAGAGGATGTGGTATTTAAGATATGGACGCTTGAGTTCCCAAATTTAGTGTTAGTGTGGCCTCACCTTGAGTGCTGCATGCAGTTCTGGACCCCACAATTTAAGAAGGATGTGAAGGTCCTTGACTGTGTCCAGAGGAGCAGCGAAGGACTTTGGGTTTGTCTAGTTTGGAGAAAAGGAGGCTGAGGGGCAACCTCATTGGTCTCTACAGCTTCCTGAGGAGAGAAGGTGGAGAGGGAGGTGTTGGGGTCCAGTGACAGGGCACATGGGAACAGTTCAAAGCTGCACCAGGAGAGGTTTAGTTTGCACATCAGGAAGCATTTCTTCACTGAGAGGGTGGTCAAACATTAGAATGGGCTTCCTAGAGAGCTCGTCAGTGCCCCAAGCCTGTCAGTGTTTAAGAGGCATTTGGACAATGCCCTTAACAACATGCTTTAAACTTCTGGTCAGCCCTGAAGTGGTCAGGCAGTTGAACTAGATGATTGTTGTAGGTCCCTTCCAACTGAAACAGTCTAGTTTCCTTTCCCTTTCCTTTTCCCTTTCCTTCCCTCTCCTTCTGATGCACTTGTTTTTCTGTTTCAATCAGGGAAGTATTTAGCCCCCAAAGCAGACTTGCAGCCTGATCCTCTGCAATGCCAGAGACTCACTTCTCTAGTAATAATTTTACTGGTGAAGGGACAAAACTGTTTCTTCCAGAGGTTAAGCTTAGGTGCAATCCCAATTACTACCATGTTTTCAGAAAACACGATCAGATTTTTTTTCTATATCTGCACTTATTTGGCAGAAAGAGCTTTTTTTTCCTCCCATGTGAAACCACTGTCGCAGTGACCCACATGTTCCTTTAAATTGTGCTGGGGGCTTGGAATGAGTCCAATTGGAGGTGGGTGTAAATGCATTGGCACAGATCTGCAGGGAGTTTCGAAGCCAGACTTGGTTTCCAGTAGGTTTAAATGAGAGTTTCAACTTTTACACACCTTCATATACCAGGCCACTTAACTGTGACTTCCCATTTTACGCTGCAGTGCAGCTGCTGACGTGGGTGAAGGCCCCTGAGATGGAGCCCCATGACACCAGGGAGGTGACCATAACTGACAATGTCATTTTGCCTGAAAACTTCAGGGTTTCAGTACATGCTCTCTTCCCACCCGGAGTTAGCAAAGATTAAACTTCCAAGTATCCAGGTTGCATCTGTGACTTTTGTGACTGAGAAATTCAGATAGGTGTTACTCTCACCTTTTAAGAGGAGTCATACACACAGAGTCCAGGTTGGGGTTTTTTTCAGTGTTTTAATATTTCAATCAATCAGTGGAGTTTTTAATCAATAGAAATGTAAGTAGTCAAATATTATTAAAACTAAAGATTTGCATGTAAAAAGAAGATGAAAATATAACTGCCTTGGTAAGAACCAGAGAGAGAACAAAATGGAAAACAAACTGTCATGGAAAATAATTAGGGAGCACTTAAGAGTCAGAAGGGGAAAAGCCAATTTGAAATTTTAAGTATCAGGAGAATCTTCCCATGGATTCTGTAAAAAATGAAGAAGAGAAGAGGTGAAGGAGGAAAAGAGAGGCTGCAGTTTTGAGTCAGGTGAGTATTACAGTGGTCCTCACAAAGTTAGTCTTGTTCTTTCATTAATGTCAGTCAGGCTCTGTAATGGGAATGCGGAAAGGAAGGAAAGAAGGTGAAAAAATGCCAGGCAAGTAAGAGGGAGTGAGAAGAGCAGCTTGATAAAAAAAATGAATAAGTTGAAGATTGAAAAATAAATGGAGGGAGAGCTGGAGACGGCCTCTGGTGTGAAAGGATATTTACCCAGGAACACCTGCCAAAGAGCAGAAGGAAGCACTGCTGTGCCTGCATCAGCCACAGGCAGTCAGCAGCGGCTGCTGGCCCTTGCACAAGCAGGGCTGATGGCACTAACATGCAAGGTAGACTTGCACTCAGCTCCCGGCGGCTTCTGGAAGCTGGCTGCGGGTTAGACTCCAAACATCCCTCCTGTCTCCATCCACATGTTTACCCCAAAGGCTGAAAAAAAGTTCCTTTAGTTTTTGCTTAGAGAACATCGATTTAACTTGTGGCTTACCTCTGTTTAATTTCAGTGGTATCCATGGTTTCCTCTCCCTCATTACCAGTTTTCATCTTCAAACATTCTTACCCTAATGTGTACCTCTGTTGTTTCATTTTATAAACCTTGTCCTGCCACCTTTCCGTGCCTGTACCAGCTCCACTGCTAGTTGTAACCCTGGAAATATGTAACACATCCTCTTCGGTGCAAATGATGCTCAAGAATATAAGGCAGCTCTGAATACAAGTATAGTTTTTCATTCCCTTACGGTGCCTGACGCTGCAGGAGACTGGTAGAGGACTGGCTGCCCGAAAAAACTTTTGTTTTCTCATAGAGTTGAGGTGATCAATTGCTGTCTCCTGTTAAAACCTTCATTTGGCAAGTCGAGAGAGAGGGTTAGTTTATTTAAACTTTACCAGGCTTCAAGACATCTCTTTCCAAGACTGTGTGTGGTTACCAAGTTTTAATGACTTCCCAAGGAAAGCTCTCCTACTAGACACAGGTTCTCCCGGCTTCCTTAGCAGCGGTTCGACTCTCCGCCGCTCACCCTCAGCGAAGGGACTCCCTTTGGCGAACCGAGGGGCGACCGGGACCGCAACGCGAAGAGCCGAGGGCTGCGGGAGGGATGCCGCCGATAGGCTCAACGGATGCTTTTATCTGGGAGGCCGTACGCTGTTGGGGAGAGAAAGGCAGTGCTGCCCTGTTTGTGCACGGGCTGCGGGGGCTTGCACTGAGCTCCCTGCTCCGAGAGACGTGGGGTTTCCCACGGGGCTCCCGCGTTATTTTCGGGCCGGTCGCGCCCCGCCGCGATGCGTTTGTGTGTCCCTCCGGCTGAAAGCACCGCGCTGCGCTGCCGCCGGCCGGCTTCGGGAGGGCTTGCGGGCGGCGGGGTTGGGGGGGGACACCGGGAGGGGGAGCACCTAAAGCGGCGACGGAGACGCACTTGGGATAGCGGGGAGGCACTCAGGGAGCAGCGGCGGAGAGGGGGCAGGAGGGGCGGGGAGGCGGGGGGACACGTCGGGGACGGCGGCCGCCCTGCTGGGAGCGCGTCCTGCCTCCGCCCGCCCCCGCCTCCGCCCGTGCCCGTCCCCCGTCCCCCCCCTCCCGCCGCCGCGGCGGGTGGCCGGGCGGGCGGCAGTGCCGCGGGCCCCGGCGGCGGGGCCGTACGCGGGGAGGATGGGCCGGTGGCGGGGCCGTGCGCGGGGCGTCGCGGTGGCGGTGGCGCACGGGCTGTGCTCGGGCTCGCTGAACATCCTGCTGAAGTTCCTGCTGGCCCGCTACCACTTCGCCTTCCTGACACTGCTGCAGTGCCTCAGCAGCGCGGCGGCGGCGCTGGGGCTGGAGGCGCTGCGGCGGCGGGGGCTGGCGGCGCTGCCACCCTTCGGGCCCCGCCTGGCGCGCCCCTTCGCTGCCGTGGCCGCCCTGGCTACTCTACAGTCCACTCTCACCCTCTGGTCGCTGCGCGGCCTCAGCCTCCCCATGTACGTCGTCTTCAAGCGCTGCCTGCCCCTCGTCACCCTCCTCACCGGTGCCCTGGTGCTCCGCGACGGCATGCCCTCGCCCGGCGTCCTGGTCGCCGTCCTCATCACCACCTGCGGCGCCGCGCTGGCCGGTGAGTGCGGTCGCGGCCGCGCCGGAGGGATGGGGCTGGACGGGGCGGGACGGGGCGTGCGGCCGCGCCGCGGGGCGCCCGAGGGCGGCGGCGGAGGCTCTGCACCGATGTCCCCCGCCGCTCCGGCTGGGCTCCGCGGCTGGTCGGGGCGGGCAGCGGCAGCCCGAGAGAGAAGTGTGAGGCTGCGGGGAGCGTGCAGCCCCGGAGGGCAGCTGCAGCCCCGCTACGGCAGGCGCGACTTTGCAGGGACCGGTGCGAGTCCGGGGATGCAGCCCCCCTGTGACAAGTACAGCCCTACAGCTATAGGTGCATCCTATGAGGGTCGGTGCAGTCCTGTAGGGTCGGTGTAAACCTATGGGAGTCGGTGCAACCTTATTGCAACCCTGCTAGGGAAGGTGCAACCCCGTGGAGGAAGATGTGATCTTAGGGGAGGTGAGTGCAACCTTACAGGGGTAGGTGTAATGTTCAGGGGCAGTTGCAACCCCATGGGGGCAACTCCAGCCCTACTGGGGTAAGTGCAGCCTTACAGGGGTAGGTGCAAGCTTAGGGGTCATCTGCGGGCCCCTATGTGTTGATCTCCAGCCGAGGCATAGCTGGAGGCAAAGGCGGCTGGAGCTCCTTTGGAGCTGGAGCTGGAGCCGAGGCAAAGCTAGCTCTGTGTGGCCCGGCAACACTCCCGGGCTGGGGGCTGCCCCAGGGAACAGAGCACACACGTAAGGCAAGTAGTTCGATCTGCAAAGAAGCCTGATAGCAGAGAGGCTCTCACTGCACACAGCTTGCCTTTGCTGGGGGGAGCAGGAAGGCAGAAGGAGAACCAGGGTGCTGGAGGGCAGGTGGCCTGGTCAGCCAGAGCTGGCATACACCTGCGCTGGCAAGAGGATGCCCAAGGTTGCTGTGTGCGTGTGTGGCTTTGGCTGCGAATCTCCCATAGCGTCTTCAAAAAAAGGGAGAACACAATCTGATTTTGGCAGTGGGATTTAGGGGGAGAGTGAAAGACAATCAGTAGGTTTGCAGCATGAAAAAGACGACCACAAAGAGATGTATCCGTTGGGAGGTAAGTATGTCCAGCCTTGGGAAAAGCATGACAGATCCTAGGACTTACGTCAGGTGCACTGAAGCCTATTTCCTAAATACCCCCCCAGTCCAAAGCAGTGCTCTCTTTCTGTCTCACATGCAAAAACCACGCTTGTTTCTTTCTGTCACTCTCCTGACAGGAGCTGGTGACCTGACCGGGGATGCTATGGGCTATGTGACAGGCGTGCTGGCTGTACTCATACACGCTGCCTACCTGGTGCTCATTCAGAAGACCAGTATAGATAGTGAATATGGACCCCTCACAGCTCAGTACGCCATTGCTGTGTCAGCCACCCCTTTTCTCATCATTTGCTCCTTCGCCAGCATGGATTCCATCAATGTCTGGTCCTTCCCAGGGTGGAAGGACCCTGCCATGGTATGCATCTTTATCGCTTGCGTCCTGATTAGCTGTGCCATGAACTTTACCACCCTTCACTGCACTTACATTAACTCGGCTGTGACCACCAGCTTTGTAGGGGTGGTGAAGAGCATAGCAACCATCACGGTGGGCATGGTGGCATTCAATGATGTGGAGCCCACAAAGTTATTTATAGCTGGTGTTGTGGTCAACACCTTGGGGTCTGTCATTTACTGCGTGGCCAAGTACATTGAGACCAGACGGCAGAGCAATTATGAGGACCTGGAGAAAGAAGCTAGAGAAGAGGAGGGGAAAAGCCAGGCAGGTGACCAAGCACTGTTTGCGATGGAGGCAATTTCCCATGAGAAGGGGGCTGAAGAAGCAGCAGTGGAAGGATCAGCCACAGGGGACAGCCAGAGTGGAGAGGAAGAGGACGGCACTGAGAAACCTGCCAAGGGACCAGTGATCCAGGAAAAAGCCACTGGCACGCAAGAAGTGAACAGGAGCTCACTGAAGGATGCCTATCTTGGAGTATGGAGGTTGGTGAGGGGTGCTAATTATATAAAGAAGGATTATTTGATAGAAAATGAAGAGCTACCAAACCCTTAAAAAGCGGGTTTGAAAACCTATTGCTTGAGGACAGACCTGGTTCTCTGTACAGGGGGAAAGGCAGAGCATACATTTCCACATCAATGCTGACAAATCCAAATCATGCAGGATGACTTTACCTCATTGTCAAAAAGCAAAAGGTCAGAATTTGCTCATGCTTTGGGCTTGCTTTCAGCTGCTTTCAGTACATCAATTTAGACCCACCACAGCTAAAGGTGCCGAGTCCTCTGCTGTGGACACAGAGAGAGTTGGGTAACGGGAAGTCACAGGGTGCTTGCCCAGCAGCCTGGGCTGTGAGGGACATCAGTACCATGGAGTCAGTTGGCAGTGCCAGTGACACAGCGGTGGCCTGTAGCTTAGCTTGTGTCTGGAGCCTTGTGATTTTAACACCATTCGGAGGCTCCGTCGCTGTGCTTCCCTATCTGTATCTGTCCAATTATAGGTATTCTACATAAACATATTCCTACAATATATAAGCTTCATCAGCTTTATGTGCTCCTCTGTGTCCATACAATTGCAACAGAGCTAGAGGTTGTTCCATTTCAATTAGATTGGTGTAAAAGCCACCCTCTTGTCTGAAGAATCAAAACTTTCCCTGATTCCATGGCCAGGCTGGGCCTTGGACCTGGTTTGCATTGGGTGGTTTGTGTCTTCAGTAGAAATACTTCTGTCTTGTGGTGGTGTACATGAAAGCAGAACCAGATCTGAACTTCTGAGAAGCTTTGGTTCGCAAAAGAAGGATGGTTTTCTATGAGCTTTAACTACGTGTAGCGTTGGGAATATTAGCTTGACCCAAATGAAAGAGTTTGGAAATGCTGTATGTATTGATTTGGGAGGGCTATAAAAAAATTAGGGAGAAAGTGTGTGCCTTCTTCTATCCCTTCCTCATACCCTAAAGTCGGTTGGACTAGAACCTAGGTGTCCTCTCCCTCTCTCAGAAGTACAGGCTGATTACAGAACTGGGGACACCATCTCTCTGGGAACCTTTTGCAGGACAAGTCTGCTGTATCCTGGCCACATGCCGGGACATGATTTTGTGTGTATGAATCAGCCCTCACTGTCCCTGCACTGTGTTGTCCAGTGGAAGAAAGCGCAGGCAGGCGGGAGCTGCAGTGTGCTCTGGCAAGATCCCTTGGACGAGTGCTTGTGGGCCAGGATGCTTGGCACCGAGACATCCATGGCTTTGGTGGGAGCTGCTCCCAAGTGCCCAGGCTGTCCCTTTGGGCTGTGAGGAGCAGAGCTGCCGCTGCACCCTGGGCACTCGAGTGCTGCTGTGGCAAGTGGGAAGCAGGAAGCAGGTGCTCCAGTGAGTCCTCGACTGGATATGCTATTATTTTGTACCACGTATGTTTACCAGGAAAGACTGGGGAAACGGATGATTGAGTATTTCTTAGCGTGGGGATACCCTTTTGGTATGTGGGGGTTCTTGGGTCAAACCTTTGCTCAGAACTAGGCAGAAAAGAGATTTGACTTGAATCTTCCTCATCTCAAAGGGGTGCCCCAGCCATTGGGCCATCTTGACCATAGGCTGAAATGAGTTGTTACCATCTCCTCAAAAAAAATGACCCAAGTTTGTTATTATTTATTATTATATATTATTTATTGTTGTTATTATTATTTATTAAGCCACTGAACTGAAAATCAATTATCCCCATGGCCCTAATTAATCAATGCCTAGCCCAGTGCTCTCTCAAGCCAAGCAGGCAGCATTAGCCTCACAGCGTGCTCAGCACAGAAATCCGAAATAAGCAATTTACCCAGCAGGGGATATTTGCAAAACTGATCTCTGGGGGAGCTTCAGATTCTTGACAATAAATGTGCAGGCAGAAACACTGGTGTGACAGTATGGTTTTTGAGTGAGCACAGAAGGTGCGTGATCTGGCATCACCCATGAATTTTGGAAGAGAGGGCTATGAAGACATTCAGGCTAAAAGCTGATCTGGGGGACAGGGCATGGAGGTCTGTACATCACACGTTATGTATACCTTATGTGTAAGAGTTAAGAGATACTGGCTGTATGCCAAAATACGTTTACTTTCTGTTCAAGCTCCATATGGCATCTTTTTCAATAAAAGCACTATTTATTGTTCATAGGCTAATATAATAGGGGTTTTGTTAGCTTTTCAGAAGCGTCCTAAAGAAGTTTGTGCCTATGACTTATAGTTGCTGTATTACTGAACTCATTACTATACTGAACTGCTCTGTAATCATACAGGCGGCTGAAGAGAAGCCCACACTTCTGATCTGTCGCCACTGTGCTCAGTGTTCTCTCTTCACAAGAAATGTGGATCTTTTCACCATCTGGATGCCAGTCTTAGATCCTGTAGCATACACTCCATGTTTGTCATGTGCTGTAGAAAGCTCTCCCTGGATTCTTATTGCAGGACCTTTTCCTGGGGGAGTTCAGTGTTTTGCCACTTACTGTTGTTGAAGTATTAGTAGAAACTTGTGGAAATTCAAACAGTTTTGACTGTTAAAAAAGCTGCTGTTACGATGTTGTACGTTGCATGTATGGTTGAAATGTGGTTATGTCGTATTCTGTTTATACCTGTAAATTCCCTAAATTAAAATGGGGATTTGGCAAATGCAATCCACTTTTTCAGTAACAGACTGTAGCACAATAAAATAAAAATAGTGCCTCGTGCTGAGGTATTTTAATAGCATCAGCGGAAGACTGCAGAATGAGATGTGGGAATAAAACGCACTGCTTTCCAAAAGCCTTCTGGTTTTCTTATTGTTGCTACTTATTTTTGGTTCATTTATAGTTATTCTTGTGCCTTTACACCGTCCAAGTTTTCTCAACATGTGACTGCACACTATAAATACTGTCATGGACAGAGGGACTGAGGACAGACGAAGGAACGCAGGAATATGAAGGGGCTGAGTCCTCTCTGCCTCCTGGAGTTTCTGTGGTTCTCAGCAGTGATTTCTTTGGTTACATATATGATTTAGTGCCACTAGTGTAACTGCTGTAACTTTAGAATAAATAAAAATAAGATGATGCTCATTATTAATAGATACATTATAAAATCATTGCATTATTAAAGGACTTAAAATTGATTTAACTTCACAATATTAAGTATTTTTATTACCAGCTATGTCACATGGCAACCCTAGGAGATGACTTAAGCATTAAGTTTTACCTGTTTGCTTCCAATGAAAAGTATGTTATATGTGGCTCAAATTGGGTTGTGCCAGACACTGGGGCTGGTGATGATCGCAGAATTCATCTTAGAGTTCCACACAAATGTGCCTGCAGGACAGTTTAGAGAAAGAAACTGTCCTTGTTCCAGGATAATGAATGAACCTGACGCACAATGACTGCTTGGAGAATAAACATTAATTTCAGTGTCAACACATCATCGAGTAACACCTGCTCTAGCGCTACTGTATACATACGCACACGCGTGCACACAAATACATGTGCAAAAGGAAAATGAAAGCTATGGCCATCTTTTCTAACATACATTCTTTTCTCAAATAAATGAAAGAGGGGGGGGTTATTTGGAGGCAGGGACAGTTAACATTTCTAAGAGTAAGTAAAAAAATTGCATACATCACTGACAAACTGATCCTGCATTTCCAGAAGGAAAATGAAAAGTAACCTGCCACAAAACAGGTGAGAGTGAAAGAAATTTTACAGTTTATTAAGCAATGCTCCGCAGCCCTGTGTATGCCTGGGGATGGTTTATTGCCAGTGCTTAACAGCCTCTTGTAATTTGATGATGTGTGTTTGCTGCAGGCAAAGGCTTGAGCAGGCAGAAAGGTGCAAGCCCTTCAGCTCTGGTCTCTAAATTAACAGCTGAACATTTTGCTGCTTGTCATGGTTAAGCTTTAACACCACAGATTCCTGTCTCCTTGCCCTCTCTGCCTGTGTCCCGTATAATTTCACATAGTGCTTCGAGGTTTCTTCTGTGGTTTTTTTAACCTGAAGCAGTGCAGGCAATCAACCCTGCCTCTCAATTAGCCGCACTATTCATGCTTCAGTGGCTTATTGGAGGTCATCAGGAAGCTTTTCACTTCAACCTCACTCCTGTTGGGAATTGTTGAGCATGCACATACCCTCATTTCTCTTCCCTTACTCCTACTATATTTCCCAAATCTTGTTTCCAGTGTCCAGCCTGAAGACCTCTGCCAGTATAGAAAGGCAGGGGGGAATGGACCAGCAGTATCTTTTATACCCAGATTGCTTCTTGCTACCTTTGTACATGTTTCTGACCACCAGCTCCTTGCTTCCCAGCTCCCTATATAGCTTAGCCGTGGCTGCATACCAGCTTCTTGTGGAGCTGGGCCAGGGCTGTGTACCAGGATCCTGCGGAGCTGGGCTGTGAGCAGGATAGGTGCAGGAGCGAGGGCCATCCCTCTGCCAGCCAGCCAGTACCGAAACCTACTGGTTGTGCATGCTGGTGTGGATATTTATTAGACATGTAAAACCAGAAGGAGATTTTTTCACAGTAAGAGCATTTTGAGTAATACAGCTACAGACCTGAAAAGGAGTGGCTATCATTATTGCTGTTGAGCCAGGCTGATTTGTGTTATAGGTGGAGATGAAGAAAGCCAGTCACACTTTAATGCTACACACTGTGTTTAACAGGAGACTGTGCCTGAGATGAAAGCCTGGGCAGAAAGCATGAAAACACTGCTCAGAGGGGTACGTAGGATTAGGATGGATGGAGAAAATATGAGAGTTAAAAATTAGGATGGATGGGGAAAATGTGAGAGTTTTTGCAGAAAACCAAAATGTTCTTACATGGGAAGAAATAGCGACAGCATCGGAAACCCAGAGCCAAACAGTGCAGTGAATCTGCAGTGAATGCGCTTGAATCTGGGGCCCAGAAAAGCAAAACACATGAAAGAGAGAGGCAGAGTGAATGGCCTGGCTTGGGGGAAGGTGGATAGATGTGCTCTTTGTGGTCCTGTGATTTTTTTCTTCCTGGACAGATGTAAGAAATTCTGTTCTGGGCACATTAATTTTGTTGATAAAAGTTTGTCCCTTATCAAATAAAAACAATGTCAGTTCTGCTCTCAAAATGATACATTTTTTTTTAAATTAGGTGCTATTTATTTCATTCCTGACAAACCAACACAGATTTCAACCATTCTTTAATAGAATTCAGGATTTCTCTGAAAAAGAGCAATAATTGCTAAAGTCACAGACCGTTTCTTACCTGACATGGGTGTCAAATGAGAGAGAATAATGATCTGGAACTGGTGATTTGACAGTAAACCAGCCAGGTTTGCTGGCTTCTGTAAATATTGAGTGTCATCAATAAATAAAACCAGCTACAGGGAGCTGTGTATATCACCATTAACTCCTTGTGTAATGAATTGTCCTAGTTATATTAAGTGAATTTTTGGTTTTCAGAGTAGCTTTGTAAATCTGTCCTTATGGTGTGTCCAAAGCCAAACCATGTATGCTTGGTTAAAGGTTAAAATATGGATTTTCCCTTTAGATTAAGACACCACTAGCCTACCTGGGATCTGGAGGGGAGAGAGGTTCCCTCTGTCAATTTGCCTTCTTGCATGAGTGAACATTCAGTGGCATAGGAAAGTTCCAACAATTTTCATTATTACAAACATATGGAAAGCAGCTAAATGCATCCTTATTACAATTTTATAGGGAAAAAAAAAGCATTTCCTCAAGTATAGTGGCTGATAGGCCACCAATTCTGAGTATTTGCTGAACATGAGAAGGCTGATGCACACACAACGCACCACAACTGACACTGCACAGCCACACAATTGACGTCCTGGGATTTACAATATTTTCTAAACCAAAACAGACTGGGATGCATTCACCTGGCATCATGGAAAAAATTGCTTAACTCCGGAGAACATCACTGTCATATCAGCAGCACATTTCAGGGATTCCTGAGACAGGGTTGGACTTTAAAAATTGCTCAAATGCGTTATTTGTTTTTGTTTTGTTTTTTAATTAATAACAGTTAAGCATGAGCAGAATAGTCTATCCTTTCTAGTCATGTCCTGAGGTGCCTTCTGGGTGCTGAACTCTTCTGAACCACTTGAATGTTGCTTGATCAAAGCAGTGCTAGTCGTGCTCCATCCAGGTCTGCCATCCAACACAACCAGCGCAGTTTCTTTTTCTGTTTGGAGGATCTACTTAACAGTGACTAAGTGTATTTGTATACTCAAAAAGGCCTTTTATAGACTCAGCTTCTCCAAGTACTCAGTGCTACAGTTCAGGAAAGATACTATGCGATAGCTAGCTACTGAAGAGCAGTCTTGGTTTTGTGCATATGTATCACATGAAGTTTGTTCCCTCAGGTTTATAATTTTTTAATAATTTTTTTAAGATGTGGAAGAGGAAAATGACAGCCAGAACTGGCTTATTGACAGAAGATTTTGCAGGCGGAGTTTGGGTTATTTGCTATCCATGCTTTAGACTTTTCTCAGTTTTATTTATTTCAGTGCCTTTCCTCAAAACTTGCAAATTTTAGTCTTGGCGGAGCTTTGGTGCTGATTTGGCACCATTCTTTATTTATTGTCTTCCTGCAAACTTCACCTCTGCCCGTCCCCCTGTGGCTGGTCAGGTAGGGCACAACACAGTCCTGGGCTTGGCGCTCACCCTGTGAGTCCTCTTCTGGGAAATCAAAGCACCAGCCAGCAGACAAAAAGCATCAGATCCTGTTCTCCTGGACGAAGACAAGGACATGCTGTTCTGTCATTGAGCTTCATTACAGATTTACACTGATTTATGCTCATCATGACCAAGCACAGTGAGGAAGGCCTTCAGAGCCAAGGAGGCTTCACTGCATCCCTGCATTTAAAGCATGGGTTGAAGCCAGAGACTATTTCTTGGTGGGACTCCTCTCAGTGATTGTATAGATCTAATGTGTTGGCACGTGAATTGGCAAACTTTGAAGACTCAGGCTGCTTGTGTGAACACGGATTCCTAGATGGCTATATACAGCAGTCGCCACAACACCTTCCCGGTTGCCATCACGGATGCTCTCATTCAGCAGTCCTTGCCTTTGTACCAAAACATTGAAGTGTATGTTTATTTTGTGCCTCAACAGACCCTTCATTCAGTAGGACACCAACCTAAATGAAAGCATTTTGCTGCATTAGGGGCTCAGTAGTGGCTGGTGTTTTACCTCCCCAACCCCAGGAGAGGGTTAGAAGTGGGTGTGGGGATTACTTCTTTATCCCACCCCACAGAAGTCTCTGCTTGAGCAGCTGATGCTCACAATTCCAGCAATGCAAAGTCAAAGAAACACCCCATCCACCCCAAATCTCACACTGCTGTGGCAGGACAACCAATGGGAAAAGCACATGACGTAGAAGGGAGTTTTTGCTGTCTCAGAGGTGCCACTGGATTATGTAGCACAACAGTGCCACTGGAAAAGGGCCACCAGCTACTGGGGCTGCACCAACACCCTCAAATAAGCACAGCTGCAACTGCAGAGGCTTCAGAGAGCAGCTCTTGCCACTAATGCTGCATAGGTAAGTGTTCTCCTGTGGGGTCAGGGGTTTGCCCCTCTCCCAAAGCATCTCAGAGGGAGCTGGCATGCTGCAGCTTACTCACTCCCTCCCTGCACAGGGTAAAGGGTAACAGGTCAGCTCAAGGCATTTGGTGGCATTGTGATGAGGGGAGGGAAGGGAATGGGACACATTTTAACCTGTACAATCAAGCAGGCTGTTATCAGAGCACAAATGGTTGCTTTATTACTGTTTTTCCCAGTCACAGCTCCCTTTATACTTTTTAAAGGAAAAATGCAAATCCACTAATAGTTCTTTTAGAAGAAAAGATCTATTTAAGAAGCAAGTTCTTACAGGCAATACAACACTGGCTGAGTGTTCAATGTATGGAATGGATTAGGTTGGTGGCTTCCTTATTTTCATTGCTTTCGAAGTAGCTGGGAAAACTAAGATGTAAAGGTGAGGACTATAATAAAGAATGAGATCTGTAAAGCAGTTTTGCTACAGCAAACCTTTAAACCCATTTTAGAACATCAGGGATTTAGCATTATTCTTGAGCTGACTTGACACACAAATCTGGCATCTTTGCAGTTGAGCCTTAGAATGAAAAATGCCATAAATTCAATCTCCTGCAAGATGAGGAGTGGCCAGCTGATTCCCAGGGCACAGGCGGCACTGATATGCCCCTGCTATCAGTGCACTCTGCTGCAATGGGATATCTAATTTAGGTAAGTGCATTTCCAGCATTAGGGTGCAGGAAGTCTGACTGTGGGTGGCTGCCAATAGAGGCACACAAGATCAATTTTGCACATCACACAGAAAACTGCTCTCATTTTAACTAAAATGCTAAACTGGAGTAATAATATATTAGTATTATAAACTATCAAGGAAGGAAAGCCAAGGGAAGCAAAAAACCTAGAGTCTCATAGACACATTTCCAAAGATTTACAAGTGCTGTTGCTCTGCATTTTTCAGTGAGAATAATAAACAAACATTTGAGTACTAACAAGATGGACATAGATAATTTAGATTATTTTAAATCCAGCATCACTGTCTGACCCAAATGTAGGTGCAAGGAGCCCATGAGGTGCTTCAGCAGGAGCAGCCATCAGCATCCCAGTGCACCACAGAACTTCTAGGAGCCTACAGCTGGCTGGAGCAGCCCCCATCCATGGCACACAGGGAGCTGGGAGGCTGGAAAGAAATACTGTGCTGCCTCTTCCTATCCGAGGATGCTTTTGTGTATCCAGCTGAAATTTATAACTCCACAACCATTTCAGGTTAATGGTCCTGTTTGCTGCCCTCTTTCCTTCAGGGGCAAATCTCTCCCCACCCACATATTGTTCTTGTGACAATGCCTAAACTGACATTCACACTGCAGTATTGCCAGGAAAGAAAGAAAGCCAAAAGTGTTGAGTTTCCTTTTTTGACCACAGCCTTCAGACTAATTTAATCCTTTCTGTTTCTGCTTAAAGACTGGTGAGGGTTTGAGCGAACTTTTGGTCTGTCTGATATGTGAGATAAAGATTAGATGATCCACCAAAGCTGGCATTTTTGTTACATCTGCTGTGGCAGGAGTTGCTGTGTTCCAGGACTGGTGTGTACGTTTAAATAAAGCCCATTAGACTTGGACTATAGCCAGGCCTTTCATTGCCGTAAGCAGAACTGCGCTCTCTCTGTAATTGTACTGTCACTTGCTTTTGTGAGAGGAGGCACGAGTATTTGGGGATTTCACCCACTGATTTTTACTGTTGCTTAATTCTGTAGATTTGGTGAGATCGATGCGCTTCAAAAAAAGTAAAGAGCCTGTTCTCTTCTGCTACAGTGGCACAGTCCCATAATGCAAACGAAATTGATTGGGAAGAAGTTGGTTCAGGACAAATAGGTCCCTCATGGGCTGTAAGCATCTTTCCTGGTCAGGAAACGATAGACATAAAGCTGCAGAGTTCTCTGCTGTGGCAGCAGAGAGGAATGTAAAAAAGCTCCTGTGGGGGGAATTTGGTATACCTGTCACAGGGGCTGCTGAGGGTTTCTGCCTTGTTACTATTTCCCATGTTGTGGAGCAGTTTCCTGTGGGAACCATTGTCTACCTGCATTTAGGGACGTTGAGTTGGGAGCTTCTAGTGATTATTTTTTCTCTTGGTGCTACACAGTTTGCTGTAATTTTGTCATTAATTAAGGTTTTCACCCTATTCCCTTTGTCCAACCACAAACGCTATGCTGGGAGGGAGATAGCTGCTTCTTGAGGCCAGATGCAGTCTACAAGTTGTGGATCTGCTACTTGGCAAAATTCATGGGTAGGAATGCCTGATGCAGGAAATGGGGAGTGAATGAACTCAGTGGTGGCTAAAAACTTCCTCCACCAATGGCAGATCCGCTTGAGGAGATGATAACTGCCCTTCTCCTCCTTCCAACTACGCTCTGACAGACTCCCCAGCTCAATTGCAGGCTTCCTGGTAGCATGTGCTGAATAAACAGTGTGTGGGGCTGGGGGCCTGAATCCAGAGAAAATCTGTAAGTTTTAGCTTATTTTGTTATTTGAGCAATTGCTTATGCACTAAAATTAGCTTCCCTATTTGTACAGCAGCTATGCCTAGACATCCTGATGTGTCTCTACTGTGCTAGATATACCCTGTGAATTCCTGGACAGTGTTAGACACTGGCAGAAGCAACGTGAGTGTTAGACCCTGAGCTGCAACCAACTTTGAATTTCCCAGCTTATGGTGATCAACAACAAATAAAACACACACGGGTAAAAGGATGCAGAAAGGATCTGTCTTGAATTAGCAGGAGGAAGATAATGATCACATTTCTGCAATTCTAGAAATGTTTGTGATTACAGAAATTACAGAAATCTATGATTCCCATTAGATTTTAGATCCATAATGCTGTTCTGCGTTAACAACCAGCAAGCTCAGCAGATCAAACTCAGCGTGGGTTTGTACAATAGCATTTGCTTTGGTTATTCAAGTGGTCCTCTGGGTGACTGCTTGTAGCTGCTAACTCTGTGTGAAACAGCAATGGGCTAAAACCACTAAATAGTGCAATCCATGGACTGCCTTTAAGGGCTTCTTTTTCCCTTGTCTGATCCCTGCTAAGAAAGTCCAGTGGTACAGAATTGTTTACTGGTTGAATTAATTCTGACTTGGTGGTTTGGTACTTTCAAAGGGAAGAATAGCACATAGGAAAGCTAACAGACTAAAGGCAGAGTATTATATTGGTATTAATTGGAATTAATTAAATGACTGTTAGCTGAAGATCTGAAATGGTTAATCTTTAATTTAGCCGAAAGTTACATTCTTCTATTCTTTACTGTTGTGCTACATTTCACACTGTTACATCTTGGGCCCATCTTGCACTGTTGGCCCTTCCGGTCGTATCTGCACTGCAAGTAGTGCACTACTTGCAGTGATTGTGTCCATGTTATATGACTGTTGAGTGCCACCAAGGGCAGACTGGCCTTGTTCACATTTGGCTCTAGTTTTCTTTGGGTCCCATTACCTCAGCGGTAACTATTATTTTCATTGTGGCTTTTTTTCAAGTGGAATTAGCTGATGTGATGTGAGGACTGTGCTGGAGCTCTGGATTCAAAACGAATAGAAATGCCCTTCGCAGAGGAGGCAGTAGACTGGTGGCACTTGTTGCCAAAGGATCTAGTGGAAGCTAAAATTTTACAACATGGGTGCATGGAAGAGAACTCCACAGAGGATTAATAAATATAGAAAACCACACATAGACCAGATTGAATCTGGGGGAGTATTCAGAGGATATACTGTGCACAGCCTTCTGTTCTCATCTCAGGCACCAGTTTATTGCTGAGGATGGGATACTAGGGAAGGTGGACCATTGGTTTGACCCAGTATGGTCATTTGTATGTTTTCTCTAACACCTTCTCTAGGAAGAAAACCTGGAAGTTTCCTCAATATCTCCACCTTCCAAGGTCTTATAAAATCTCTCCTTCAGCAATTTACTCACTTCCTTCTGGCCCTGATCCTTCTTTCAACAACTGTGCTTACCTGCTGTTAATTTCTTTGATGCACTCTCTGCCTTGGTTTTTATTCTCTGCTGTGCCAAAATAGTGACTCAGCATGATTAGAAGAAAGATCCTTGCAAAGGCCATTGAGTTCTGGTGACAAAGTTCTCCAGCACTGACTGCTTTTGGGTGTATGCCCTGCTGGAATCCCCCACCTCCTCAGCTATTAGACAGCACTGTAATCACAGACATATAATATTTATAATTAAGATGGGCAGTGCCCACTTACACCATATTCCTAGGAGAATACCCTGTAAGTGAATGATGTACCTGCTCCAACCCCCTCAAGAAGCTACTAGACTATCCCCAGTTTACAAGCATGACATGGAGCTGTGTCAATAGATAGTCATCAAAACCTCTGTTTTACTACTCCCACCTACCATGTCTACAAAACGCTTAACTGGAATTGGGCTGGTGACTTGCTGTGCAACACTGATCAGTTGCTTACAGTGGCAGCTCTAAGAGGTGATGATCTTATACGCTTCTCCTTTGTTGTATTCACCATTTGTTTCCTACTCCCTCATCCTTTGCAGGCACCAGCTCTTTACATTGCAAGATAGAAGAGATGTGCTAGGGCTTCAGGGTACTTGGTGACACAAACAACATGCAAAAGTTGCTCAAAATCATGATCTGGATGACTGATCTAGCTGGATCTTACATGTAGCAGCAGAGGACAGTTTTAAAACAGCAAAATCCCTTAGCAAATTTTACATACATGAGCTTTTAATGGCAGTACAGCCCAGAGCCAGAATCCTTCAATACTCTGTAAGTGCTGATGCCTGACTTTTGAAGGCCTAAAGGCAATGGAGAAGAAATTTGATCTAGCCAGGCTTAAGGCTGTACTAAATCAAAACTCTCTTCATTGTTCCTCTCCTCTGGTTTTCCCTAGTGATGAGCCTACCCTTGATGGCTCAAGGGTGGTTTGGTCTCCAGTAAGACAGACGCACAGAGTCCAGTACCAATCTACCAAGATTTCCCAGCTGGTGAGGCCTATTTGCTGACCCAGTAGCAGAAAACTTATGCCATGGGCTGCAGGTGAATGTTCTGGCATCAAATTCATGCTCTGTGTGCTCAGCCCAGGAGTATGTCATCCAGAGGAGCAACGGCCATGTATGTGTGTGAACGGCAAGCAGAGGCATGGCTCTAAAGATAGTCCTGGACTCTGCAGTCAACCATGGCTGACTGAAATCCATTGCTGCATCTTTACAGTAATCCCAAGAGTGCAATAGTAAAATGCTTCAATTGATTTTTATATTTAACATTTTAATTTGAAGACTAACACTTGATCTGATTTGAAATGACTGGGTTCAATGACAATTTGATTCACATGGCTGGAAGATCTGTTAAAGCCCTAAAAGCTGAACACATGCAGAGCTGAGCTTTCCAAAGGCACAAAACAAACAGTGGTAAAGACATGTGGCCACAGATGTCAAAACCTGATTTTAATTGCTCTTGCCCCTGCGGAGGTCTCCACCCCCAAATTAAGGTGACCAGCCCCTCCCAGGTACAAATATATGCTGAGTAGATAAGGTGTAGGCTTTTGTGTGCTATGGGTAGCCATTAGGGTTGCAAAAAGCAGGATGGGGGCAGTTGTGTGTTGCACCTAAGGCTTGACCTCAGGAGATGAACCCTGCTCCCTCTGGCTGTGCCAGCCAGCTCAGACCTCAGCAGTTGTCTCCTGTGCCTCAGGGAGAGCTGAAACAGCCACAGTCACCAGACTAATTTTCTAAGGGCTGCAGCAAGGATACCAGAGCCTGCTTAAGAACATGCCAATGCATCTTCCTTTGGTGCAGGGTCGTAGGTTGTTTCAGCAGCTGAGTAAGTACCTGTTGCCACTGCGGCTCTTCATTCTGGTCCCTTTTCTGGAGCCAAGGGTTTCAGCTGGTTCAGCTCTTCATCTCTCAGTGTCTGCCCAAATTAGATACCCTACTACAGTACTCACCAAAGAGCAAGGTAATAGAGGGACCTGATCTGGGTCTTACTGGCAATGCTTGGATGTAGAGGTGGAAGCTGGTAGTAAGATTGATGTGCTATAGGTGGTTGGTGGTCTGACTGCAGTGGTTTTGTTTGGCCAGTGGTAGGACACTCAATGACTATGGATTTCAGAGACAGGCAGCAGCTGAGGAGTATTTCTGCAAACATCTGGATGTGTGTGTTTCTTTTTGAGCATATAGCTTTTATTTTTTCCTTGTGCTTTTGCAGTAAGTGCACAAAGGTTTAATTTTTGTAAAGCAACTGACACACCACTAAGTGGATTATACCAATTTTATGCGGTGGAAAGACTTAGGAGTAATTCAATCTTGCGGGCTAATAATATTTAGAATTTGCATCCCAGAAGTATTTGGAGCACACAGACAAAATCAGGTCCCTATTGTGTTAAGCTCTGCTTATACAAGAGATGGTCTCTGCCCAAAGACTTTGCAATCAAAATAAAATGTTGAGAGAGCTTCTGCAATTGTATATGTTACTATAAGATAAAACTGCATCAAGTGGTAATGAAATTGCTCACAGCTCACAAACCTGTCAGGGCAGATAGACAGCATTGCCTCATCTAATATAGGTTTCCATCTGTGGGTAACCTCTTTTTGGTAAAATACATTATGCAATGTTCCTTAACAATTCATAATAGCTTGTATCTGAAGAGAGGAAGATGAAGTAATGAAGACAGCTCACAGGTGTAGAAGTGAGATAAAGAAGGTGTAGCAAGTCCTCTTGTAGAGCAGCTGCCCAGATGCTCTTTTCCTCTTTACAGAAAAGTCCTCTGAGCCTGTGGTGTATTATCTGCAATGAAAGGCTCAGCTGAGCTGTCACTTGAGATTGTACTGTCTGGTGTTCTGTACCAGTGAGCTGAGTGCATATATTGCAGATGGAAAATGTTGCTGCTACCTCTGACAATACTTTTTACTCTTTGGTAGAAGAAAAAAGATTCTGCCTCTGACCGTAAACCCAAGTAAGATGGAGTAAAGTGTGGGGATTTTTTTAACACTGTTTCTTGTTTCAGAGAAATAACTATTGAGTTACTGATCATATAGTCTTGGGCATGTGTGAGCATCACTTTAGAAGATAAATGGAGTGTGATTGGTAAACAGCTTTTCTTATGTGCTTCTTGTTTAGTTAATGGGAGTTTCACAGATGACTCCAGTGGAACCAAACAGACCAATAATGAGTGGTCATGTGAAAAAAATCCTGCTGAATTTTGTGAGAAAAGATGTTTAATGTGTTTCACTAGTAAGTATTAGTCTATGCTATACTGCTGTATTGTGAATCTCTTGTGTTTTGGAGGCTCTCTAACAACTACATTTTGAAGATGGTATTTCTGTGGTAATAGAGCAGTTACAGGGTGTGGAGGACACAGGTTAATCCTTGTTAGGTCTGCAAAAATTACCAAATTACTAACTTCAAGCTTTAGACAAATTACCATGGGCATCAACTGAACAGAAGAACTGAAATACCTTGCCAACAGTCATGTTCAGATGCACTGCCTTGTTTAGCATTTTCTATGTTAACAAGTCTTGGTTGGCAATGTGTATCTCCCACTCATGCTGTGGCACCCATACATGCCCCAAGCAACCTGCAAGCCTGTGTCCCTCTTCAGGGGCACAGGGCTGCAACAGGGAGCTTCAAAACTGGGCACTGCCATTCCCAAAGGCCTTTGAATTTCTCGTTGCTCCTCTGTAAAATGGGTTGTGACGCTCCTGGGTTGGTCTGCTCTGGGGATTAGTGTACGTGTTACTCTCAATAACTCCTTATTGTTCTTGGGAAGATGATCTAAGGTGCGGATTGCCTCAGGTGCAGAGACGTACAAGGTAGCTCTGTGTGACAGCATGGTACTGCTTGTACTGGCTTACATGGGTGTAGCACTATGCGAACACAGCTACACTGCTCCTGAGCTGTCGAACTCACACATGCCTGGCCCTGAAAAGACCTGCTGAGGCAGCTTCCTGAGCATCCATAATGTTTTATTTTCTTTGATTTTATGGTTTTTTTTTTTTCTTTTTTTTTTTTTCCTTTTTTTCCTTTATTTATTTTTAAACCAAGCTATCTACTTTTCCTGGTAACAGAGACTATGCTATAAGACCCAGAGGCTAGGTACCCAGACATCTGTGGCAGTGCATCTGCTGTCCTTGTCACAGACAACTGTTTCTATAGCAGGGAACAACATAGCCTCCAGAAGCAAGTGAAAATGGATGCGAGCACCATATGCTGCAGATGGAGAGTGACAGGGTGCTGACCATCAGAAGGTTCTGGAAGAATGAGGAAAACCAAGTTTGTCTTCCCCAAAGACTCATGTGTGGTCCTCAGCCAGGGCTGTCGGGGAGAGAGGAGAAAACCCTCAGTTGGGTCAGGCTTCAGGCTACTATTGCCTTGTCCTTAGAGTCAGAGTTTGGAAATTTGAAATTTGGAGCTGGAGCCCTTGCATTTTGTGAGAGGCAGCAGATGGTTGCCCAGTGCCCAGGAAAGCAGCAGCATTGCTCTGTCACAGCTGAGCATAGCAAATTCTTTTCTTCAGATCATGCTGTCACTGCTGTGTTGTGCAGCAAACGCAGCTCCTGGCTCACCCCATCCCTTCCCAATGTAACAAGCGTGGCAAAGGCTTGAAGTATGTTGAACAGCAAGTAGCTCTTCCACTTAATCTGATATTTGCTGTAATACACTGCAACACATTACAGTGCTGTGCTCCAGCCTCAGATTTTCCTATGGCCTCTACAGCTTTTCCAGTCTCTGATCCTTCCTGAGTGTTTATGTGAAGCCACTTGTGATTTCTTGAACAATGTGTCTCTGCAAAAGAATAGGCTCCAACAAACCAAAAGTTCTGCACTCTAAAAATAAAATGAAATTTTAAAAGGGCTATAAAAAACTGAGTCATTGACTGGATCCGGATGATCTACATGAAAGAGAGAACAATATTCAATTTGTTTAAACCCCCAAGTTCTTCTCAAAAGGCACTACAGAAAAGCATTCAGAGGCATAATGTAAATTAGAAAGCCTCCAACACAGTTCATACTTGAATGAAACTAATTCACGCAGGATGCAGCAAATATGGTGTAACTACAGCACCACTATTTTTTATTCCACCAAAGCCTGTCTTTCTTTTGAAGGTTGGTAATTGTAATGAATACAGTACTTTTGACTTCCTACATAGAATTATTCTCCCCAGCCTCTCTATGTTGCACAGTGTGTTAGCTACAAATGATTAAAGCTGGCCTCCTGGCCGTTTGGTTGTTTTTCAGAGACTGTCAGTGTGTCCCATGGGCTGAAGTTTCATAGCAGAATATTCTGTGTATGAAGATAAAAGCATGCTATTTGTCTTCAAAGAAAAAAACAATAGAGAAGTCTTGACAGATCTCTTGATTATTTGGGTTTCTCGGAGTGGTGGGGGAAGGGGAAGGTATTGCTTTTATTTCAATAAATTTTAAAAAGAAAGCAAACTCAAACCAGAATATGAATCACTGCTATTATCTCTGCTGGATTGCTACCAGGTCCACGTCCTCATTCTACCTATGCTGTTCATACCTTCTGAAAATTTGCGAATCTTGAGCCATTGCTTCAAACTAAGATCAGGTTGTCTACAGTGGTCTGATTGTGTTCCAGGGACCCTGGGCAGTATTAGTTTTATCTTCCAGGGCACTTGTCCTTCCAGAAGCAGACCCCCCATTTTCTAGCAGCTCCATGAAGAAAAAGATGCAAGCACTGTAATTTGCCTTTTCTGATGCACCAGCACAGAAACTAAGAGGACTGTATTATGTCTACCTGCCCAAGTTCTAGTGCAAGGTGAACGCTATTTCTAGGTCTCAAATTCATTTTTATGGCATTGCTCTAGCAGAAGGAGGAAGCACTCATTGTGGAAGATGCGTCCTTCCTACCGCTGCATGTGAAGCATTACTGGGAGCCTGACTTCACAGCCTCATGGTCTGGTATTATGGTCTCTTCATTGTGAGAGTGGCAGGACATTCAGGATTGCCAGCACCCATTTGTAAGTATGATGGTAACAAAATGTTCCCCCTCATTTTGAGGACTCGTGCCTGCATGTGACCATGCAGGAAATAAGGAGATGGTCCAGAATTTGCGTGAAACATAGTAATTATAGACCACAGCCAAAGAATCAGAACTACCCATACGTAATATAAAATCTGAAGAACTGGAAGAAGAATTTGGCTTTGTCTGCACTATTATTTGATCTGGCAGAAATTTTATTCTATTCTAACAGTCTTTTTCATCCCACAGAAGGTTGGTTGTGATTAGACTCTCAGGAACTTTGTTGAGTCCCTGTTCCCTGGTTTATAAACTTGAACCTATAAGAGCTAAAGATATCTACAGTCATTTTGGTCCAGTCTTTAATATAACCCCCTTCACTAATTTATGAAGCTCTTAAAAATGGCCAAGTTTGGGCTCTTTGTTGCTATTGAAAAGCCTTTCCAGGGCTTTAACTCTCCAATAATGAGAAACTGTGTTCTTGTTTCTAGCCTGCTTTTTCTCTCTATGATTACATGCTCCGTTTCCAAATCATAGATAGCAATTTCACAGTTTAGCATATCCATCCCCCTGAGCCATTTTGGCTATGTCCTTCTTCTCATCATGTTCTACGTAATCTTCACTGGTAACAGCTGAAGCAAAGGTTTGCTGCCATCCTTGGATTATTCCTGAGTTTGTCTGGTTATTCAAGTCCTTCAAAACTCTCAAACTGTAATAGTATGGGTTTTTTTCTTACATGGTTGCTATGAATTCTGCTCTTCCCTGGGAGAACTTTTGCTATGGAACGTCTCTGTCTTTTGTGGTTCTTATTTCTTTGTTAAAATACTTCGTTGAAAATATTTCTTCAATGGCTGGAGGTATGGAGTGTGTGGAACTGAGGTGTTTAAATGGTGAAAAAGATTAGGTAGATTTGGATTTGGCAACATCTGACTGAGTCTTGGCAGGAGATACACTTCAATTATGTCTCAGCCTGACTGGTATCCAGAAATCAATTGTCGAGTTTTTTTCCTAAATCTCCCTAAGGGCTTTATCAATTTGTCTGTTCTGAGAATGTTTCATACACACTGAGAAGCCCTCACAAATTGTGTGTTGGCTGTTAGGTTCCCCTGCAGGGCATCCAAAGGAGTCACCAGTCTTTCCCTGTAGGTAGCATTTACCTTTAAGAATAAAATACGTAACTGTCCTGGGTTCAGCAGTAGTAGTCATCTTTTTAAGCCAGCTGGGCTTAAACCATGACAATAACTAGTACTGAGAGACAAGAATAGATGACTTCTCATTGCTAACAAAAAATTACTCAGTTGTTTCCTTTTGTGCTCTTCAAGAGAGGTGGAAAATCTTCCTTTTTGAATTGCTATCTAGCCTCAAAAAATCCTGGTGTGCTGAGTATTTAAGTTGGTATGGATCTGGATCTCTCCTTGGGCAGAGGAAGAGGTTAAATTTTGTGACTCACTTCCTGGGTGAATGATCTAACCTTTCAAATATACTGGTGATACCATTACTACCTAGGAATCCTGCTTAAGAGAAGACTAAGCCCTTCTTGCTTTGAATTCCATGAACCATTCTATGACGCTATGAATACCTGTTTTCAGAAGGCATTATTTCAGGGCTCAGGATACTGAGTGTAGGAGCTTCCTTTCTTTACACTTAGCACATCTTTCCTTATACCTGCTGGCATCCCAGAGAGACATGAGATTTCCCCTTGTACACTCCTGTTTGGTGGTTTGGCTTGGTGATTTAACATGGGCTCTCTGCCTTGAACACTGATTTCTCTGACACCCTGTGAAACACCTAACTGTCTTTACTCTTTAGATAGCAACTTTGGGAACAAATCAGTTTGGAGTTCACTCTGGGGTGGGTTCCTGCATTGAAGATCTTCATTGGATTTTGCTTCCCTCTCACTGTTTCTTAGGAAATTGAGAAATACAATTTAGAAATGAGAAAATAGTAAGAACTCACTGCATGTGGTATTATGAAAAATCTCGGGCTACATCTCTGCTATCCAGAAAAAGGGAAGACAGTGACCACCCTCAAAGAAGAGAACCTGGTTGGGAGCTTTGTAGACGGACAGATAAAAAGAGTTTCAGTATGTGCTCCTTTCTGGGAGCCTTTCCATGTGTTCTCCAACCGCTGTGTTGGTGATTAGTGTGATTTAAGGCTGAGATGGTGGCTGGTAAAGGCTGCATTTAATCTACTTCCCTTTCCAAAATCCTGCTGATGTGAGAACATTTGTCACAGATTTCTCTCTCTGAGAATAATAAAGAGAAAAATAACCCCTCTAAGGCTATTTCAAACTAGAGCACGCTCATGCAATTAGAATACCTGCCAAGGGGAGGCTGTACTTTATTTTGCTTGGAGGATACAGAGCAGAGCTGGCTTGAGCTTTCTGAGCAGATACCAGAGCTGTTTTCACCAGCTTAGGAAGATATCCCATGCCATATGACATTGTGCTCAGCAATAAATGCTCAGGAAAAGGATGAGGAAGGGGAGACATTCATAGCTGTGGAATTTGTCTTCCCAAGTAACTGTTAGGTGTGATGGAGCCCTGCTTTCCTGGAGATGGCTGCACACCTGCCTGTGGATGTCAAATAGTGAGTGAATTCCTCATTTTGCTTTGCTTGTGTGCACAGCTTTGATTTCCCTGTTGAACTGCCTTTATCTTGGCTCACAAGTTTTCTCACTTTCACCCTCTGATTCTCTCCCCAAACCACTGGGGGGTGCTCAGCAAGTGCCTGGATGGGGCTGAGCTGCTGGCAAGGGTTACCCAACAACAAGGTTTCACAAGCACAAAACCTCAGACTGAACAGAGGGGGGGGAAAGGAATATTAAAAATACATAGAAACAAACACATGCAGGAAAATGACACCAAGAGTGTCTTGACTGCTTGACTTTCTGCTTTTGAAATACTGAAACACAGAGTGGTTGAGAAACACATCTGTCTTGTACTTCCCTTGAGATCCAAGGGTGCCCTTGTTCTGCATATAACAGTGTGACCAGAGGCACTGGTTCAGTACTATGGCCAAACCAGCAAGTGCCACACACCTCTCTTTCCCCCCACCTGCCAAAAGATGGCTCTCCTCTCTGAATATAAATGTGTGTCTTCAGTCTCCAGTTTCTGCTGGCCCACTTGTGGGGAGATGAACTTCTGGATGAACAGCAGGACGAACATGTCCGAGGTTTCCCTTGGCTGTGCTAATGAGATGTTTCCTGTAGAGGAAAATGCCTGGCAATGTCGGATGCCTCATAGATAAAACTACTGAGCTAGTTAAACCAGTTAAAACTATTTAGCTGGAGACACTAATTTTGATGACTGGAAATCAGACAAGATTACAAGCAGTCCTTGAGATTAGATGCAAAATCATGAGCTAGCCTAACAAAAGAGGTCTAATTTGGAAATGAATACAAATGCATAGATGAAAGTGAGTCCGAATAGTGTGTGTGCTCATTTGTGGTTGGTTACAGAGTCAAGACTGCTCCAGGTTTATGAAGAAGCCTCAGTTGCGTATCACACTTACGCTCTTTTGGAGGAGTCTGTCTAGTTTAGCCTTCTAACATCACTGTGTATTGTAATGTATTTATCTGGGAGACAGCCATTTAATTTACATTTTTAGATATCAAAATAGCATGTGGATTTCACCCACTGCAAGGTTTTGGCTCTGTAGATGTGCTCATTACACACCAGTTGAATCTGCTACTCTGCCATTTTTGTCTTTTTTGTATTGTTGAAAAGATGTGGAGGAGATGAGATGGATCTGAGCTGTGCTCTGAAGCTCTTACAACCTGGACAAATAACAAAGAAATGGAGTATCTGAGGAAAAAGAGAGTGAACAGTGGGGTTCAGCATAAGTCAGCTTGACCAAAGTCTCAGTCATCTTCTCTCTTTGTGTGACTGAGGAGAGTCTGGCGCTCTACTTCCTCCTGCACTGCTGGCAGCAACTTTAAAATGTCAAAAAGCTGCAGCAGATCTAGTCTATCCATTTAGTCCATCCATTTTGTGCTTTTTAACTTCCTGCTTTGTTTATGAAGATGTTTGAATTCCCTGGGTGGGCTTCCCACCATGTGGGAAGACTCAAACATCCTTGGTTGCTTTAATGTACAAAGGGCTTGGACACCATCTCTCCCTCTGAGAAAGCGAGGGGTTTGGAAAGGTAGGGACATCTCCGAACTGGGGTGCTCACGGATGTGGAGCCAGGCTGTCAGGCACTGCCCTGGCCTTCCCGCTCAGTAGTAGTGTGACGCATTTCTGCCAAGCAGCTTTTGTGGTTTAGAGAATGAATCAAAGGATTTTCCCCTGCAGCTCCTGGTGTTTGTTATAAGAAGTTACAATGTGTCTTGGCAGCCAAAAGGCTCCTGTTTCCTTCAGCTCTGCTCCAGCTGAATAAAAATCACCCAAGGCAGGAACTGAGTCCGTGCGTGTATTGGACTGGGTAGGCAAAAGCTGAGAAAGGTTTGGGGAGCTTTCTAAGTAATAAGCACAGAGTAGTAGGGGCAGAAATAGAAAACAAGAAGAAATACCTTGGTTTGCCTGAAATCCTAGTGAAGTGGGTTGCAAGCCTGAGGACTCAACCCGAAATCCCAGTCCTGGATCTGAACTGCTACTAGTTTTCCATCCCTAACTGAAGCTACTTGTCCATGTCTGTATTTTTACTGTGCTTGTTGCTATGAGATTTCTATTTTGAATAGATAAAATTCAAACTACCTAGGTCAGGTGCTTAGTTCAACTAAATTTTAGCTGTGCACACTGGTTTTTGATGTTTCTTTGCAATTAGGAGCACCAGAAAGGGCATTAGATTGTGGAGAACAAGATTACCTTGGTGAGACTGTCAGGATGAGGTCCTTCCCAGCTAAATCCGTGTGGAGTCTCATGTGCTTTCTTGCAGAAGAGACAAAAACAAGTAGTAATCAAATCAGACCGAAAGAAATCTAGCCATCTGCCCTGTGTCATGGTGACTAGAAGTTATAAGATAAGCAAATTTACAAACCTAGTCTCAGTGAGGTTGCTTGTTTTGATCTTTATATATATTTCCCAGGAACTCTGTTGGCCTCATTATAGCAGATAGCTTTTTTGCTAACAAAGTTAGGAGGAACAGATCTGCCTTCTTACTAATGAAAAACATAACAGTAAAAAGCTAGGTAAAACAAGCCACAACTGGTCCATCCACTTAATGGATATTAATTATTGCCGTTTACTGGAATATTTGGCTTTGGATCAGTCAGGAGCCATGAAGACACATGTTTTGTCTCTGTCAGACACTTAAAACTAAATTTTAAGGGAGCCAGTAGTAAGGTCACCTGATCACTGCACAAACTACAGATGATAGGGTGCGATGGTTTTGCTTTTATGGGGTGGCCTTCCTGTAAAACAATCATAGGTATTCAGAAGTATGGGAGATTCTGCATTGCTGAATGCCACAGAAACATCAGAAAATCATTAAGCGTTAGAGAGTGCTCCAGGCATTCAGAACAAAAACTTCAGTTCCCATTTTCTATCTTGACTGCATCTTCCATCAAATGTAGGGCTGAGCCCCTTCATGGGAGAAGGTGGAGCTTCTCTTCCAAATGCTGGAGTCCTTGCAGGAGTGTCCAGTGCTCAGTGCAATCACTGAGGATGTCAGGTGCTGACCATGTTGCTTTGCAGACTCTCAAGCCCTGTCATAAGCAATGGATCTCTCTCTCTGCCCCCTCCCGTGGTACTGAGGAAGAAGATGGCAATCTGACAACGGCTTCTAAATGTCGTCTTTGCTTGGTTGGCCAGGATGGATGCTGCATCTGAGAGAAGCACTAAGATGTCTAGATTTTGCTGGGATTTCCTTGAAGGTTAACTAGGAAAGGAAAACTGGTGTTAACCTCAACAGACTTGAGGAAACACAGCAAGGCAAAAGCAGCAGGGTAAACCAGCTATCACTACAATAATGTACCACTTCCAGGAGAATGGAAAAAATAGAGCATATAGTATTCGGACCTAAGGCCAGCTGCAACATGTCACAAAGCCGGTCTGCTCTAGAGGAAGGTTGTGGGTTGGCTCCTCTGTGTTACTTAATCAGCTTATTTCTGTTCATGGTATTGATACAATCTGGAAAACAGGAGTATTTTTTACTCCGTAAGCACACTCTGCATTTTGAAGAATAAAAGGTTTTGAGAAGCATGCTTAGATCCAACTTGTGTTGATTACGGAAAGGTTTCTGTTACAGATATTGGTGTATGTAGGTTAGAACTGGTCCCACCCGAGGGACCTGTTTATGGGAAATTTATTAGTTGGCATAATGGAGCTAAGAGTCTTTTCTCTTTGCCACACAAATCAATTGTGTTTATTAATTGGGTAAAAGGTGATAGTCTTGCCGCACCTCTCTTTGTTGGACTGGAATGTGTTTACAGAGACCTGCGACTGTTTTGACAAGGGCTGCCAGGTTGGGTAGATCTGACACCTGTGTTTTTGATAAACCAGAAGTACAGTTGTCCCCAAAGATCATGACGAAATATTTGTGATGGCAATGAGAAATTAAGGATGTTGCAAATACAGAAAGGACACAAATGGAAGTAAATTAATATTTAACTAGCCGTGCAAGGTACACCAAAGGTATTGTGGGCTACCCATCAATAGATGAATACAGTAGATAGCTTAGAGGGGGTTTTAGGCTCATGCTCACATTCATGCTTTAAAAGCCATGGGATCAGTTTGCTGACAAACCTCTGCTTCCTTAGTAGTGGAGGAGCATACAGACCAGCCCACTGCTGGTTCCAGAAGCTCAGCAGAGCAGGTGACATTGCTGCTGGTGGCATTGCTTTGGGCCCTTTCTTAGCAGCTGCAATAAAGTCCCTTAGTGAGCAAGAGACTGAGAGAAAGGAGCAGAAGTCAGATTTCCTATCACTACCCCTATCGTTCCCTAGGAGTATGTTTGCTTGTAATCCTTACAGAAACAGTTTGAATGCCAGTTTCAGGCAGAGGCTAAACTTACAGCTATAATTGATTTGGAGGCCTTTGCTATATGCTTTCATTACTGCATGTTGAGAGTCCTAGTAGGTCAGTGCTGGGTTGTAGGCACTCCTATTTCCAAGTGGCAACAAGATCTTGCCAAAGTGGGTAGAAAGCTCCTGCCATTGCCCCAACGCAGGTGCAAGGCTTCTCTGCTCATTTCCAGCATGGTTAAATTCCCAATTCAGTAGAACAGAAAACAACCCTTAAACAGCTTTTACTGTTTTCCTTTGCTGTTTGGCAACGCACATCATCTTTAGTGCAACCAACTGCACTGCCTGGCATTAATTTTGCTGGCTATCCCTGAACAATTGCTGACTGTCTCTTTCTGCCTGATAACTGCTGCCCTGTTGTCAGGCTGCTTTTTGGCTACAGCTTAAAAATATGCGGCTCAGAGAGACAGGGTGTAGGAAGAAAAGAGAAAATAGCACTGAGCAGTAGAACAGACTGGTAGCCATGTTTTTCCACAGCTAAAAGTTATGGGAGGGTTTTAAAATCTCTGAATAACTATGAAAGCTGTATGAAGTTTAGTTTACTAGAATTTGTATTGCGTTCTTATGGATCTGGGTAAATAATAAACATTTGTTTTCATCAATCTGTGAGCTGTGAAAGATCAGTCTTGTACACCAGGGAGAAAAGTTCACATCAAGAGTTTTTAAGTTTATCAGAAGAGAAACAGAGCATAATTTTTAAGTCCGGTGAGAGAAGAGTAAACGGTCTCAAAGTTCTGTTGCACAAGCTGAATCCCTGTGATCTTTTTGTAAATGTAATGGGGCTTACATGACAAGGAGTAAGGGGTAGTCTAAGGGACATAGTTTTCCCAGAGACAGGGTGAGAGATGTACAGAAATATTCTAACAACTGTTTATTTTGCACAGACAATAATTATGTAAACTTAGAAACACATAAAACAACTTTCCAACAGTTGGAAAAAGAAGTGAAAGGGGTGAAAGAAGTTTTGGTGAAAAAGTTTCGAAGAAGTATTGGTGAAAGAAGTTTTCTGTTGGAGAGTTTGCAGAGCAGAGTTCATTCAGGAGGAGCACCAGGCTAAGTGTGAAATGGCTATTCAGAGCTTAGAAGACCAGAAGCCTGGAAACTGGCACAGATAGTGAAGGCCGTGACTGAGAAACCGGAGCACCAGCAAAGAGAGCCCCATCTCAGACCAGTCAAGGGGTTTGCAAGAGCAGACCAAAACCTCTGGTGGTCTTGTTGGTCACTGCTGGAATCTGCAGCTGGTTCACATACTAAATTTTCACCTTAAAATGTCACTTTTTTAACTCAAGCCAAACTGCGTATGTGTATAGCCTCATATATCAAATAACTCGGAGTATCCTGCACTATGGTGACATACTGCTGAGGGGAACTTGGTGAGGTGATCTTAGTGGTTAATGCATGGCACTGGAGAAGTGGGATCTGTGTTTTGTCCACTCCTGCCCCACAACCCACACTTACAGTATGGTGGTTTTCAAGACATTTTAGCCTTTCCATGTATCAGTTTCCCTGCCTGTAAAACTGGGATAGCAACTCCTCTTCCTTCGTATTTAACAACTGTAAAATTCTTGGAGGGCTTGAAATACGAACAGAAATAAAAATCAAGGCCAAAATTAAAATACACAAATGATATATTGAAGTGCTAACTTTCCTAATCCTTAACAGTCAAAAATGCTTAAATCTTTCATTCTCTTTGTCACACTGAAAGAATCCAGGTATTTTTTAGAGTTCCCTGCTGTTTTCAGTTGGCGGTCCTGCTGAACATTTTCCTCCGCTTCCAGCTTGCAATGACATGACCATTGAGAATTTAGAAACCCAAAACAATTTTCTGCCCCGATGCTGGGCCATGCTGCTGTCAGCATGCTGACTTACTTTGGACAGCTGGAAGACGTTGTTTCTTAATGCCAACTTTTGGCAGGCAGAGCTGATGATGCATGATTACAGCACAGGCTGCTGCTGCTAAAGCCGGTAGCTGGATGAGTTACTGTGAAATGAGAATTGTTTCTGGCACTACGGGAATCACTGCAGCAATTTCAGATGCTAGCAGAGAGCATTTGCTAAAGCTGCTCTCAGAGATGAGAAGCAGTACTAGCTTTCTACTTGGATGAACAACGCCTTGTAACTTTGGCAAGGTAACAAGTAAGGCAGACTGAGGTTATCTTGTAAGTAATACAAAGTCAGGACTGTTCCCTTTCTGTGGGTTTCTTAGCCTGTAGAGACCTTACAGTGTTGTAAAGAGCAGTGGCAAGCAACGCGCATCCAGAGCAGGAAGAGTGTAATTTAAAAACCATTGCTGTCATGCAGGATATTGTTCCCCCAGCAAAATGGAAGCAAAAGACAAGAGCTGGAAGGTGTGTCTTCTCTCCACGAGTGAGGTTTTTCATAGCTATATGATGCTAAGGAGCAAGTCCTCTTCTTAAAACCTATCTTAGTCCAAGAAAATCTGTCTCAGCTGAACTGATTCTGGAGGTTTTAGAAAACAGAAGTCTGTACTTTTTTGTCTGGGTTGGTTTGTTTGTTTGTTTGTTGGTTTGTTTTTTTTTTTTAGTGCTAGAAAGGGAAAAGATGATGAGAAATCAAGGAGACCAGCTTAGTGCTATTGCCGGTACAAATATTACCAAAAAGTCTTTATGGTTTCTAGGTGACACTAAACATGAAAATGACTTCCTACACTTACTGCTATGTGACCCTGGGCTGATGAAGCTTGAAACCTACATGCAAAACCAAAGCAGAAGAATCTTGACTTGCTGCTGTGTCTTCCTTTTATGGAGAACATTAGTATTTTGAATCACAGTGGGAGATAGCTGAACAGGTTTAAAGCTTTGACTTTGCAAGACTGAATCATGTCAGAGATAGAAGCTGCAATTGTTCAAAAATACGGTGCTTGGAATGACTGTTTTTTAACTCCACTGTATAGATGAGCCAACATTTCTTATTTAAAGGGGGGGAAAAAAAGGATTAATCAGTTTTAAGACTTGACAGCATATGAACATCATTATACCATTCAGCATATTCCAGGCAAGAAATGCCACCCATCTGTTAGCATTATTGTTGAAGAAAGACACGCTTGTTTGAAAGAACTACAGGCATTGGACAATTTTCACAGCCCTTGGTAAACAGTCAATTGTCCTTGTTTTAAAATGTTGGAACCCTGCTGCTGTTCTATTTTAAGTTTCGGTTGCTTCACATTCCAATCATTTCATCTGGTTAAGCCTGTATTTGCAGGTTAGACCTTACAAAGTCATGACTTAACTCTCTTCTGAAAAACTTTGAGAGATTTTTGATAGGCCCAAATTCAGGAATTCATTCCTTTTTAGGGAAGTGCTAAAGCATAAGCTTAACTAATAATTTAATTTGAAATCAGTGGAAATTGAGCATGTTTCTGTGCATTCATTTACTAATAATGTCATTTGAAGTATTTCCTTGCTCAGGATGTTTTCATATTATGCATTTTCTAGACCCTGAGAATGTTTTTCAGAGCTCTTGCTGGACCTACCTTAATATCCATAGGAAGAGCTGTGCTGTCTGAATAACAGTGCTTGCTGCTCTTTCCAGAGCCCACCTCTCCTGCTAGCTACTGCACTACCAGTATGTTCCAAATTACTGGACCATCACAGATGCTAATGCACTACTGGCATCTCCAAAACGCACCTGCTTACCCTCTACCTACAGTGGGCGACTCCAAGAACTCTTTCTGATCCCACTTTTGCAGAGAACATCCTCATCTCAGCCTTGTCCAGCCTCCCATGCTCCTTTAGTGGTCCTCAGTTGAGCTGAGCAGAGTGCCCTGTCCAGGCAATACAGCTGCTTACATCCAATGGCTGTGCAATTTGGTTTTCCTTCTAACAATCTGATCATTTCCCTATGCATCACATTACAGGGTATCCTGCATCATGTATTAAGCAGTCACCATGTATTCCTCACCTAGCTAACTTCACACAATGGGTGGGCACTCCGGCTGTGGTCCTTATCATGCCAGGCACACAGCTCATACTGCATTTTTGCCTGCTGTATCTGGTCTATCCCATCTGCTTATTCCCATTGTGCAGTAATTTTTCCAGGGCTGCTGTAAGTCAGACCACAGGTATCCTGCCCTCAGCTGCCTGCTTCCGTCTCTCCAAGAACCCTGTTACTCTAAGTTTTAGGCAGCAAAACCACACTTACAAATTACAGTTCCTTTTCCAAAACTGTATGTGCCCACACCTACCTATCAGTTTCATCACCATTAGATCTTCTTGTGATAGCTAGGTTTCCTGTTTTCAAGCTCAAAAGAGCATTGTTTTAACCTTTTATAGTATTATTTGCTTTCTGCCTTCATGGCTTGGCTTATTTTGTAAACAGGATGCAGTTTTTCCAGTACCGGTCATAACAGCTCTGCAAGCACAGGTAAAATTCTATTTTCACTGCCATAGTAGTCAAGAAATATACATCCTTTTGTTCTTGACCTACTGCTACGTAGTTCTATTAATTTCCCACATAATTTTCAAAATCATTGATTTCAAAGCTACAAGTAGCCTTAAGTTTGAGTATAGCCTGTAGTGTTTGCTTCTAGATATATGACCTTGCTTTTGTCTGCATTAAGTCTGCTAAACATAGCTAACCAAAGTTGGATAAAGTTTAATAAAGACCAGGAATGTGTCAGCTCTCTTATTGCTTGGATCTTCCATGTAATTAGTAGTTGCCTCTTGTCTGAAATCTTGTGGGTAGAGCTACAACTTTACATGGAAATATTTTGCTCCTTACTGACTGTTTGGCTTGCTCAAGGTATCATGTCTGATCAGCTTCATTTGTTTAATATAATTAGAAGATATTAAGGAAAAATATTAGTAGCTTTGAGGATATTAAAGCCATGAACAATTTGCTGGTATTCATGGAAATTTTTTCTGCCTCATCAATTCCAGAACTTGACCAGCTAACCTGAAAAATTCTTTCACATATAAAAGAAAGTTCTCTGGTTAATTTGCTTTTTATATTTTTCCCCCAAATTTCTTTAAAAATGCATTTTATATACATAAAGGACTGTTTGCATAATCTAGTATCAGTTCTGAATTTAATGCAAGTTCAGCTCAAAAGGAAGCAACACTGAAAGTGCTGCGAACTTCTGTTACAAATATTCTGGCCCCAAAATTAACTATTATTTCAAAGCATAAATTTATCATGAAAATGCATCTATGATTGCAAGAATCTCAGTATCTTGTGCCCTGATCACAAGTAATGCTAACTAGGAAAGTAATGCCTTTTCAAGTACAGGAGAGGAAATAAGTGCTGTACAACTTAACTTACGCAACTGAAAAGTAAAAAAACCCCCAAAAACCAAAAAACAAAAAAATGGATAAGATAGAGAGAAAGGAGATTACAATGACCAAAGAACAGAATGAAGTGAGATTCTATGGTTTAGTTACCAATTTTCAAATTTTAATCAGCAATGACTTAAATACGATATATTAACCATCTTTACATGTAGTAACTGTTGGTGCAAGGCTTGTTTATCTAACAATAAAAGAAGCATCAGATGCCAGCAGATAGCCAATAAGGCCAAGGGAAATACAAACCAAAAATAAGAGATATCTTTCACTTCAAGGGAGGGTGCTTGGCATCTGTATGAAACTATTTAGGGAGCTGGAGCATCTTCATCCTTCCATATGGAAGATAAACACTCAACACAATTTATTGGTCTTAGGGCAACAGTAGCTGGATAAAATTCAATGGACTACAGAAAAAAAGTGAATAGTTGTTTTCTACTTATGAGTTAGAGGCCCCACACTGCAAAAGATAATTAGGAGATTATGTGCAAAGAGGTCAGTTAAGAAATCTTTAGAAAATACTGAGAAAGATTTCAGATTATTTAAATGAGGCTGGTAGTAGCAGAAATTCTGAGGAGTTTTTCACGTCTCCAACTATTTTTCCTCTTTCACGCTGAGCTATAAATCTTTCTCTGTGAACCTCCCAATGCACAAATGTGTGATACAAGTATTTAGGTATAACATTGGTACGTGATTTGTATCTTTATTATAAAGCCAGTTGAGGAAATATTTTATTGTTACTTCTGGTTTGAAAGTCTATGACTACAATTGCAGTATTTCAGAGCATGAATAGTCACAGAATATGCCATGGTCACGCAATAGATACATTACTTGAGAGTAAAGATATTGGCAAAGGTCTTCCTTCGGAAGTACACCTAACCATGTACCTAGTTTGGAGGGTACAAGTTTTGAACACCATAATTTGTTTGTTTTGTTCCATTAAGTGGAAAAGTGACATATAGACTCTGAAAAAAACCCCCACCATCTGCCTTAGTCAGAAATTTCTAGAATATCCTGTTATTTTACTATCATAAATAAATATCACATAATACGAAGAAAAAATGAACTTGTATCAGAGGTCCTAGTCAAGACATCAGGTAACAAAAGGAAGCCCACAGGTACACTTTCTGAGCTTGCCATGACAAGTGGAATGTGTCTGAAGAAGCAGCAGTGTGTGTGGTGCAGACTTCTCTGAGCTAGTCACACTAGCCTGCCATTAAAATCAGTGGAGAGGAAGAGACATGTGAAAGACACAAGTCATACAGATGTTGTACCGCAAGCACCTAACGCTGGGTGAAACACAATCCATCCAGTAAGATTATAGGCGTTACACTGAATCCCTTTGGGCCACATTTCCCCCAGTTTAAAATACAATTAATGCTTCCTTATTTCTGTTGAGCTTGTAGGCACACCTGCTTAAAGAATTGTTGCTGGTTGCACATCTGCACAACACAGTATGGAAGGGACTCTGCACCTCAGACAAGTCTCTCAAGAGAAATAAGAGAAACTTCATTAAGTTAACAAAAGTCAGCTCAAATCTTTACAAGTAGAAGGAGTGAGTCCTACAAAAGACTGTGTTGTGTCAAGATACATGAAATAGCTCAGAAAAATGTCATATTATTGCTTTTTATTTGTTAAAAATAACTGCTTTCAAACACTGATAATTTGTTTTGGTAAGAATTATAATATTAAAATCCTAACAGCATCCTGTGTAAAAATATTTTTTCTTTTAAAGAAGATAATCTCATAGCCATCATATTTTACCTGAGAGGTTTATGATGGAAGTCAAAATCACTTCTATCACATCTAGAAACTGTTATAAATAATGTATCATTAATAAGTTGTTCAACTGTGATGGTTCTGAAAACTTCAATACATTCAGATGTGTTTGCTCCACTAGAGTTCATCACTCTGGCAAAGTAAGCAAGATTTTACATTTTAGAATATTTTAGAAAATTACTGTTCAGTCTTCCATTTCTACGTGCAGTCCCCACTGTTCTTGAAATTGCAGGAGATATATTTCTTGGTCCTCTGATGATTTATCAGATACCTCTTTCTCATACAGTCTGGACAAAATTCGCTCTTTGTCAGGATCATCACACTTGAATACTCCTTCACACACCCGATTTTCAACACTGGACAGGGTAGGAATATACAGTCTTCCAGTGTGAGGATCCCAATCTACTAATATGGTCTGTTCACCCTCTTTAGCTGTGAGGCCCTGTGTTATTTTTTCCAGCTGAGGATAGGTTATCTGCCCAGATTTTCCAGTATCAAAGTCCACCAAGTTGATATGGGTCCCACCTGTCAATTCATCTGCTGCATCAACCATCTTCAAACTAAGTACCTCTATTTTCTGCCCCAAAAAACGGTCAGCTGCCCTCACGTCTAGCTGGGGGCAATATGGTTGTCCTGTTTTCATATTCTCCAAGTTCCCCAAGGCAACCTGCGGCTCACCTAGTAGTCCCCTGGGGGCAGAAGTCTTCTCTTGCAGTTCCTGAGCAGGACTGAAGTCTTCAGCCCTTACATCATGTTCATACTCTACAGTCTCTGCACTTTTCTGTCTCAAAGTATTCTTTGTTCCAGGATGGCCACAGGATGGCCAGTTCCCAGTTTGGTCCCCTCCTGCTAAAATCTCCTCTTCAAGTGAAGTCTCTTCATGTGAAGTCTCAAGCAAGTGTTTTGTTTCCAGCACTTCTTTTGAAGGCAAATCCTTCTCTTCAGTGCCACTGTAAACAGTGTAATAACGGGGACTTTTCCTTTCTGATAGATGACTGGACTCCCGAGATGGCTTGTACTCATCCCCATTAACAGTGATAAGGTTGACCACTATTTTCTCACACGGTATGAAAACTCTTTCCCTGCATTTGTCAGTGTAGTGCCATACCTGGAAAGCAAAAATATTTTTATTTGTGTGAAGTATAACAACATTCAATCTTGCTGCTTTTTATACTGTCATATATTTTTAAGGTATAAGGCTAGATTAGACTTTATCAGGAGATTATTTCAACTCAGGGAAGAAACCTCCAGGAGTGTTAATATGCTCCACTTTTTTTGTTCTATCTGAAGTAAAATTGCATCATGTATCTAATGTCCCTTTTCTCATCTTCCCTATGTGAGAATAATGGGTAGAACAATTCTGTCAAATTCTGGTTTTGTTTCCATCAGCACCGGCTCAAGTGACTTTGAAGAAAACATTAGATTTTTCCATGCTTCAAAGGTTACAGAATCTATTCCACTTTTTTAACAAGCAAAGAGGAAATGCAGTCAAAACCACATCCCACAAGTACAGAGTCAGGTACCATGTTACAGTATATCTTACAGAGAATTAAATATCATGTTTCCTTTCAGAGAGGAAGCTATACATCAGGTTGAAGAGTGGTGTATGGAGCCTCCATTGTGCCATCTGTCACAGCATGCTTTTGTGACTCTGTGATAAACCATCTAGTTAAACAATAGGAATCTTTCTGAAACGAGTAATATTTCTAACAGGAATAAACACTGTATGAGCAGTCACTAAAGGGAAGTGCAACAGAAAAACAACCAAAAGCTGCACTTCAGTGCTTTCAAGCTTGAATGGAAGACCAAGACTACTAACTGATGCACCAAATAGTCTGAAAGCTCCCCTAGGCCAGAAGTGCTGGGCCAAACCAAACTGCTTATCCCCCCTGACCACACAGGGTGCCCATGTAGAATAGATTTTGTAGGTTGGGAAAGCCAGAGAGCATCATATTCATTTGCTGCCTTAACATCAACTGAATCCAGAGGCGGAGAAATAAAATTGAGGGTGGACATAGTGTAATATGAGGATGATGAGGCACTGGAACAGGTTTCCCAGAGAAGTTGCAGATGCCCCGTCATTGCGGGTGTTCAAGGCCAGGTTGGATGGGGCTTTGAGCAACCTGGTCTGGTGGAAGGTGTCCCTGCCCATGGCGGGGTAGCTGGACTACATAATCTTTGAAGGTCCTTCCAACCCAAACCACTCTGTGATTTCACAAGTCTGTGATAAAGCTGGTGCCTCTTCAAGTGCAGGAGGTGTCTCCATGCACATCCGAACACATTGCTCTACTCCTTCTGAACCCTTGGAACGTTCTGTGAACATTTCTCCTGTTGCTTCTGTGCTGCTCTAGATTTCTTCAGAAAGATCAGCATGTTGAAACCAACTCCCTTGTACCTCCCATCCCACAGTGTCATGCAGGTTGAATTAACATCAAAGTGTTCATTCATTATTGTAATTTTATGTTTATAGTCAAGTGATTTTTTTAAAGATAGCTGTGAGAAAGCTCTGCTGGGCTCATGACTTGGAAACCAGGAATATTTCTTAGACTTTATGCCATCTTTCTAAAACTCAATAAACTTTGCAGCTCTAAGAAACTTACAAACATTTTTACATAGAAAGTGTATTTGGGCTGTTTAAATAACAGAATGTGGTTTTTTATATATTTTTGGGCGTTAGGAAATGGTGCCATATTTGAAAGTATAGTTGAAATCCAGATTAAATTATCTCTATGATGCACACATTAAATCCTTCACAATTACAATTAAGTGGAAAAATCTGGTAATACCCAGTAATAATCCAAGAAAACATCATACGATTTCTGTACTGCTTTAATTATCTTCCCTTCTTGTTTCTGAATTCAACCAACTAATAACTTTTATTCACTAAATCTCTACAGCGCTTCTTCCTATATAAATTTAAGGAGTGCTGACTGCCTAACAGAGCTTGTCTCAGCGCACCTCAGACTGTGCTTATGGCAATAACATTTCCCAAATGAACAGCTCTGTTCTGATCTTCATTAGCTCTGGTCATCTTTTCAGATCTGGTCATCTTTTTAGACACAGTTGCTAACTTGAATGATTACTCTCTTTTCCTTGCATTTAATAACCCTAAATGTGATGTTCTTTTTGTGATATCAGTAGCAACTAGAGCTTTTGTTTGCAGCTAGCCTGGGACTCTGGCTCAGAGCCCTGGAAAATACACACACCTGCTGTGAGTGTCAAGGTTGGCAGTGACATCCCGCAACAGAGAACACTTACCAGGTTTGTTGGATGTTTCTGTTTACTGACATGAATATACTTGTGCACACAATAGCATATCATTGAAATAAAAAGGACAGCAAGCATGATAGGCAGAACATATCCAAATATGACTGTCATAGCCTCATCTGCTGTTTTATCTGTTAACAAAACAAAAGTTTTCATTATACTGAGCAACATTTTAATGCATTCAGATAGTAATGTGTGCACTCACCATACATCCTGTATCCAGAAATTGCTTTCTGGATATGGGATGCAAACATCTTAGATAAGCAAGTAATTTGCAGGAAATTAAAAAAATTACATTTGAGCTACAGGACAAGTTTTTATTATTATGTAAATTATAAATTAAATTCTAAAAAGAAGTAACAACCCCTTCCTCAGGTTCTCCTGCTGCTAACTTCAGACTGACTCACATCTGCCACTCCCAAACATCATTCAAGGAGAAACAGATATTCTTCATTCACTAAGACTCCAAGAATGCAGATCTTTTTCTTCAGAGGTGCTGATGTACTTTCCAGTCAGTAGATCTCAGGTATGTTTTATTAAAAGCAAAGATTTTTTTCATCGGTACAAATACATAAAGAGGGGAAAAACAATGCTTCACTCTCAGAATGGATACATAAAAAAACTTACAAACCTAATCACCCCGATTTTTTCTAACTTGCATCTTCTTTTTGTAATTTACCAGTTTACACATACCTTTCAAGGTAGCAATGCAATATTCTTTGGAGAACCCACTGTGCAAAAGTGGTGTGGTGACATGTATCTGTGCACTGACACAATAAGCTGTTCCAGGTTCTAACCAGGGCACAACCAAGGTGGTGTTGCTGATAGAGAACCACCACTGAAAGACAAAAAAAAGATTACTTTTTTTTTTCTCCTGTAACCCCTCAGTTACAGGAAAGTAAAGATCTTCTATACAAAATGTGTCACAAGCACACATATTTTCTGGAAAGAATGATACTGTAAGAACTGTAACTGCATCCTTTTTTTTTTTTTCCAAATGCAATAAAAACCTCAAGTTATTTCATAGGTCACGTCCTCTGAATACTTTACCTTCCATTCAATCATTCTTCTACTGAACAATTTCATGCTTTATATGAAGTAGCACCATGTGCCACCAGTCAGCCACATTCTCACGCTGATTTTTGCAATGGAGCTAAAGCATCATTCCAGTGTTGTCCTGACCCAAAGGCCAGTGGAAGGCACACAGTTCCACAAAATCTTTCAAACTGGGTTGTTCTGGTAAAGATAGGAGCCTTAGAATAATGGGTGCTATGTAGACCTTGCAGTCTAAAGTAAAGTAATTACTATATGTCAAATGTATTGATGAAAAAGAAAAAACAAAACCCACAACACAACCAAAAAGCCACAAAACCCCTTTTGTCTACCTCTAATTGCTAATCTTGGCATTTTAATATCTCTTTTGACAGAAGGTGACCTTTCTGGTATAAAGTTTCTTGTACCTTTTCAGGAAGTTCAGAGATTTGCCAGAAAGATACTGTGCCTGGAGGATGGGAACAGGAGAGTGAATGTTTTTGTAACTGATCACTGAACTCTTCCTCACCTACGGTGTTTAAGCTGGGAACTACTACTTGCTAATGACATGTAAATCAGCAGAAGCATCAGATGTGATGACAAAGGATGCATTTTATCATGACGTATTATGAATACTGCCAGAAGTTGACTGGCTGGGAGCAGCCCTGCCGAAGAGGACTGGGGACAGGCAGCAAGAACATGAGCCAGCCAACGTGTCCTCACAGCAAAGGAAGCCAACAGCATCCTGTTCTCTGTTAAAAGAAGAGAGAGCAGATGGAGGGGAGGGATTACCGCCCTCCACTCAGTGCTCATCAGGCCATGTCTAGAACATCATGACCGGTTTTGTCCCACTCAATACAGAAAAGATTGACGAACTGGAATGGGTTAGTAGAGGATCACCAAGATCCTCAACCTCCAGGTGCTGGAGCACCTTCACTGTGAGGGGAAGCTGAGGGACTGGAGTTTGGTCCATGTAGGGAAGAAGGGATGGCTTCAGCGGGGAGGACCTAATAGCGGTCCCCAGGATGACCCGTCAAGACGACAGAGTCAGGCTCCTCACCATGCTGAATGCAGGAAGGGTGGAGACAATGGACATAAGTTCAAAAAGGGACATAAGTTCAAACAGAGGTCCAGACTGGATACAAAGAAATTACTTTCTCCCTAGGAGGAAAGTCAAGTAGTGAAACTGGTTGTGCAATCTCCATCCTTGGAGGCTTTCAGGATGCAACTGGACAAACCTTGAGTGACCTGGTCTGAGCTCACAGCTGATCCTGCTTTGGAAAGGACTTTGGACTAAAGACTTCCTGAGCTCCCTTCCAACCTGTATGATCCTACAGTTCCTGTAAGGCTATCAATCCTGTTTTCATCAGACAAAGTGCATTTAAAGAGCAGAGATTTAATAAGTGCAGTTCTACAGCCTTTTCAAATCTTACCCGCTTCTTTGTTTTTTTGTTAAGGACAGACACGTTGTATTGCAGGCCAGGATACACTTGAAGCAGAGATACGGATTCTTCCTCAGGACTCTTCTTCCACTTCTCAGGAGCAGTCAGAATGATTGAAATAGATTTCTCAGTAGAAGACACACTTACCATGGGTGGATCAATTTTAGCTGGAAAAATGAACATGTACAAAAAGCAGACGAATGCAGCAGAGGCATACTGATTTGACCACGCAGGGTTTTTTTAAAGTGGATGATACTAAATTTTTGTAATGTTTTAGGGAGTCTAAATAGGGCTTTGAACAATTAATTTATATTGACAGAAAATTATTTCATCAGACAACTTAGAGGATCTTTACAGTGAGAAGGTGAATATTGACTTGGAATTTTGCCTAGGAATTCCTGTGACTTTGCAGGATAAACAACCTTGAAAATCAATTTGCTAAAACAAGCTAAATTACCAATATGTTCTTAGATTATCTGGCGCAGATAAGAGATATTGTGCTCTAGAGTACGATTACTGCTTGGTTTAATAAGGCCTTTTCAAAATCTGAGTTCTTTATGCTATGGATGGGCCACAGCTTTTATTTGTCTTGAGTAAAGATTTACCATAGCATAAAACAATATTCAGTTTATGTAAGACCATATATACACCACACATATATCCAAATTCTAATACAATTTTTTCAAAATACTTCTGCCAAAAGCATAAATGTGAAACAACTGCAAAAAAATCTAACCTCATGGTCAAATTAAAATATTATCCTCTATGAATGCACGTGCAGTCTGAGCACACAGATTAATCCAGGCCATAGAACATCTGGCTGCATGATTAGCTTTCCTTACTGTCTGTAAGAGGGTTGAATCGTGTGGTCTCTATCCAGTCAGAGCACATCCCATTTAAGAAGGCTTTAACGCTCGCATAGTATTGTTCTTCGTAGTCGGAGGTCTCACTGGACAGGTCACACCATGTTCTGTTGATATTCCTGCATTCTGGCTTTCTAATCCATTTGCCAACACCGTATCTATATTGAAAAAGAAAGAGAAAGGAGCTGTACAAAAGCTATTGCCATGATATTGGTCACCTGATAATATAACACAGGAACTGCTATTATGGCTGATAAAAGAGTTTACTTGTTTTGCAGAAATCTACATTTCTAGGAATACCCAACTTTTTCTGAGATAAAACACAAGATTGCCGCAAGTTTTTAATGAAAAATAAATGAGAGTAGGCCCTATCCAGAAGAGGCCGTATGGAACTAATAGAGATGTTGCTGCTACTAATCTAGTTTTGCTTGCACAGACTGGAGATCTCTCAACTTCAGTCTACACAGCTTTAGTTTAAACACATGATAACAGTCAGGGTAATTATTTATATATAGGCAAAGAGTTCTGTTAGTGGTTCATCCTGGTGTACAGAGACAGACTCTCCTCAGGGTCTCTAAGACGAGTGGACAGGAGACTACTCATCGCTGAGTGTTACTTCTTTTTCTAGTTGAAAAGAAAGACTCCATTGGAATACAATGAATTTCAAAACACTTCTAGTTGAAAAAGGGGCATATACCTGCTACCAACAATGCATCAGTACCGATCAGCTTTTACACACTGGTAAAAGAAAACAAGATTTCCTTGGAAAATTCCTGCCTGGATTTCATCAAAAGCTTCTGCTCCTCAAATTCACATTATTAAGAATTCCCCCTTTGGCTGCTAATTAGTAAGGGTGTGCAGCAGCTCCTACATGACTGTAGGATGGTATCACTCACCAGTATTTTCCACCTAGCTCAAGGCAATTGCTCTCCTAGGTAAGTAGAGGTACATATGAATATTTGTGTGTAAGATGGCTATACTTATGACTACAGACTCCTCTGTGGACAAGCTGACCTGTCAGAGTCAGCGTAGCTAGTGTTCTCTGAGCATTTTAGCTTATACACAATTATCTTTCATTCCATAATTACTGAGCACTCTCCCCTTTTCTAGGAGGTTTACTATGCCATTCCTGTTAGCATAGAGGGCAAGATCTGAGCAAAAGAGGTTGCAGTCTCTGTAGAAGCAACTCCATGCATTTTTAGTAGCCAGTTCCAGTCACTGAAAACTACTGGAGATCTACATTTGTTTTAGTGTCATGAAAACAGTACTAGACTGAGAGAAGTGTAAATATGAGAGGTAAAGATTGGAAGAATTACGTTACCCATGACAACAGTGCTACACCTATTTATAAGCCAAACTTCTAGCACTGTCCTTTAGAATGATCCAGTGTTCTCTTGGAGGAAATAAAGGAAATTGATTCTGGTCCTCACTCAAATGCCTTGATATCCTACAAAGGTGCAGACCTTGAAAATGTAAGGGCCTGATTCTGATCACGTTACTTGGTTTTCTACAATACTTGATAACTTCAGTGGATTTTCTCCTAGACTGGAGAGGCTTGAGGGATCAGAAAAAAATCTGTGGGGGTTGCGTCTGTTAGATAAGACCAACGGAACACTGGGTGCTGTTAATATTCCATTAAATACTACCTCTCCAGGCCTGTTTAAATGTGTACAGAAGGCTAATGTGTACAGATGCCAGTCCACAGCACAGTCCTTCTTTGTCCTTCTGTCTCATTTCTCAGGAATGCCCCTGAAAGCTTTAGTCTGTTGCATTCTATGCTTTCTTCATAGGAAGAAAGTCTCCTTACAAATGTTTTTAACTGGATCTGAAGTAAGCAGTGCCAGAGCAAAACTTAAACCCATACTGCTTAAGTCTAACCCACATTTTAGTCCTCGCTTTACTTTTTTGCAGTCATATCTTGCAAAAAAGTTTATTTTTTTAATTACTATTTAAAATGCTAAAATAAAAGTAAGTGGAGAATAAAATAAACGAGCCAACTTACACCAAATACTTCACCTTGTAGAGTACTCCATGTCCTGTGCCTTCTGGTGCTGACCAATGAAGGACATTCTTCATATTTATAGATTCAAAATGGACATTCCTAGGGTTGGGCAAAGAACAACACAACACTCCTGAGAAAGAAAATAAGAAAGGAACAACATCCACTAAGAATCTGCAAATACATGTGCTTCCAAGTTAACGAAAAACAAACAAACAAATGAAGAAACCTTAAAAAAAGCAGCCATAAAATTCTACATACTGCTGTTCTTAACATTAAAAGCACAAGGAAAAGGCTTGGAAATTCAATTTTTTCAAAAGTGCCCCTAGCTAGTGCAGTCCCAAATTCCATCTGTATGAGTGTTTTTTCTCTAGCAAAACCAGCTTTGCCATTTAGGGTAGACAATGGCAAGGAAATATCAGGGACTGGAAGCTAAAGCTAGAAAAGTTCAGCATAAAAGACACCTGCATTTTTAAAATTGTCAGGGTATTTGAATATCAGAACAATTTAACACTGGAAATTGTAAAAATATCCTCAATGCTTCAGTAGAACCTTGTCGTTGAGTGGACTTTAAAAAGTCAAACCAGGTATTTTTAAAAAGACATGTGGAGTCTAATGCAAGCAGAGCTTTACAAACAGAAGTATGACTTCACACTAGAGAATCAGAGTGGATGATCACAACAGCCCCAGTGTCATTTTATCATAGAGGTTGGTTCTCCAGAATGTCAAAAGTTAACACATACTACTAGGTCACTCATCTAAATTTCTGTTCATCGCACCAGCTTTTGAAATTAATAAACAAGCAAGACTGGGGCTCTTAAGAATCCAGTTTTGCGTCTTCCTAATACACACTCCAAATGAATAAATCTCATGGAGATGCTCACATTGCTAAATTGCTTGCAAAACAGAGGCCCATGGGCCCCGGGGTAGAATCCCAAGCTCCAAGTTGTGACTTAATCCCCAGCACCTGCTCCACGAGAGCTGCGCCCATGGGAGCAACCCAAAGACCAGCCCTGAAGCTGGAAAAGAGCTTCTCATTGCAAGTGGCCACAAGAGCATAATGGGGAAGAGAAAAGGTGACTCTGCAGTTCTTCAGGACTTTTCAAAACCCTTTAAGCTATTCTTCCAGAGATACAATTCTAGTTCTCAAGATATCAAAGGGGGACAAAGAAAGTGGGAAATAAAGCATGTTAACACAAAGAGAGGGAACCTGTCTGAATGACTAATCCTTGACCTTTGTTACTTCCCTAAGCAGACCTTAGGTTTTTTTTGTGGTATATTTCACTATTACTAGAGTAATGGTGTTCATTCTCCCTTATATGTAACATATAGTTGCTTTTGCAAGTAAAAGTCACCACCATTTCCCTGATTAACTCACTAGTTCTATCTTTCTTTGAGGCAAACAGCATAAGCTTTTCTCTTCAACACATTTATTAAGACAATGTTCTTGCAATTCTGTAGAGATCAACTACTTTAAACTGTCTTGGTGGAAATTCTGGGTATTCCAAGCCTCAAGCTGTATGTTAATGTTAACACCAAACTCCAGTCTATGCCTGCATCTGTGTCTTCAGATCATAAAGCTGTTTATGAAGGGTATTTCTAATGTTGCTCTCATCTCTAGTATTTAGCTTGTCTTCAGTGTCTTTCAATTTTTTTCTAGTCAGAGAACAAGTTTTGTCAGGTATAGTTCTTAGGGCAAGCTTATTTATTTACAAAAAGTACATAGAAAGTCCCATTTCCTTGAATGCTTGGACACGGAAATGCCCAGTGACAGTCATCTTGTAAGAGCTCAAACTATAGATGCCCGGGGATGTGAAAACAGCAGAAAGAGGCCTTCAGGAATCTGCCTTAACATTTGCTTCCAAATGAGTGATACAGAACCTAGAAAACAAAAGGTTTTGATTTCCCCCAACACAAATGTCCTCTGCAACTGCTTTAGGTAAAACTAATACAAATGTAAAGATGGAGCTGCCCAAGAAAGCCAAGAAAACAGCCTAAAATTTGCTGCATCTGTTCAGTAGAACAGAGAAGCTCCTAAACCACTAATACATATGCTACTAAGAAGAACAAACCAAAACCAGCACCATGTGGACTGTGAGAAATCACCCATGCATCAAGTTTTATTCTTTGCACCAGATCGCAGCACTAAAATGTATGAGAGTACATGAAACATATCAACTGCAGAATGAATAACCAAGAATGAAAGATTAAAAAAATATAAATATATAAATCTTAAGTCACAAAATCCTGCCCAAACCCCAGAAAGGCAACCAGCCAATCCATGTAGAAAGAGAGGGAGTGACCAAGGTACAATCAAATTTTCTGCTGCAATTTCCAAGTAGAAGGAAATACAACATAGGTATTTTCTTAGATTGCTGGGAATCAAAGCCGTAAAATGCTTCTCATTAAAACTTGGACTCTGAGCAAGGCATCTACTTTGAAGCAGTCATAAAGAGCAGAGGAAGATAAACTCTTCCATAGGTTGGTTTATCTCTCTAGTTAGGATGGACCAGACTGGGGGCACCTCTCTCCCTCCAGTGGAGATGGTGGTCAAGCCCACCAGCCCTGATCTCTGCTTCCTTGGCAGTTAAATTTATCAGAGATGCAGCTTGTCCAGGAAGGAGTGGAGGGGAACACTCTATGTCTTTACTTCTTTACATAAGAGGTATTATCTGTGCTCCATGTCCACCACAAACAAGGAGGAAAAGGAACAGAGTTCAGTTTCAACAAGAAAGGAGTCATTGGGATAAACTCCTTGTGGGAAGAGGGGCAACACATGACGATGGGTCACCTAGGAGGGCTGCTGGTTTTGAAGAGCAGATTAGAAAGCCATCTGCCAGAAATGACATTAATACAGCTGATTCTGCTTCGGGTCAGTGGGATGGACTGGGTGATCTCATAACGTCACTGCCAGCCCCATTCTGATAGGTCTTTTTATACTATCTATATATAATAATTTCTACTAATATATAATTTATACTAATAAATCTGGCAGGGATACTGCTGAAACAGGTACAACCCTAAAAAAGAACAGGACGTCCCTAAAAGCTCACTTGTCACACCTTTTTTCTTTAGAAGTTTTAAAAATATGCACTGCTTATCAGGCTAATGCAAAGTCAGGAAACTGAACTGGCCAGAGGCAGCCAGGTGATGACAGACAATGGTAATTACTTCCATTGGTTTTCTGAATATTTTTTTGTTTTCCTATACCTTTCAACATTTGTCCATCCTTGCATAAAAACGTTTATATTCCTTGAACACATCTTACAGTAGCAAGAGTCATGTATTTGTCTGTTACATGAAAATATTTTTAAACCAGTAACATATAAAGGTGGTTTTGTTGATTTTTTTTACCCCTCCTCCTCCCAGTGTGGTTTCTGCTGTGGTAAATGAAGTTTCAAAACAGAAACACTGACTGCAGCAGATGAGCCAATCTCAGAACACAGAACCCACAGACTGTATCTTTACAAGATCTAAAGCATTACAACACTGCCAGCGTGCTCCCACCTGCCACCAGCTCCATGCGATTTAGAAGGCAGAGGGACTGAGATCGTTAACTTTCCATTAGCTGCAAAAGCAAAGATTTGGTTTCTAATTCTGGTCTTGCCCCTTTAGTGAAGGGTTCTGTTTGCCCTTACAACAAAACACCCAAGCTTTTCATTCCTCAATTCTGCATCTGTAAAACAAGAATAAAACTAGCACGCTCCCCTATTTCTCCACGAAGAGTTAAGAATAAACTCCTTCATGTCTAATCAATGTTCCATAGTATCAGAAGGCATGTGTAGAAAATACATCATACGTACAGCTTGTATGGTTGTCAGTCAGGAAAGAACTCAAGTATATGTATCAGCTGCTTATTTCAGTATCTTGTCTTTAAACACAATATATCCAGTTGTGTTCTGATTTTAATTCCATTAGCCAGGATTAATAGCATGGGTGTCACATGGCCTATTTTCAGTTCGCACTGGCCTACGTGAGAGCAGAAATCAATCATACACGTTGTTTTGCTAGGTTTAGTCTGTCTTATCGATAGTCTGCAACGGCTGTCATCACTTCCCAGTATAACAAAGTCACTTCATTTTTTGCATGGAAAGTCCTGCGGCCCTTGTTATTGTCTTTGGAAACTCTGTAAATCAAACCTTGAGTAATATCATTCATCACTTCATAACCCTGCACACCTGGACTGGAAAGAAAATCATAATTTTGGCTTGCAAACTTCACCACCACAATGAAAAACCAAGTCCTGATTTTAGAATAAGCTACGGCGAGACGCTCCAAAATACACGACTTAGCCTGAAAACACCTTCACGTGCAAGCGAAAAACCGCACTGACGTCAGTGAGATTATTCACATGAGTAAGACTGCATGGCAGGTACCTCATCTTCTCTTTATGAAAGTGTCTGCTGGGTTTACAAACCTGGCCGGTTTTAATTGCATAGAGCTCCCTACCTGGTATGTGCCTTGCTGAAGCTGGTACTGTTCAAAGCTTGGTTTTGGTTATAGCCATATCTATCTACCTATCTATACACATAAGCATACACACACACATATATACACAAATATAAACACACAATTTCCACGTTACAGCTATTACCCATTCAGCGTATCTCCTTTTCATGGGTAAGGAGGCACCACTGCCTATCTCAGTGACAAACAGCTGTGTTTAATGCCAATGCAGCAGAACAAATACAGCTGCAACTACCTGTGCCCTCTTCTTATAAACAGATTTGTTAACTTTTCATGTGAGTTGGGTAACCTAGCAGCTGCAAAGCATAAAAATACATAAATATATAAGAACAGGTATTTTTTCTGTACACTGGCTGCTAAAGTTCTGGGGTGCGAAGCAGACAGAGTACCCACAGAAAGCTGACCTGCTGGCACAGAAATGCCTCCTGTGTAAGTAACTGTCACCGACCGTACCGCTCCCAAGAAGAGCGGTATGCTGTATTTTACTGTGGCATGGCTAAAAGGGTGCAGACACCAAGTTATCCAATAAAATAAAACAACCAAGAAAGTCACAGGGCTTCTCTAAACAACTGCAAGATATAATTTAATACACCGAGTGATGTGGAAAGCATTAAGGCAGAACAGCGAGCCCTACAGCAATGCAGCTTTACCCAATAGCCACAGCAGTAAAATCCGGGGACTCCTCTCCTACAGTTGTCTCAGAATTTAAAAGAGGAACTTCTTTTCCAACAACAACAGAGACTTTGACTTCAACTGCTGTTGTATTTTCTTACATGGAAGCGGCTCTTGGGAGCACCTCTGATGGAAGTGGTTCCTTTGTGCTGTGCTGACTTTATGGCCACACTGCAGGCACTCCCTGCACTTTACCATTTGCAGCTGCCACTTCAAGGCCATGGATCTAATCCATGCTCATACACCTCCGAGAGAGGGCAGCTTTTCAGACAGGCCAAGTCCCTGATTCACCTTTTCCCACTGGGAGCTTAGACCAACCAATGACGCATGAAGCAAGGTAGGATCTATGTAGGACACCGAACGTTGGCTTCTGGCAGTGCTGTAAGCCGCTGCCCTTTCTTTTGTCTTTCCGTTCAGCTTCGGGTGAGTTCCATCAAACTCCTGTAAAATCTTGCTTACTCCTCCTATGAGCTGCTGCTCTTTATTTTTTATTAATTTTTGCTCCCTTTTCTTTCTCCACCTCATCTATTTCAATGGTTATGTTGTTCTCGGTGAAAAAAATACTCCCTCAAACACATGCCTACGCAGAACATAAAATGGTCATACTCAGTCAGAACAAATGTCCAGTTAGCACCACGTTTGGTGGCACTGTCTAGCAGAGTGTTGGGGCTTTCTTTTCCAGTACATCTGCAATCTCAAGCAAGCTGGCACTGGCCATGTGGGAATGTGAGGGAGTACACCAAATGGTAGACAGGGGAACCAAGCCAAAACTGGAGATCAGTAGTTACAGAGAGGAAGGGAAACCCAGTAAAGCCAGGAATAGGCATTAGCGTCATTACCTGATATTAGTCATCTTAGCAACAATTTAAATTAGTCGACTTTTTTAAATTAAGTGGGCTTGAAATTTTTTCTCTGTGCTGATTCTTTTAGACTTGAACTCAACAGGCTGGATAACGAGGAAGAGAAGGAGAGGCACATAGGAGTCATTGCAGCTTAGCTGCCTTTCTTCTGGTGGGTTGCTAGAGCTCTAGGACTGCCAGGTCTGAAGTCAGGCTAGCAAAACCCTTTGACTTGAGCAGTGCTGGTGGGAATGTGGGGAGCAGTATGGAGGTGATTTCCTGTTTGAGTCACAACAGCACTCGAGAGCAACCACAGAGCACCCTCCCAGAAGTGGAACCCGTAACTCCAGTCACAGCCTGTTCTGAGGGGGCACAGGGAAGAGAAAGACAGGGACAGAAACCGGGACATAAGACATGAAAACCGGGTGGTGGAGCTGTTGGAAAAGCATGAGAGAAGAGGTGGGGAAACATTAGAGAAGGATAAGACCTGGGCATGTGGGGTTTGTTTTCGAAGAAATAGGCAGGCTGCCATTGGAAACAGGTGAACCTGAGGAGGTTATCTGGGGGAAAAGTGCAAAAGGAAATACAGCCTGAAGAATGGGAGAGATGCAAAAGGGGACTAAAGCTGCAGCTTGCCTTGACATGTTCTCCTCCTCCATGTGAAACCTTGTGTTTGTTTATGCAAACCATGTCCTAACTATAAAAACACTTCTACAGAGAGTATTGGTCAAAGAATGTTTCAGACTCAGTCCAGAATAACCCAACTTCAGAAAGGTGGAGAAAGTCTCCCCAGTCTATTGAAGGCTTGCTAGGAGGCAGCCAATGAGAGCCATGGCAACTGACATCCATTCCTTTTTTCTAGCTTGTATGACAGAAACTAAACAAACTGAATTTTCTTCCCACTATGCTGATGGTTTGCAAGTGCAAGAGTAAAGCTCACACTACCTTACCATGCCTTGCTGCAAAAAACCTTCCTTGATGCACTCCAGCAGGAGAAAGTTATTCTAGGCATGTTTTCTATCAATTCCAAGTGATCAATACTGGCCTGAAACAAGATGAGTAAAATTCATGGTGTGCTTGTCTAAAATTACTCAGAACCCCTTCAAGGCTTTCAGAGTCATAATCCCTTTGAATGAGTTTCTGTTAAGTTTGGAATGCAAAACCACCTGGTCAACAAGAACTAAATTAATTTTAAAAGCCCGCTGTTGGCACAATTCATGACACAACAGCTGGTTTTTAAAACAGATGTTTTGAAGTTATATAAAATATTAATAATAGCCCAACTGTCCAGTGTTTCATTTTGAGGACTTTCTTTGCTCCCTAGAACATGCTTAGCATTACCAATTTATTACTGTTTAGATCAACCACAACCCAACAGCCAAGAAAATGAAAGCTTAATTAGACTACCTTACATTAGAATACATCTTATATTGGCTTTTCAAAATACCCAAAGTTTAAGTAAGCTTTCTGTTTGAAATACTGTAAAAACTATGCTGTGTGACAGTTACCTGATGAACCTCAATACACCACATTTCAGAACACTCCTAATACATCCTTACATAAAATATCTATTTTTTACACATAAACTGAGCAAAATTAGTTTTGGCTTTCATCTTTTAGTGCTGGCTATTATCTATTAGGCAACAACTGTCAATTCTAATTCCAATCAGAATTGACAGGGACTGTACTGGTAGGAAAAGCTTAAATAGGAGAGATTCAGGTTAGACATAAGGAAGTTCTTTACTGTAAGGGTGGTGAGGCACTGGAATGGGTTGCCCAAAGAAGCGGTAAATGCTCCATCCCTGGCAGTGTTCAAGGCCAGGTTGGACAGAGCCTTGGGCAACGTGGTCTAATGTGAGGTGTCTCTGCCCATGGCAGGGAGGTTGGAACTAGATGATCTTAAAGTCCTTTCCTATCCAAACCATTCTATGATTCTATAACAGCATTGTATTTATTGCCCCACAGGTGTTGCTCCTTGCTCTCTGATGTACTGATGACTTGTCTAGAGAAGGGATTTTACTTTTCTTGGAGTCCAAACTAATTTAGTTAGATAAATTCTTGATTTTGAATCCACATTTTCCCTTGGACAGGAGATCAAGTGTGATACCAATGGAGGATAAGAACTTGCTGTCATTTCTGAGAGAAAGGCAATCCTCAAAAAAGAAAAAAGATGCAAGTCAAATACCTTCTTCTGCATCCAGGATCTGAGAGGAAGGGCCAACACTCCTATCAAACTTGCAGTGCTGCCTCTCTCACAGGTAATTGGGCTTCCACACAGCCACCCCTGTCTGAATGAGCATAAATGGCCTATTTCCAGTCCCCAGCCCCAAACAGCAGGAGGCAATTTCAAGTTCCCTCAGTGGGACAGTCAGCATGGCTCTTCCATGGTGCTGGAGACCAGCCGGCAACAACCCCAGCAGACATGAGGCAGCACTGCTGTGCATCTCTGCCTCTTTGAAGCACTCACGGAATTATTTTTCCCTCTTATGCCCCACATTTATGCCTCTGCCCAGAGATAACAAAGGACCCAAGTGCCTCTGGGAAGCAACTGCTTGTAGAGAACCCACAATAAATGAGGGTTTCCTGGGGCACACGCCCATTTCTGTTGGCCTCCTGTCAGGTATGGGCTGATGTTTTTTGAGGCACTGTATGACTGTTCAGAGTGTCCCATAGTAATTTCAGATGTGAACAAATCGGAACCTGATTATAGGTATAGTAGTATTTTTAGTATCTTTCCTGTACCCAACAAGCATTTTTTTGTTAAAACCACCAGTCATGATTTTTAGACTCATTTATCCACCCACAGGTTAAAGTGATTTTGCTGTACAGAGGAAGTTATTCAGCATAATCATCTACGTCTTTTACGCATAAGTTCACAAAAGACTGCCTCAGAAATGGTTTTGAAGGCGGTAACATGCACAGCTGGGACAGCTGACATTCAAGGGAACAGCCAACACATTTCAATGAGATCAGAAGGAGCCTGACCATCACCTGGGCTGGCGGAGAAGCCAGCTCTCAGTCATATTTGAGTGACTGAAAGTTAGTTTAGACTTGGAGAGCTGAACAGGTCTAGATCTGTACCTGTCTGTTACCTTCTTACAGTGGGAAAAAGCCTGTCAGCAATTACACACGCCTCAGCTTTCCCAGGGCACAGTTTTCAGTGCTTCTGAGCCACATCCTGTACATTAATATTTTGACTATAGTACCCCCTAAGAGCAGAATATTGGTATACTTTCAGAAAAGACAAGGAAAGCAAAAAGAAATTTAGTCTTTTGAAAACCAGACGCAATAATAAATACTAGCTCAACTGCTCTCTCCAGCCTTTAAGAAACTAGTAGGAAATAAATTAACCCTTTTCATCTAAGAGATGTAAATACCTACTCATGTGTGTTCTTATACACAGAGTGTGATTAAGCTTAAACACATAAATCTTGGTAACATATAAGCATATAAGATCCTTTCACCCCCTCAAGCAACATACTTATTCTTTTATTCTTTTACATCTCTTTGGACACTTTCCTGTTCCCATCACAGAAAAGGGAGTAGAAAATGGAAAGCTGAAAAACAGCTAATCTGTCAGGTGAGATTTAACTCAAGGTGATGGGGTATAAAGAAGGGAAGAGTCGTCTTCCTTCTGTCCCTTCATTGAGCTTAAAATACTCTTGGAGTAGTCAGGCAGACAGGAAAGGTCATCTATTTTCCATAAGAAAGAGATATAGTTGATTTAATCTCTTCTGATGTATACTATCCTACATCTCCAGCCCTAGAACTTGCTTCCTTCTGTTTCTGATTTACCTAGTTTTACTGTACTGTTTTCAAGATAGGATGAGCAGTCAATAAAAACCTGCAAGTTACTGGTACACCAAGTATAAAGCACACAGATCTGCACATCATTTAAACACAGCTCTCCAGGAAAACCTCATTCTTATCTAGAGATAGGCTTGGCTTCCAGAATTCAGGGTCTTATAAAGCTAAGCTTCTTAAAATATGGAAGCTTTCATTTGGTTCATAAAAAGGGTGATTTTTCTCTCTCTTAGCTATTAATCCTGTAGCTGTAGCTAATCACCACTTCTTGGAGAGAAATCAGTCAGCAGAAATAAGTTTGTACAAGCCACTACTATAAAAACAAACATAAACTGGAACCACACATGCACAAATGACTTGAGTAATTCTAACCACTTGCTTCTCTTGAAATTAAGACTATAAAGGCCACTAAAGAACAACAGCCACAGAAAGGTAAGGTTATCAGCTACAATTGTGAACCTGAATGCTTGCATGGGGAACTGCAACCCACATCTAAGTTCTGGACTTTAATTACAAATCCCAACAGTGTTGGAAGATTCTCTATAAAATGAATCACCTCCTTTAACCATTTCTATTCCTAATTACCAGGCAGTAAGTTGTGCCAAGTTGTGGAAATAATAAGGAAAGCCAAGCACTAGGGCACAGATCGCAACAATGTCTGAAAGAGCCTGGCATGAGACTGGAAGATAAAGTTGAGAAGAGAAGGATAAGCCTTTTGACTATATGAACATGACAATCCTTCTTCACATACTGTAGTTCTCCTTATGCTAATATTCCTTTTTGTTTATTTCTATGTTACATTTATTCTTCTCTCCTTCATGCTGGCAGAGCCAGGAAATATCACATAAAACCCCCCAATCTCAGCCCTCCCTTATACTGCCACTCTTATTACTGAAGCTTCATGCCCTCTCTGGTAAACACATAGATTATCACTACTGTGAATGCAGTTCAATCTTGATGAGTATATAGACTTATACTAGGTAATACAAAATATTATATGCACAAAATCATCAAGTTTTCTGAGCATTCAAAACTCACTATGTAATACAGTATTTTCCCCTCTGCGTTTCTCAACTCTACTATTGCATGAACAGTATTTTCTTCTTTGAATCATTTAGCTAATCGAAGAAGACAATTGTCTGTGTGTTCTGACCGCATTTGGGTAATATGCAGCTATCACTTCAAACTTCCCAGGATGCACACATCACAGAGTATATACACAGGGCAATTAGCTTATTATGTGCATACTCCATGCCTTCTATAAGAAATAATCTGACACTTCTGTATGCTATTTAATACTTTAGCCAATACTTACTGGCTGTGTCTATGCAACAGATCAGTCTCTTCTCAAATCAAAAATATACCTTAAATAACTTCATGTCAATACCAAAACATCTTAGCACTGCTCAACTTGGAGCCAAGCATTTCCCTTCTCTCCCTCACAAATTATGACTGGCGCTCATATATGAGGTATTCATGCAGGAATAAAAGTGGTTTTCAGGCTTTGTTTCTACCAAAATAAGCCAAGCAAGTTGCTTCTGCTGTCCCAGCTTTCAGGGGGAGTGAATTGCAAAGAGCAGTCTCCCCCCTCCTCTCAAGTTCAGGAGCAGCATCCACACAGGTTCTTCAAGTTTTTAAAGCACTGCGTGCATGCTGACCTCAGGAAGCCTTCTCAAGGATTTGCTGTGTGTATGCAAGAAGGAAAGGAAGTAGATTATTAGCACTGGAATATTGCCTGCCTTCTGGGTGGTTTTAACATGATAAAATATGTCTGGGCATCTATGTAGTCACTGAACCCCAGCTCAAGGGCTTAATTACAAAGCCCATGTGGTGACTGCTTTTATCCTTTTATTCTGTATTTCCCAGAACAACATCTTGATCAAAAGGGATGTTTTGTACATTTTGAAGCTCTTGTAACTGTGAAAGAAAACATATTGATATTTGCTTAAAGGGAGGCCTGAAGCTGCTTCTCAAATCTAGATCTATTTTGTAATAAAAATATGAGAACATAGAAGATGAAAGTAAATTAAATCAGGTGTGTCAATGCAGACCAAGCAACTTATACAACTATCAGAAAACATTAAAAGGGGGAAGATTTCAAGGTCCCATCATAAGAAATGTAGTTGGTATAGCCACAAACCAACTCCAGTGAGATCTAAGGCTACATCTACAATAATGAGTAATGCGACCCAGTACGAGCAGGTCTGTTACATGAAAATGTTGGTATTGAGAAAATCTTGTCTATACTACACACATTTCAGGGTTGTTTTTTTTTCTTCTTTTTAACATCGGAGTAGCTCTACTTGCATTAGATATGCTGATGCAGCATATCCTCCAGGGCAGCTTCATCCAGAAGAAATCCAGTTCTAAAACTGCACCACAATACAGACAAAAGCACAGTAAGCGAAATGACTGAGATTTACTTCAAAATCAAATGCCTCACCTGAACAAAAACAGTAAACATGCCTTAAGTAAATCAAAATGCTTCTATTTTTGCAGTGCAGCATTAAGGCTCATTTCCCTTTCCTCAGAATAAGTATATATTGTACTATCCGTGGCATTCTTTCTTCCATATAGATCTACAAGACAGAGACTGGATTCTACGAGCCAGAAAGGTCAAGGTTTCACTAATTGCAGAAGAATGTGGTTAGGGAAACCTCCACTAGGAGCATGGAGAAGGATTTAAGATGAAGCTTAGTAAATAGATTAACATTTTACTACTTCCAAAATTCAGGATGTTCCTTACTATCCTTAGGAGTTTCTTGCAAAAATTGCTAAACTCTCCCATATGGTAAAGAAGAGTATGCTACATTTCTTGATCTTGTTGATTAAACAATGACATTTCCTTTTTTTTTTATTTGCTTTTCCATTTTCTGTGCTTTTTCATTTGTTCTAGAGTACAGATTCTTAAAACAGTGAGTGAAACACCAATTTATAAAAATCTCACGGAAGTGCAGTGAGAAATGGAATTTTTGTCCTGTGTAAAACCAGGCAATGCTCAAGGAACCTGCTAGGTGGGCACAGATCCTTAGCCAGCAATGCCCCAGAACAGAATGCAGTCAGAGACTGCTAAAACAGTAGATGTCATCCAGTAAGGATGAACTTGTACCCACTAACACACCACAGCAAAAACAAAACGTGTTTTGCTGAAAGAGGTGAAAATGGAAGCTCTAAGCCTTCAGTGTAAGGCACAGCTCTCCCTTCTGTGCTGGTATTGCTGGCTGTCAACAAATCCCCTGAAACTACGTCCAGCTAGAACCTCAGGAATGTGCAAACAGACTTCTTTCTCCCTTGAACAACCATGAGACAAAATCAACATAACTCCCTTGACATTTTTCTAAACCCTCTTTGGAATCAAAAATGGTAGTAATCCAATTTTTACATATTTTTTCTTAAGGGCAGTTGAATGACAGTTATACATGTTTTCCAAAACACTTGCAGTGATCATCAGCAGACTTAAATAAGATGAATACAATGTGGTCAGTTAACTAAAAAGAACTTGGAATTGATACCTTCTGAAAACTATTCAAAATCACTGATGCATAACGGAGTAGTTTGTGGAAAGAGTTAGGTGAGACAGAGTACTCAGTGCTACTACTCCAGAGTATTTCAGGTATGAAGAACATTGTCCAGCTCTCACAGGATCTGGAAGTTTTGCTGTGGATTAAATGGGAGCAGATTCTGTCCTTCTGTATTTAGTTTTGGAGGCAACATTTGCAGTGGAGAATAAGAGCACAAAGACAGAGTACGTTTCTAATCTCTTCAACTCGCTGCTCAGTTTTATACTCGAGGGGTAGGAAGAAAGAAATTGTGACTGGTGCTTTTAACAGCTGCAGGAGACCCAACGTGCACATGTATTCAACAGCTACAGTTTACAAGCTCATTCCCACTTGGGAATGCCCCAGTCTATAGGTGGGAGAAGGGAATCAGAGCCACTAAGGGCACTGGCATATGAGCTCGGTATCTTTGCCAAAACCCCATCCTGCCTTTTGTTTTAATCTGTCTCTTGACTGCTCAGGTAAGACTCCTGGGGATGGTGACTATCAAGCATGAAGGATGATACAGACCAAACATATTTTGGGAATCACCCCAATGACTATAACAAGGGCTATCTCAAGAGCACACTATCAACTTACAGCTGAAAGTAAATCAGCCTACAGCTTTGCAAAATGTAACTCCAGCATAACCGGGGAGAAAAGAAAAAAAAAGATGAAGCAACATTAAAGAAACACCCAGACCTCGTCTTCCAGTATCGGGGCCCAGAAACACGAGCATTACACACAGGCACTGTTGGCTAACACGAACGGCACACGGCACCCCCGCACTGGCCCGACCGGCGGCGGCAAAAGCCACCTCCCGGGCCGCTGGCTCGGCTCGGAGGGACGAGCCCGCGGAGCCGGGCCGGCTCTGCCCGCCGCGCCGGCCGCCGTGCCGGGATAACCGAGCGTGGAGACGACGGCCGGGACCCGCGGCCCGCGGAGGGATGCGCACCCGCGGGGGGCCGGCGGGCAGCGCCGCCACCTACCTGTGTGCGCCGCGGGGGGCGGCGGCAGGAGCAGCGGCAGCACCAGCAGCCAGACCGCTCCCCGCCGCGGCTGCCCGGCGCCCATGGGCGCTCACATCTCCCGAACCGAGGGTGCTCCGCTCCCCGCAGCCGCCGCTGCCGCCGCCGCGCAGCTGGAAGGAGCCGGCCAAGGCGGGCGGGGCGGGGCAGGGGAGGAGCAGCAGCCCTGCGCGGGGTGGTGTCCCCATGGAGGCTGTGGGGTGTCCCCACGGGGGGCCGTAGCGGCAGGTGGGGTGCTGTCGGGCGGTTTACGGGTTCTGCCAGGGCGGGTGGCGCTGCCGCCGGCTTCTTCTTGCCGCCGTGGCACCGGGATTTCTTCTGCTGCACCCCTCGGTGCTTCCACTGATGAGCAACTCTGCATTGAAGCCACCAGATGCGGGTGGGGTGTTGTTGTACCCCTTTTTTCTGCAAAGGAAGCTGAAGGCCAACATGCTACATACATCTTTGGGTGATCAGATGTCTGTTGTTTCCCATTATTTTGTATTAAACAGCATGTTTGAACATGGGAAGAGGCTATGGAGTCTCCATCCTTGGAGATACTCAAAATCCAGCTGGTTACAGAGCTGAGCACCCTGCTCCACCTGACTCTGGTGGGGCTAGAAAGTCTGTAGAGGTGTGGTCCCACCTCTAGCTCTGGGATTGTGAGAAAGAACACATTTTTTGTTGCAAACAGAGCTCTCACTAACTTTGTGTGGAGCTGCTCAGTGCAACTGTCAGTGAAAGCGGAAGAAGGTGACGGAACCTAAAGGGGAACATTCTGTGCTCATGAGGTGCCACAGACTGAATATTTGAGGAGGTTCTAGCAGTTGAAGGTGCTGTGACATGAGTGCTTCTCCTCCCCTCAAGTGGACCCTGGCCAGCTCCTTTTCTGCCAACTGATCTGATTTGATGTCCTACCAGTTGTTTAGTTCCCTTCCAGCTTAGCTCCACCATCCTTGGCACCCATTTGCCAGTTTTTCGGTTTCTTCATTCTTTCATTGCTATTTCCCTCCATGCCATTTCCCTCTCAGGCTTTTCTGCATAAAAGGAAGATCATGCAAGCAAAAGCTGAGACCTGACTACTATGTATCAATCCACTTTGAAGCGATGGTCAGCATTGATTGTGTTGGCTGGTAAAATGTGGGGCTGTGTCTGGAAATTAATGCCTAACTTGCTTATCTAACTCTAATTTGCATAAGATTATAAAACTAAAACCTGCATATGGTATACATATAGTGCCTGTTGTTATAGTGGAGCTCCTGCCAGATCTCTCTCCCCATTTGCTGTTTCCTTGTGCTCCACACTGGTTTTTGTCCCAATTAGCTGTCTCTGTCACTCTATGTTTCTTCTTTGCAGCTCCAATGGCTTTGCCCGTTGTGCCATCCATGTTAGGAATGGGGCATTTGGTGAGAAAACGAGGTTTCCAGCCTCAGTTCTGGCTCCATATATAGCTTCTCAAAGTTCAAAGCTGTGGTCCTGTGGTCACGAGGCAAGTAATCCTGCTTGCTCATGGGCTTAAATACACATGCAGTGATAAGAGGACCTATAGCGAGTTCAGGTACTCAAATGGACAATGTCTTTCCTGTCAATGAATTTTGGCCACATTTTTCATAGAGACCAAAAAGGTGCTTTGATGAAAGACCACGCTGCCTTCTCTAACTGGAAATTTTTCCACATTCAGTTGAAAAGTTCCTGAACTCTTGTGGATAAACATCGTTGGAATTTTAAGCAGAAGTGGGGGAGGAGGCCTTCTGGGTGTTTTTTATTCCCCTACCTTTGTTCTTGGAAATATCTCAGCTTAAAGCCTGGCTTCTAGGCAGGAAACCTTGTCACAAGTGCCCAAAGTCTGTCAGTGTTATAAACTAGTTCCTCAATTTCAGTGTCTCCCTCTGTATTTTCTTTTTTTTCTTGATGAAAAAGAATAATACCATGTGTATATCTTTGCTTCCTGCCAGAGTTTGGCACTGCCCATACGCGTTGCTATCACCTCTGACTGCCTCTACCATACATGGCAGTGGAGCTTTCTTTCCATGCAATTGGGTCCTTTTCTTCAACTCCATTTTTTGTTTTTTCCTAAAATAAAACATATGTGTATAAAAATCAATGCTAGAAGGATCTAATTTTAGCAGGACAGGGTCTTTCTCATTTACACTACAGCAAATTTACATTAGCCCTTAACTGTGTAGCTTTACTCCAGATTGATTGTACAAGACAGTAGGTAAGAGCTGATCTTAACTACTATCCAAAGCGGCTAAAAGGCTGAATTGGTTGAATAATTTTTTCTGTATTATGAAATAATAGTTCAAGAAGTGAGGTTACTTCTACAATTGCAAAATCAGAAGACCATTTAGAATTATGTATCAGTTAACTGATACAAATCCAATCCTTAATATGTTGTTTTATGGTCCCTTTTAGCTGTTGGGGCTATCCATTGTCAAACAAGTGTGGGAAAGAGATGATAATCTTTCCTGGTAAGAAGCTGTGTGACATGTGTTAAGGAGCAGCTTGCTTTTCCAAGGAACTTGCTGTCAGGCTTGGGATGTTTCTTGGCTTCTTCACCTGACCTCCTTAGCCCCAGAAGCCCAGCAGAACGGAAGAGCTTATGTGCTTGACAGGGTTGTTGGGGGTGTTAACCAGCTCAAATGCATCAGTCTGGGACTGCAAGGGTCTTTTCATTTTTCCCTTTCCCTGGAACTGGATCACAGGAGGTGCAATTGAAATCAAGTCATACTTGTGCTTTTCAGCAATCTCCCTCTCATTCCAAGTACTGCTCATGTTTCTAAGAAGTATGTTTATTTTATGGAACAGTGCACATGTATGCATGTGTACAGGAATACACACAGCTTTTGGCTTCATCAGTGTCTGTAATCCCACGCTCCTTCTTCAGTCCAAGTTGCTGTTAGCTTGCATTGGAGATTTGCCTGAGTGAGGCATGCAGTGTCTGGCCTCGTGTTTATGCCAGATGACAGTGATATATTGGCTACACTGGGGTGGTGACTATTACTGGGTGTGTTAATGGACAAAGAGTGAGGTAGATGGACTGCATAGATATAATGAAAGATCATGTTTATTGTCCACAAGCAATAATCCCCCCTGTTTGGACAAAATAGAATTTGAATTTAGACTAGAACATCAGGCTGCTAATGCACCCTTCCCTGAATCTGTATCTGCTATCAGTGAAGACAAAAAACATTTTTAAGATTTTCCTCCCACTAGTAAATAGAGAGATTGCCTCAGGAAATTAGAGCCTACGCTTTACTCTGTAAACAGTTTAGCTCAGGAGTGTAAATAAAAGACTTGGAAGGAACTGGAAAGTTCAGAGATGTGGCCATGATCCAATCCAGCCTTGCAAAACTGATCATTCTATGGAAATATTTAAGTGGTTGTAATTAAACATGCAGGGAGGCAGCCCTGGCTACTTTTCAAATTGTACACAGGAAAGACAAACTTATACTACTCCTCAGAAACCATTTCAGGAAATTTTTGCCTTTTCATTAATTTGATAGGGCAGTAGCAGCTTAGTATTCTTCAGTGGAACTTGAAAAAAAAGTGCTTGAAAATATTAAAAGATGCTATCAGGTTTATGTTTTGAAACCCAGGTGTAGAACTAAGAGGTGTTGTGTTTTCTGCTCACTATAGGAACAGACCTGTGTGTCTTGTGTATCCTGAATGCCAGCCACCTCACAGTCATGAGTAAGAGGGTTTTTTGGTTTAACCAAAAAAAGGGTTAGATTGGGATGTTTTTGTTCCAATAATGACAGTTTTATGTCTTTCATGTTTGGAACCTCCTTTGCCTACTCATCAGTCCTGTGTTGTTGAATCTTTATTCCACCAGCCAGGTGAAAACTCAAGTGCAGGCTTCTAAGTTTTGCTGGTGCAATCAAGAGACAATGTTCTTACCATTCAGGTGAACAGAAGATAGATGATTAAATGTATGTTTTGCTAGACCCTGATATGTTTTGCTTTGCCGGTAGGTGCCTCTGATACTGTCCACATCAATGGGAAGACTGCCTGACTGCTAGCTTTGCTCCCTTCTGTGCTGTTATTTGAAAAATTGTAACAAGAAAGTACCCAAAGAACTCACTCAATTGCGATTCTTCCTTTCTGATTGTGAAATTCAGTCACATTTTGAAAATAAAAGAAATACATAGTTAGGGAACAATAAGTTAAATCGTATTTTTTCCTTCATTAATATGTGAATCTCTCAGAGCTTTCAAAGGGAAAGCTGAGGAGGGCAAAATAAAATTGTTTGGAGTGTTACTAAAGAGAGTTTTGTGTGATGACTCATATTCCTTCAGACAGAGTTTATAGGTTATTCCTCATGCTACTAGTTTCAGTGTAACAATGGTTATTCATCTTCCCCAGAAAGTACTTCTTGTGAAAGAGACTCTTCATCATCTTGCTTCCTAAGATATTTTTGTTATTTACTATAAAGGATTATATAAAAGTTCACGATTTACAAGCTATGAGAAATAGCACAGTTATTTTCAGTTGTAGGCTGAAACAAAAGGATCAGATGTTTATATTCCACTAAGAACTTGGGCAAGAGGTCAACAGATCTTGTTTAAACAGTGTTCTTCTCCAGAACTTTGGAAAAATAAACACCTTGGAAAGTCCCACTATTGCTCACAGTGAACTGAAACACCGTAAGATTTCTTGTTGCATCTTCCTTTGCTCTTTATAGATTTACTGACTGAATAAAACAAGTGAACTTCAGCTCATAAGCAAAACAAATCATCACCAATCAAAAATCATTCTTATACACAGCTATAATTAGAAATGTACCTTTGCAGAGCACTCCCTAAAGCACAAGCTCGGGATGAATAAGATTAGTGCATATTCTAAAACCTGAAGATTGTTATCTGTGGATCTTTCGCAAATGCTTTGCCTCTTGCCTCTTACAAGCTGTTGCTAGTAAATGCAAACTTGTCCAAGGAAGAAGTTCTGATGTTCAAGATCCAGTGTGCGTGTGGATGCTTTGCGTATAGGCTCCCTTCAGTGAGAAGGGTGGAAATGGAGGTACACTTCCTTGTCCACTCTGTTCCCTTCCAGAGCAGCTGGAGTGGCAGCACTGTCTGTGTCAGATGAGATCGTCCCACGTGCAGCTGACCCCCATTTCCTCCATGTCATGGCTGAATTGAAGCAAGTCTTCCTCAGAACACCCTCTTGACTGTTTCAGGTCGATACAGAGACCTGAACATACACACCTGAACATACAGTTATACGTACATCCTCTTCTGGATTCCATCAACAAGGAAATCCTGAACTAAAAGGTTTTCTCCCAGTAAAATGCCTCAGACTACTGCATCTACCATGCTGTCAATAATCCCTATAAAAATAAACTTCTTATTGTAAGCACTAACAGACCAGGAAAGCACAGTAAGCCTTCCAGTGACCGCACTTGCTAACACCTTTACCAGAGCTGTTGCCTCTCTCTAATTCAACTAAGAAGACTAATTTTGATTCACCAGTGTATTACATTACATGTCATATTTAGGAGGATAAGGCATGTAATCTTGATTTGACTCCACCTACTGATATTGCCAAAACCAGCAAAGTTAGACCATCGCAATAAGGGAAGTGAAAATCATCCTTCCACCCTCCAAAGTCGCAGCTGCAGAGCTATTTTGAACGGTGTATTTACAAATCCTTATTTGCATAGTCCAGACAGCAGGCCCAAGCACTGACCACAGCCAAGAGCACTCCTTCTGTTTTGTAAAACCAAATCCAAGGTGAGTTCACTGGGACGGAAAGATTTAACCTAGACAGGGAAGTAATAATCATAACAGCACTACCCCCAACTGAGCTTGACCCAGGACATTCACTGAAGCACAAAAATCTCTGAGAAATGTTTGAGCCCAACAATGTGCAATATGAAGCATGCCTCTGAGTTAAGATACTCTGCTGCTGGAAATCAGTTAATGCCTCCTCAAGAGGAAAACAACTGACATCCTTCCTGAAGAAACTTAATTTATCCTGTCTTCAGAAAACAACCCCCAGAATATCAGAAGGTTGCACCCAAGGTGAAAGTGGGATCAAGAGAAGCCTAAATGGGTTGACCATGAACTGCATATCACTCTGCTGCCTCTTGGGGAGGGGTAGTAGGGGAAAATAATGATTCAGTGAGTCATATAGGTCTCACTGAGCTGGTGAAGCCATTTTATTTCTTTCACCCCCTTCTCCAACAATTTACTGTATAGTTGAGCAGCACAGTGAGGCACAATCCTGCTGTACAATGTAGCAAGGATCAAGCATGACTCCCAGGATGACTCTTGTCAACCTTCAGAAAACCAGGATCATGGTACAGTAAAAAAAGTGCCTGTCATGCAAGCCAGACTTCTTAACTTTTTCATCTGACGCATTTGTAGCCTTAAGATACAGCCTTGTAGAACAGATATGCATCTAGAAAACACCTGAAACAGGAGGTAAGTGTATTCCTTCCTGGGTCCTCAGAATACAACCTGCCCTTCATGCTGTGGCACCTGGCCTAGAAACTGCAGGCAGGTGTCTCAGCCATATGCCCTGCTGCTATACGTATCGTTCCTGGCCTAGGAAGAAGAAGAATGATGCAATATCAGCTGGGTTCAGGTCAGACATCTGTATCTGCGGGCTTATTCTAAGTTTACAAATAATTTTTGAGCAGCTGCAGGTTTTTTAAGGCTGGTTTGTTTTTTTGGGTGCTACCATATTTAGATGGATAATACGCCAGAGCTTTAAAAAGCCTGATTTTCAGTCACCTGTTCAAGTGTTCATATTTTGACAACACCACTTATTTTAGATATCTTCCTCGAATGGAGGCCTCACATTCACTTTGGGAGATAGTGCTGTGATTAGTGATGTTGCTCAAGTGGTTAGAAAGCCACACATAATTATTAATAGAGGTATCCAGAGTCAGTCACGTCTGAAGATTCAGAGAAGCCTGAATCTGGGTAACTTATATTGTCAGGGCTCATCACGCATAGGACGGGGCTCACTGCAGACATGTATATTGACTCACCATCATATAGATAGGCATGGCATGTCCAAATTGTACTTAAAATGTGCTTGCAGTGGGGATCACATTTCAGACCATGGCCTGGTTAGCCCAGGCAGCACTGCCATTAATTATCTGTGCAAAAATATGGGCATACTCAAGAAAGCATGAGCCCACACACCTAAAGGTTTTGCCATAATACAATCAACACAGACGTTATATTGCTCTGTTACATCCCCTTGGGAACAGAGTCGAAACCATCCCATTCAAATAGATACTGATGTGTTATGATAATATAACAAAGAAAAAGAAAAACATTGCAAATACTTAATAAATCGTAAGAGTTGGTTGAAACAGTCATTCAAATGAATGGAGAAGGCTTAGCCCCATATAAATAGTGAATGGCTTCTCTTGTATTGAACTCCTGAAAGAGATGGCAAGTATGTAAGAGGGAGTGGTGTCATTGTAAGCGGTTTTGTTGAGGAAGGAGAGGTGCTCAAAGGCAGGGTTTTATCCCAACAGTGGGAAAAAGTGCTTCCAAGTCTTGTGTCGTGGTTTGAGCCCAGCCAGTAACTCAGAACCACGCAGCTGCTCACTCACTCCCCCCCTTCTTCCTCCCCCTGTTCCCGGAGGGATGGGGAGGAGAATTGAAAGAATGTAACTCCCACGGGTTGAGATAAGAACAGTCCAATAACTAAGGTATAATACAAACCACTACTGCTACCACCAGTGATAATTATGATTAGTGAAATAACAAGGAGAGAGGATACAATTGCTCACCACCCGCCGACCGATACCCAGCCCGACCCGAGCAGTGATCTGGCCTTCCGGGTAACTCCCCCCGGTTTATATACTGGGCATGACGTGCTGTGGTATGGAATACCCCTTTGGCTAGTTTGGGTCAGGTGTCCTGTCTCTGCTTCCTCCCGGCTTCCCCTCCTCCTTGGCAAAGCATGGGACTGAGAAAGTCCTTGGTTGGAATAAACATTACTTAGCAACAACTAAAAACATCGGTGTTATCAGCGTTGTTCCCAGGCTGAAAGTTAAAAAACACAGCACTGCACCAGCTACTAAGAAGGAGAAAAATGACTGCTATAGCTGAACCCAGGACATCTTGGAAGTGGAAGCAGGAGCACACATGGCTGATATGACATGGTACTTCCCATCAGTAGCTTTGAGTTGCAGCAAGCACCTGAAATACCATTGTTGACATTAGAGGGTAGCTGGATGCTATTTGATACAGAAGGTGCCTTCCTTGAGGCAGTGGGGTTTGCTGGTTTGTGATAAAAGTGAGGCAGAAGACCTTTGGCACTGGAATGTTGAGAGTTGCTGTACCACAGTGAGCAGTTCGGGAGGGTGGACTTCTCCCTGGGTCCCTCTGTCCGCTCTGAGTGAGTGGCAGCATGGTGAGTTCCCAAACTGAGGTTCACAGCAGCTGGAGAGGGCCCTAGGAGGTGGGCTAATGGGCTAATGAGTTTTGCCTCTGTACTATGAGTCTGGCCTCTCTCAGGGTTAGGGGTGAGCTGGGCATCTCCACTCTGCAGGTACAGTGAGGCCAGACCTGTCAGGATAATAGTCAATAAAACATCGACCGTTGAAACATGCACATCCTGCTGGGAGCCTTTGGCATCTGCACAGACATTTCTTCCTGGGTAAAGGATTTTAACCCCCCACATGTCTTAAGTGCATATGGTGCTTCCAAGATCAAGTGGTAGTTATTTGCCACCATTTTTATGTTCAGTTGAACTCAGCATGGAAGGTCACAGAACCAGAAGTGTTGCTTGAAAGAGATAGATCATAGAATCATAGAATCATTTCAGCTGAAAAACCCCTTAAGATCATCGAATACAATCGTTAACCTAAAACTGCCAAGTCCACTACTATGGCATGTAATCAATCTTCCTGCCATACCAAACTAGGGCATGATTCAGCCTCCCAGGTTTGGCATGGTTTGAACACGCTTTGTTACCTGGGCTCCTCCTGAGCACACATTCCCAATAGTCTAGGGTAAGAAACGCGTGCGTGGGCACCACCGGTCAGCAAAGGCAGGGATAGAACTGGACAGCTTCAAATGTCTTGTCTTGTCATCCTATACAAATCAGACTGACTTGTTTTCCTGATCTACACTGCTCATTGGTCACCAGGTGAGAGGTTTAGCTGGCCCATGGACAGCTGTACTTGGAAATGAGTACTAATGAATGTGTGCAGAAAACATTGGAGTAGGTCATTCATGACGACAGCAGTAAAAAGAAGAAATAAAGAAGGATGTTGGAGTATGGTCCTCAGCTGTAAGAGGGTTACCAGGAGGAGGATTTCCTGCATTGCTGCAGCAAAAAGGAACTGGGGAGACGCTGAGGTGTCTTAGCATCATTTGGAGGATGTAAAACAACAGGTAACAACATGTTTTCTTCTGGTTCCTGCAAGGCGTGATACAAAGCCAAGTACCCTGATGGCCTTCTCTGCTGCAGTGTAGACTTTCTGAGATTACTGCCAAAGTCCAGCCTAGATTTGCTGTGTTTGGAGGTAATACAAGGCTAGGGCATTTAAAGTAACTGGACAAGTGCTAATTGGTTTGGAGATTTGAAAAAGAATTCCTTGGATGTTTCTTTCATAATTAGTTTTCTTTACCATCAAACTCTCCAACTGCCATAAGGCTTTGCCTGCAATATGCTGGTAATGCTTTGGGTCCAGTTTAAGGAGGTTATTTGCCATCTTCCCTCTGATGAAATCCCTCATGAAGCCTGCAGCTGGATGTCTCAGGACAGTCACATCCATGACCAAGATTCTCGGGAACAGAACGTGATACACTACTTCTTGAAGACAGCTGCTAATATGCGAAGATATTGGCAATAATCATAGGCGTTACACTGTGGACAAACAAGGCAATTTGAATAAATTAACAAATTAATTAATAAACTGTGTTCTACTGCCACCGCATGCAATAATTGTTACTATGATGCACATAAATCCCTTGAAACCCATGGAAGTGGAGCATGATTTTAAAGCTCACAGAAGCAGCAACACAGTGAATGTATGCATATGGAGAAGTTTAACATTGCAAGAGTTTAATGAGGTTACTGGTCAGAAAATAGACATATGAATCACAGCCTAGTTTTTCAGAGGCTAGAGGATGAGTTTGAATTTATAGTAGTACAGCAATAACCTAAACAGAAATTTTGCTTCCACTGTAACTGTCCAGAAAATGAGCAAATCTCATACCTTCTGAATAAGGTTTCTGTTGATGTTATCTATCTTCCCTGCTTAACTCCAGTACTAGATTGTTAACCCTTGAAATCAAGTTTTTATAAGTATACAAGTATTTTGTTGCTGCAGGAAATTGAAAAAAGAAATAAATAGCCTATGAAGAATCGTAATGACATAATTTTGAAAGCATTAGCTGTAATCAGACTGTTAACTTCTGAAGGAAACAAGCACTATTGCTACTTGTTTTCCATGCAGTGGAAGAAATTGATACGACCACACAAATGCTTGATACCATGAATACACGAGTCCTTGTAAATTCTATTAAATCTGTTTTTTTAAAATGTCAGCAGTTCACTCTCTGCAGGAAACTGCAACTTATGCATTATATTTATCAACATCAGTGTCATATAAAACACATTAGAGCATTTTATCTTTAGAAAAATTATATTTGCTACAAAAATCTCAAAGAGTTTAAAGATAAAATTTATCTTGTGTTTGCTTCTGATACCAGCTCTAATTAGAAAAATGAATAGGAGAATATCTGTGTTCATTGCCCTGGAGCAGTGTTATTTAGGGAAGTTGTACTCAAAAGGCATCAGCTTACATTTAAAATGAAATACTAGCCAAAGAGGAAATAGACAGTCAAAGTTGAAGTTGCAAGTCTGAGTAAGACTAGCTTCAAAATTAATGTGCAATGAGCTGGTTGATGAGGATGTGCAAGCCGTTTGCAGGCCTCAGTAGTGTCCTGCCAAATAGATCACAACATTAATCTCACCCAAAAGCAAGAATTACCTAAATGTACAGAATGGAGTTGTGGTCTAAGTTGGCTTCTCGTCTTTGCAGTTATGATGTGAAGAACTATCCTTTCCTTTGTTTTTCATTTTTGCTTTTCCACATAAAGGATCCTTTGATTTGTGACTAAAAAGTCTCCTGCTCTTAAAAGCTTACACGCCACTTTGAGAATTATTCCTGATTTCTGCTGGACGTGCTGAAAGCTGGAGAATGTTGTTGAGTTCACATCTGCCTAACTGTGTGCATTTGACTTTACAACAAAGTGGTTTTTCTCCTGTTACCCACTCTGCCACCAGAAGCTATTTCTAAGCTTCTGCAGCTGTTTGGTTCTCAGTTCATGTGGAGTTTGCCGACACGGCTCTTCCTCAGTGCAAAGGTTTGAAATAACCCATGAAGAGGTGTTGAAACTCCTCCTGATGATCTGCCATTATGCCGTTTTATCAAGTACTTGCGTCCCATAAAGTATTTATTCATCCGAAGGTGGAAATATAGTTAAAAATCTTTTATGAAGGACTCCATCGTTTTATTTTTTTTTTACTTCAGGGGGCTCATTCCATGACATTTCCTCCACATGTACTTTTTTCTGGGATGGAATCACTTTTTCAGCCAAAAGGAGTCTTAGAGTAAAGGTTAGAGTTTCTTAACTTGCTTAGATAGATATGTCTTTTCAGGATGAGCTTCATGTATAAGGTTTTTTTCTCTTGCTTCTTTCCCTCTCTTTCTGAAATGTCCAAATGAACTAAAAAATTTACCTAAGTAGCAACTGGATGTCACCATTTTCTCACAATATCTACTGTGCCTTTTTACTGCAATGTTATAACTCTTGTGGATGGCCAACAAACCCGTACTGCGAGCTTGAAGTCAAGGCACACTGAGATACTGCATCCCTACTGATGGGGTCCTTGGGGACTCACTTTGGAATTGAACTAAAGTAATTTTCAATATGGAATCATTTTATTGTGTGGGTGCACCTGCACATAAACTTTGCATTGGGTTCTGAGCAGCATATAAAGGCTTGCAAGAGATAAATTAGACAAAGTAAAGCACTCATCATTAATCAGGGCACTAAACAAGCATGAGCGCTAGAGAATGAACACAGCTGCCACTTCATTTATCTTGCTGTCAGAAAGTAACTCTCCTACAGAGAGAAGCTCAGAAGTGGTGGCTTAGGGTCTTTTGTGTCTCTCAGCTTGCAGAGAATATGTATGCTCATATACAATAAATACATATCTACATTACATGCATATATGTTTTCATATATACAGAAGCAAATATACCAGAAATCAGCACATTTTTGTACTGGTGTGTGTATACTGATGTATGTGTTCTCAATAACATTAAACTCCAGTTTGAGCTGAAAAGTGAGATATGCTGGTTTATTTCAAAGGAAAAATATTTACTACTTATTTTTATTCACACTGAGTATTCTGACTCAATAACAGAAATCTTGGCCTCAGTCTATTGTAGAGTAATCTTCTGTGATAACCCTCCTCAGCTCCCCACTCATGAAGATGTGATATATCTGTAGCTCATATGGTAAACCAGAAAGTCTTAGCTTTCATTTCAGAGGGAATGTGATGCTGGAAGTTAATAAAACCTATTTTCTCATTTGCTTTGGGAAAAAAACAGATAAGTACAACTTACTGAAAGTCTCCAAGTGTTATTTTTATAGTAACTTTTCCATGCCAAAGGATATTTTGAAGACACAGTCACCAGTGGCTTGTCAGTTACTTAAGTTTACAGGGCAACCATACCACTCCACTCCAGTGGCTAGTCTTCCTTAGCCTGACCTTTTGCATGAAAGCAATAAATCAGCTAGCCTTCCATGCCTCTTGTATTGTCCCAAGCTCTTGGGAAAAGAATGATTGAATAGGAAGAATTAGTGCTGCTGCATAAGATTTAGCATAATAGATAGATCGTTAACCTTTTAAGTCTGGTATCCTGGCTTCTGCACTGGCCTACCATGGCTGCTTCAAGTGAGCAAAAATCTGCATATTTAGCAGGGGTGGTTTGTGCAGGGAAGGGGAAACTTTTCCTGGACTGGGGCCATGAGAACAGGTTTTCTGCAATGCCAGGTGACACTGTGGCCACAGTGGGACAGCAGTGTAAAGTACACCGGCCTCGAGAGCATAGACATGGACATGACACACATACATCCTTAGTACAGCGGCTTAGTCCACACCTCATGAACAGACCTATGCACTCACTGTGACCAGGGTTATGCAATCCCACGGTGGCATCCAGATCTGTATCTGAGGTATCTGAGATACCTATAGAAATGTGCCTATGGGAATATGGAGATCTGTATGGGCTGCGATACTTAGGTGGTTAGCTTTTTGGGGCATTTTCATGACTACCCTGCTAAGAGCATCCAAACTAGCTAGTCTGAAGTCAGCGTAAGTGTAGACACCTAAGCACTGATGCAGGACGTGCGCTCATTTTGACTGCAGTGTTGGCTTCAGTCTTTAGTTTATTTGAACAAGGATGTATATTTCACGTGTGCAATTTGCTGTACCTCAGCCAAGAATTTGCAGGAGAAAAGTACATCACCACCTAAGAGGACAGTGGTATTAATATGCAGCACTCTGGTAGCTGATAATATTAGATACTCAGGTTACTATACCTTTGAGTATCCAGGACATCTGCAAGAACAGGTATAGGGAGACCTATATTTTATAGGGAGACCTGAAGTCTCTTTTGCAGTGGCATCTGGAGGCCAGGCAGGATACCCTCAGCACCTAAAATGTTCTTGCCATCCTGATTTAGGTATCTACATCCTGCCCCAGCTGTATGTTTACAGTGGAGTCCTATTAAAACTGAAATTAAATGTTGGAATTAAATGAAACTTCTAGTCCCCTGCGTCCTTTGGTCTGAAAGAGGCTGCTTAAAGGTACAACTTCAACTCAATTAATTTGAACTTACCTCATAGGATGTGTTTCAACACTTGAAAGAATATGCCAGGGGACTTGGCTTGACAGGGCTTCCTGCAAGAGAAAACAGCTAGATGTAGACAAAGCTTCTTGAGTGACACATAATCAGCTCAACCTCAAAAGTGCCCACCAGCTAAATATGATCTTCATTTCTGGTAATTTTGATGAGCCCACACTGAAAGTGTGTGTCCATAATGTAGTTTATAAAATCCTAGACTTTATGGTGCAGGGGCTTTAATTCATATCTTAGCAGCATCTCACACTGATTGTTACAATGCTTTGTGTGTTGTCTTGCCATCTGCCTACAGGGAGAAATTACAGTCCTATTACATTAGACTGCTTGGGACCATTTTAAAACATAATAAAATACCTGAGGAGTTTTCTGCTTGATTGATGCTATGAGGTTTTCTCAAGTAATAATAAAGGTAGAGAGCGTGTCAGTTTAAGCTGACTTTCACCTCACATTCACAATCTGATGGAAATATAATGATATTTTGTACTTCATCCTTTCTCACTGTGTCTTTCCAACAAGCAACAATAGTACAAGAGGCTGGAGTGACAGGCTGACTTTAAAGGAACTGAGAACAGACATAAACTTGTTTCTAGTGGTGGTGACCCCTCTTTCCAGCAAGTCACATGGCAAAGTGGGGCATTTACAGAAGGACCAAAGCTGGAGACTGACTGGACTGCTGTGACTGCCTACTTCAGAGGAGGTCAAGTATCCAGCCAGCTACCTGGCTGCCTGAATAGTGTGCGTGTTCACAAAACTCTCTATAAGACCTCTGGGTATGTATTGAGTACAGGTTTCCTGTTTCAAAAATTAGCTTATTCATGTCTAAACCTGCCCTCTGGATGTTCTACTGTCATTGCTTTTATATGCTCCCTTGATGTTTGTTTTCATCACCAGCAGGTATACTGTCACTTGCCCATCGCCTGACATATCTCACGTCAAGAAAACTTCTGTGCTAGGTACTATTTCTGACCTACATTCAAGACATCTCCTTACTTGTCTGGTTTTGCTGCTGTGGAAAAGTTTTTACCAGTTTTACTAATAGATCTTTTAAATAGTAGCGAGCATCACAAGCATCCGAGTTTCTACGAGTTATCTTCTGCCATTGGCATGTGTACTCATAGTGTAACAGGTTTCACCCGTGGGAAATCAGATTTTCAGCTTCTACATCTGCTTTGTGTACTATTAATTTCAGTGTATCAGGGGAGGAGTTGAGGACCTAAGCTTGTCCCATAAATAAAACTGAAAAACAGTTGGAGTGTAGACCGAGCTGTATGCGGAAAATTCGTGAGGTTTCAAATTCACAAGTCAGCCACTGAAACTTCCTCACATGGACAAGGTGTGAGTTAAGAAACCAGAAGACTGTCACATTGTCAGCCCCTGAGGTCTGCAGTCGGTCAGGCCGCGGGGATGTTGTCGCACTCCCCCTTACGATGAGATGCAGAAGTTCAAGAGGAAAACAATAACTTTTGCCTCTTCAGGTACCCAATGGCCAGATTTGTAATGCTCACAGTTTTCAAAGCAGGTTCTCAGTTTCAACTGATACGATTTTCAAGCCAACTCTTACACGTATCCATATTGCAAATAGCAAGATGCTCATATGTGGACCAAGATGCTCTCTTCTGGAGACACCTAATCTCCTCCTGTCTGCATCCTGCAGAGGGTTGCTAGTCACCACATGGCTTGTGTAAGCTTTGATCTAAACAAATCTGCCATTTTGCCAGGGCTCCATGGGGTAGGGAGATAACTAGGTTTAACACATTGCAACATTCAGCACTGCAGCATTCAGGACTGTAATATTTAATTTCTAGGCATCATGCCTAGCACAATGCACAATCTCAGGTGAAGTGCCTGACTTGCTTGGGAGAAGTCCCACTGCTTTTACCACCTCTTTCATATTGCCATACTCCCACTCTGAAATCTTTCTGTGTCTTTCCTCCCTTGTTATAATCTGGCCTGTTGGTACTTCCTGACTGCTGCTTTCTTGCCCTGCTCTTGTCTTCCTGGCGTGCTGGAGAACCTGGATGGAGCCTAAAGCTGTCCCTACAGCAAGCTGCTGAGAGGGAGAGGCAGCGGTGGTTTCAAGCCATTTGGTTCTTGTATCTGTATTTGTTCTGACAACTGACATTTATGTCAGGATGGAAAGGAGAATTATGCATGAAGCAGTGGTAGGGATGTGAAACAACTCTGTCAGGTGCCAGCAGCCACAGAAAAATTATTGCTTTTACTATAGGTAATAATACCACATGTGGTTCACCTCCAGAAAGCATTTCCTCAGCAGGCAGAACAGGCATTGCCTGCTCATTTCTGCAGATTGCAGGTTTCTCACATAAGTAGTCACAGCTCTTCTGCAGCCTCATGCTCCTCTGTGCCTGAGGAGCCAAGTCCTGTGCATGGTAACAGTGAACAGCAAAACTAAATTCACATCAACATAAGGTGCAGCAGAGTCAAACCTGCTGCTGCTTCATGTAATTCCCTTCATACATTATAGTGCCATTAATAGGAATCTGGTTTTATTTACAACAGAGGTTAAAAAGTCAGAACACAGCAGTGGTTAAAACATCTCAAGCTGTAGGTTGAGGATCCACATTTTTGCTGGCCTTAAAAGAAAACAAGTGGGCATTTTCTGCTGAAGCAGAGAACAGACTTTTTTTGCTGCCTTTTTAGTGTTTTCTTCCAAGCAGCAAAAAAAGAGATCCATCTTTAGTCATTGTAGGATGGACACAGAGAAGGTGTCCATGCTGCTGAGCTAGCCATTCACTACTTCCTGCATCTTTTGAAATGCTGCCAGAATGGATATTTCTCCTTAAAATGACTTGGCACCTATGATTAGGCTGACCTGTTGACTGTGATATGAACTCCATCATTACCTTTATTGCAAAGGAATACTTAGTTCAATTTTGACATTCATGTATTACTTCAATAATTGCTTTTGAGTGATAGCCAGTGTCACAGCAGTCTAGTATTTGAGGTCCTCAGAGCAAACAAGGTCCAGCTCCTTGCACTGCCCATAATCATTCTAAGTAATCTTAGCAAATTGCTTAGTTCAAAGGCAATTGAGTGCCTGTATATAGTTACAGACACCTCTGAAGATCTTTGTAGACCAGATTAGAGCTCTTCCCAATTTTGTGTGGATACTGCGAAGATAAATACATTAAAGGTTTTAAGGCACTCTCAAACTAGAAGTATTCAGGTGACTAACTCCCACAGGAATCAATAGTTTCTGAATACTGTGTTCTTCACTGCAACGTTTCCATTTACTCAGGAAACGTGAGCTCTACTAGCTGCCTTGCTGTGTTACATGACTGTGGTCTTTGTGGTCTAACAAAGAAGCTCCATGCTTCAAACTTTTCTCATAGTCCAGAAATAAGGTGCACCAAGTAACTCTGCAGAAGTCTTCCAGCTTGTGCAACTGATGGTGTGGTGGAACTGTGGTTAGTGAACCTCAGTTCACATCACCTTTTAAAGAAAAGCATGAAACAGCTGGGAATGAAGAAAAGCCTTTCCACAACTGTTCTCTGGATAGAATGAGTTGTAGCTCTCTGGCACTAATTCTTGTGACTTTGTCAGTCCATACTAGAGGGAAAATTAGTACCAGACCTCACTAGAGGGAGCTGACAATATTTTGTTACGAATGGTTTAGGGCATTTGCTGGGAAGACAAAGGAGGGGTTCCACTCAGTGTCCAAATTACATACGGAAAGAGGTACACAGTGACCATGCTCACAAAAATTTTACAGCTATCTTTTCTGAAATGGCTGAAATTGTTAAAACTGCAATTCTCTTTGCAGGCTGGGGGTGTCCTGCCTGACCGCCTGCCACCTTTGCCAAGTCCAGACAGCTTATTCCTTGCCGCAGTTCTGGTAATTACTTTGTCTGCATGCTCCTTTTCCTCTGAAATTTTTTTCCCAAAGCATTAGCGATATGGGAAAGATTATTCAACTGAGTCATTATCATGCGATAATTTTTGTAAAACAAAGAGCTTTCTGGATGGCTGAAAGCCTAGAGGTTGGAGGCCTCCGAAAGCACAGCTGCAGCTGTGTGGGGTATAGGGTTTTCAGCTCTGGGTTCAAAGACAGGGAGGCAGTTTGCTCTGTCTCTCCCTAACTAGACAAGGCTTTTCACTATACTAAGATGTGGAAATGGTTCAGCTGTTCCTGATTGGAAGCAATAGTTGGAAGCATTGGAAGGAGCCTGTGATGAGGTCTTATATATTTTCTCAGGTTCCTTGTCCCTGTCCTCAGTCTGGGACTGAGACTTCTCTCTGCTACTCAAATGGAGGGAATAGTAGCAGATAGTTACAGGAGCGATCAAGGCATTGCATTACTACTGTCTTGCCACAATATGTCAGTATAATCCTATGTATGGTTCAGTCAGACTGTTCTTTGTAGTTCCCTGGTTAATTTAGAAAAAGTTGCCTTGGGATTTGGGATTTTGCTGTTGTTCTTTTCAGCTTTGTTTTTTTCCATCTGTGGAGAAACACTGTGTAGAAATGTATCTCTTCTGAGAAAATAAAAGCAGAGCTGTTTCAGGAACAAAAGAAAAACTACTTGAATTTGTTTCATGCCTCAGAACCAGTTTATACTTCAGAAGTATTACTATCGATACACTATAAATATTACTATTGATACAGTATATTCATTAATACAAGCAGCTAGCTTCTGTATTCTGTGGTACCTGCTTGCAGTTACCTGTTGCCAGGCAGGTAATATGGGTGTAATGTCTTCCACTGCCTTCTTTTGGCCCACTGGGTGCTCAAGTCATTAGAAATTAATTTCATTAGCAGTGATATTTGGATAATAAGCATTAAAAGGATTATTTTAATAATGATTACTTGTAGAGGTACACCCTGTTTTGAACTATTCAGCAGATAAAATGAAATGCAGAGTGGGTGGTATTAACTCAGTTTGCTTCATAGAAACATCCGTAAGGTTTCCTGTCTGAACCCCCATGGTTATATAGCAGAAGCTTCTTGGCCATTGTTTCTGTTGTTTTCTTCTTTTCTCGCCAGTGCAGCAAGGAAATGAGGTGTTGTGAGGTGTGATTAGTGAAATTTGCAGGAGTGCCGGCAGCAGGGAAGATGCCCGACCCAAGGTGGGGGAGATCCTTTGGTTTCATGCCAATGTGATGCTGATACGTCAGTATCTGTTAGTGAAATCACAGGGGTGTAATTAATAAGAAGCAGAAGGTGATCAGAGCAACCTCAACTTCTGATGTGACTATCCCTTTTAGGACTGAAAGCTGTGCAGAGCAGCGTCTTCTTGCTTACCTTCTGCCTCGGATCATGGGTGTATGCTGCATTCCAGGAGGGTTATTGAATTATTCAGCTTTCAGAGAAATAGCACTGATTGGAGTACGAGTTCTGACTGGATGTGTTGGATAAAAATTGATCAGAGCTGTCAAGGAAAATTTCCATTCCTGTCCTACTCCAGGAAATTTAGACATAGCACTGGAAATCTTACACCATGGAAAATGCAGGACACAGATTTTTCACCACAAACTTATTTTGCTGTTTTGTTGGTTTTTTGGGTTTTTTTTTTCACTTGAAAACCATAATGTTATGAAAGATATTTTGATAAGTGTGGTATTTTTTCTCAGTAAAATTCCAGGTTTTCATTAGAAATATTTGTCTGAAAGTGTTTTCATAGATCCTATTTGGCTTATGGAAAATCAGCCGAAGCTCTCTGCTCTTCGGTTTGCCCTCCCTGTTTGGCTCATTTCCCCACCTTATCTCACAGCCTGGCTAGCTACTGTTGGACATTGAGAGGTCATATATCTGGCCGCAGTCCACCAGGTGCTGGGATCACCAGTACATGACTCATTCCTTTGGTCATGTTGATGGCCTAGCTCTAAAATGTTACTTTTCCTACTTTATCTGGATGTAGAGAGATAGTTTTTGTTGTAATGGTCAGTCACGGTAAAATGAACAACATAATGTTCCTTTAAATGGCTGCCAGTAATATGAGTTGGTGCTTTCATCTGTTGTTAATATACAACAGGTACAAAAAATAGGGGAAAAAAACTTTCCCACTCTAAGCCATTTTGGCCAGTTTTACTCCAATGCATTGCAGGTACTGTGTTTGCCTGCACCAAAGTTGCACAGCTCTTGCTTGTTTGTGGCTCTGCTTCATTTTTGAGGTGGTAGCATAGCTTCCAAAGCAAGGAGGCACATGCCTGGAACATACACAATAACAGATCTGTGTCTCCCAGCTGGATTTCTTTGGAGAACCCTGCCCTGCTCTTCCCATTGCTTCTGCTTGACCCCAGCTGCTTCTGTTTCAAAACTTGAGGACTCAAAGTACATTGCACTTTAGTTAGAAAAGATAGATAGAAATCTATCTTTTTGTGGCAAACAACTTTGAAGAGAAAATTGGCAAGAGATGGTAGCCTTGTGCATTCTGGGATGGCGTTATGATACATCTTGTTGTGAAGCTGAAAGAATTCAACTTATTTAATCCTTTTCTGTATTTTGGCATAATTTTTTTGTGATATTTAGCAGAATGGACCATTACTTCAGCAGATGAGAGAATCAGCTTCAAGAAGATATTCAGAAAAAATGTGTCATCAAGCAGTACCAAACTGAGATCACTTTCAATTTCTGCAGTCTGTTCACATTCACTTAATTTAATCATTTGGGAAATTGAATTATATATATATTTCTCCTTTGGAAGCATTTTATAAAAGATTCTGAAAGCAAGTTGCAAAGGAGGCTGTAACTTTCCTGATGACGAACGCTGGTGTCATTTCTTTCCTTCTGCTTCTCTGCAGAAGTACCTTTGTTTTGTGTCGTGTGTCCTTTGTGGCAAAGTAACTCTCAGGACCTTGGATTTTATTTTAGTCTTTCTTCTGTTTTATTAGACAGATTTTACACATTGGTACCTTTGATTTTTGTAGCAAAAGTTGAAATCCATAGAAAATCCACAGAAACCTGCACCTGTTTACAATTAATTCCCTACAGTTTAGAATATTTGATAATGTCTGATAGATCTGTGGCAGAAGCTAACGTCAATTCACAACAGCACCCCATCCCTCGGCCACGAGAGCAGTTCTTAGCTGAGATCAAGTCATGCAAGCAAATAAACCTGAAGTCCACATGTGATTAGAGCAGATATATGGGAGATATGAACAGGACTGGCCAGATGCTAGACCATATGATAAACACTGAGGATCATGGCATCATATAAAACTGGGCATTTATATGGTACAGCTGGCTATGCATAATCTTCTCGTAATTTATAAGGCTGGAGCATCTGGTCCATTGCTGTTGTTCTATCAGCTTCTCCAGAGCCTTGTTCTTGAATTTCTGGTAGCTGAATATGGCTCTTCTGAGTGCCAGTAGAATGAGAAGTTTAAGCCGTTTACAGTGGGAGATAAGCTCTTACGCCATCCAACAGACAAGAAAAGGCTCAGCCATTGTCATGAAAGAAAGAAGGGTAGGCCCTTGTGGGATGGGCTCCACTTCACACAAAGATCAGAAACTGCAAACTCCGAAAGATATAATACCTATTTCTCATTGGCGGGACCCTCAGCTGACCAGATGAGACACAGAGCCTGGCCAGATGAGGCCGTTGCAACAGGCCCTGCCTGTGATTACAGATATCTCCCAGTGATGTGGCAGGTGAGGGCTTACCAAATAGGTTGCACAAGTCCCATTTTTGTTACACTTGGTCTTCCCCACCCTATGCCATAGCCCTAGAGGCCAGCATTTATTCCTCTGTTTCCTGAAGCAAAACCAAAAACTGGCATTTGGCATTTTGTTAGAAAATGCCTTCTCTGTAAATGACTGAAAAAACAAGAGAAGGGTGTTTTCAGCTGGGTCTTGCATACTTACGGCCAGAAGGAGTCAAGCCAAAACCGTAAAGGCATCCTACACTGAGTGGTGTGCACGTGCACTGCAGAGCCCTGTGCTAGCCCAGGCAGCTCTGGAGAGATGGACCCATGGCAGATGGTCTCCTTGTGTCCACAGGAGGAAGGAGAAGGAGGGCTGAAGATCACTTTTCAAGGTATTTTCAAAATAACTTCCCTGCAGAACAGCCCTACATGTAGTTCAGAGAGCTCTTCCTCCATTCCACCCTCATGGACACCCAAACAGCACTGCAGCAGACAGGCTAAGGCACAGTGAAGCTGTTTATAAAAGCTACAGAATTATTAAGGCTATCTGGGTGCAGACCATCTAGCCAGTATATGCTACACCAAAATACCGCTCCCTTCAGGAGCTCCATCCTGCAAGCCCAGTGGAGCATGCCATTACTGCTGATGCAGAGAAAAAATACAGCACCAGTCATTTTACCAAACCCTCCCCCAGTAAAATTACATGTCAGAGCAAAGCTGAAAGGAAATATGAATTTCGAATGGAAAGAGAAAATTAGCTTTTGCAGAACATCATGGGGCAGTGTCCTGGGTTCAGCTATAGCAGTCAGTTTTCTCCTTCTTAGTAGCTGGTGCAGTGCTGTGGTTTTGACTTTCAGCCTGGGAACAACGCTGATAACACTGATGTTTTTAGCTGTTGCTAAGTAATGTTTATTCCAACCAAGGACTTTCTCAGTCTCATGCTTTGCCAGGGAGGAGGGGAAGCCGGGAGGAAGCAGAGACAGGACACCTGACCCAAACTAGCCAAAGGGGTATTCCATACCACAGCACGTCATGCCCAGTATAGAAACCGGGGGGAGTTACCCGGAAGGCCCAGGTCCTGCTCGGGTCGGGCTGGGTATCGATCGGTGGGTGGTGAGCAATTGTATCCTCTCCCCTTGTTATTTCCCTTATCATCATTGTTATTGGTGGTAGCAGTAGTGGTTTGTATTATACCTTAGTTACGGGACTGCTCTTATCTCAACCCGTGGGAGTTACGTTCTTTCGATTCTCCTCCCCATCCCTCTGGGAGCGGGGGGAGGAAGAGGTGGGGGAGTGAGCGGGTGGCTGCGTGGTTCTGAGTTACCGGCTGGGCTCAAACCACGACAGGTTGGTAATGATAAATCCTGGTACCATCAGAAGGGAAGTGCATTGTTCCTGCAAGTCTTGTGCTGCTTTCTGTAAGCCTGTGTTGTTGCTGAGGAAGTGAAATCTCATTAGCAAACATAACAGTGTGAGACTTCTTCAGACCTTTTATTGTTTTTCCTACTATACATGCTGCACATTTTTTATAATTTTATCAAATTGAAAAACTTTCAGGTTTCAAGCTTCTCCCTAGATCCATAGCATGGCAGCTGCTGTACTTCTAACCAGGTCTGAACACTTCAGGTACTCCTATAGTTCTGCTTTTTCTTTCTTTCTTTTTTTTTTCCTTTTTTTTCATGTCTTCTATAAGATTTGAGAGCCCTAACCAGTTTCATCCTCTGCATCTGGCATAGGTACACTATCCAGCATCGTCAGAGTCTGTTCTCTGACTAGGGTTAGTAGACGTTACCTTAATAAAACTTTATCGTTGTGTAACAACAGCACTATGAGCTGCCCTTTAGGAAAAAAGTGAATTTGAGAAAGAATTTAAATTACTACAGATACTGTTTTCAAGCTGTGACAACCCACCCACAAGTGGCTGAAGTCATCACTGCTGAAATATAAGACAGGCTCTTTCTTAATATTTTGCCTAGATGATTTTATTGTGGTTCTGCCCGGTGCAAGAGGGGCGGCAGAGCAGTGCTAGATCTAAGATTTGTCATGGCACTAGGTACTATACAGAGATTTAATAAGCCCTGCTTCCCAAAAAAACTTGTCTCAATTAAGAAATTGTGGGATATGGGATGGGTAAAACAATTGGAAAAAATGGGAAAGAAGCAAAAAAGCGTGTTGAAAGCAACCTGGTTTTAAGGACTAGATATGTACACACAGCTAGACGCCTGCAAATCTAGTCATTCAAATATGTCATGTGTTACAATCAGATGGTGGAAATATTTAATATGTAAAGCCCTCTTTTGTTTTGCTAAAGGCTGATCAGCATTCACTTACTGAAGCAGAATCTCCTTCCAAACGTCTACTGCCAGCATCCTGATGCAGCTCTCAGCAGCGCTGCCTCCAAGTGAGGTGTTAGTGACAGACCATGAAAAATGCTTTAGATGTGGCTTAAGTGAACTCAAAGTCTGTTACGAACTGATCCACCTTTATGCATGTTAATTAAGGGAAATGTGGATAGTGATTACGTAGCAAGGGGCTCCCTCTTTTCGCAGGGCTTGCTTTGCCCTCTTGTGTCTGGCCCGCTCTCACCTCCTCTTATTTAAGTTGCAATAAAAGGATGCGGTTAAGTATTAAGAGTCTCATTACTTACAGACCTGGAAAAGCCGCTTCACCTCTCCATCCTGGTGTGGCTTAGTGGGTGCCTACCTAGACCTTGCCCAAGAAATCTTTTCCCTTGTGAGATGAAGACTAATAGGAAAATTCATCAGAAATCACAAATGATGGTCAGCATTAGTTCATCGTTTACTGGGAAATGTTTGAAATATAGGTCTCTTCCCTTTAACTGCCTGTCACTGACCGAAAGCCATGATCTTTTCTGTTTCAGTTTAAATGAGCTCCTGCTTTATCACATACTGATTTCACTATCAATTATGTTGAGGGCACTATGAAGACATTGTGAGCATCGGGTGTACTCCTGTACCGTACAGTTCTTATTGTAAAGAAAAGACACTTTTTTGAATCTTTTGTTGCAACCTTTGTTCTAGAAGAAATAAAAGATCTGAAACTTCTATTTTATAAATTGTATTTTAACTCCAAGGCTTAGAACAGAAAATCCCTAGGAACAATCTTCAGAATACTTTCACAAATGCTTTTTGCATATTTTTTTTTAATATTGAAAGACTGTTTCCTTTTTAAATGCAAATGTACACTGTGTAAATTGTAATTATACAGGACATCATACAAAAAATCCTTGGCCTTTGTGTAGCATAAAATGATTGCAATGAATCAAACCATTTAATGCAGCAAAGGTTAGTTTAAAAAGGAGCCAAGTATGTATTCCAGACATAGACCACAGATGTTGATTTACAACTGGATCTGTGATGGGAGGCATCTTCTGCTGTTATCCCTGTATTTGGGAAGAGAAAGAGAATTGCTGCTGGAGTGCACATTTAAGCTGGACGGCATTCAATTCAACTGAAAATGCAACATATGCCATTTGCCTGCATTCCTCCTGTACCTCCTGTACCAGCTCTAACCTGAGCTTTCAGCCTTTTACAGAACTGGGAAAGCAAGCAAAAATGCAGGAGTATCACCTAGAAGCTGACTTCCTCCTTAGCCTAAACCCACTGACCAAGTATCAAGAGAGACCAACATTGTGCATCACATTATGCAGCAGAAGAAAGAAAATCTATTATAATTAGAGTACTGAATCGAGAATAGAAATACAGGTTAACACTTTAATGGTGTCCCAGTTTTCCTCTGTTACCCCTAGGAAGGACCCAAATCTGAGCTTGCTAAGGCAAATGACACTAAAGTCAGCTTTGACTTAGGTCTTTATACACTCTGTGCCTTAGCATCTGCAAGGCAGGATTGATAGTAAATCTCTCTGCTGGGCCTATGATACATGAAGACAGTCTAGTGATACAGGTAAGTAAAGAAACAGATTTTTCAGCCCAGCCAGTTGAACTAACTCTTGCATTTGACCCATGGAAACTCGTGAAACTTGGTAACTGATTTATTTTTAAACACATTACACTGCAAGAATGGCCATGAAAAGAGAGGATAGCCTCATCCAAATTAAATACATCAGATCAATTCCTGAACAGGATTGCAGAGCTTTCACCAGAATTGCATGTTAATAGGGTATGAGGGCACTCATTTTCCGAGTTAATTATTGCTTGACAGCAATAGAAACCCATGAAAGCAATACTGTGTATAACTGTGTAAAGAAAGGGAAGCAGGAGGTGTTTCTGACGACCATGCCAGCATGCAAATAATTATCCATGCAATTCTTCTAACTTCCCTGGCCGTATCATTCTTACCTGGTATGAAACAAGCTGAGATGATGTTAGAACTCTGGCTAATATTGTCATATGAGATGGCAGTTTTTATGCTATACCTTTCTTTCTCCTTTTGGAGAGTAACTGCCTTTGGTGAGGGGATAGCTCTTGACTTCCAGAGTCATGTCCAGTTTCAAGTGATGACGAACCTCTTACCTGTCGCAGAGCTGTCAGTCTTGTCACTGCAGCATGGTGCAGTGCTTGCTGCTGTAGGCACTGCTGCGGTCCAGCATTGGCACGTATGTTTTAGCCATGATGCAGTAGCTGACTCCGGGCCTCAAATCTTCTATCTTAATAACCTTGTGTTTTCCTTCATACACCAGGACCTTGTGTTGCTTCAGACAGAGTGGAGTAAAAACAGCCAGTCAAGTGTGTTGTGAGTAAAGTTTGATAAGAATAGAGGATGCAGAGCAGCATGTGGACTTGCACAAAGTCAATAGCACTAATAATTTATTTATTATTTTTAAAGAAAATTCCCCTCCTGTCCCAGTTTTTTAATCTAGGTCTTAGAGTACGAAATACTACATTGAGGAGGAAAAATAAAGGGAGGAATTACAACTCAATTCAATCATATTCAATTCCTGAAAAATAATCTACTTTGGTTTTAAATACTTGCACAGTCATCAATGTTCTCACAATCCCAGAAGACTATTTCATCTGTAAAACAAGAACAGTGTGCCCATACTTTCCTGGCTTTTCAATGGTAAAGGGTTCATATTTGAATATGCACTTACCTTGTCTAGCAAGTTGTTAATTACGAAGACTTGATATAACAGATCGTAATAATTTGTCATTGGTATCTTGCTGCCTCTCTTTCTTTTATAAGGAGAACGTGGAGCCTGGAGCTTTAGTATTATGGATTTGCTGCTATGAACCACAGCTAGCGTCGGAGGTCCTATCACAGCTAAGATAAAAAACCAAAGCTATGAACACAGTTACAGTTTATTAATAATGTTTCACAGAACACAATTTGAATCCATTCAACAACTTAATGCTTCTATTTATCAACAATATATTATGTTGTATTTACTGTCAAAGTTCTTCCTTGTTGGTGGTTATTGCTTGGGGGTGAACTTTCCTGTGTTTTAAATCTCTCTTTGAGCCAAACTTTTTGAAATCTCTTAATGCTGCACGTTGCTGACTGCAGGCTGGTCAAAGAAAACGCTTTGGATCCTTTGCCCTGAGTTCCTCCCCGGCCCCTTGAGCCATCTGTGCAGGAGGCTCAAGGTAGTTTGCGCTTCAGGGCTGTGAAGTGCATTGACATTCACAACTCAGTTTTGCACTGACCAAGGAGGGAAAACTGGTTAAGTCACGGGGAACTTACTGGTAGATATACTGGTACTATTCAGTATTTTAACAGTCCTCCAATTTCTAACGTACTATGGCATACTATGACTGTACTAACTACAAGTTTTGTGCATGTCCTTTCTAAATACACTGCATTTGGGAAAGCACATAAATGTGAGAATGGTGGCCACACAGCTCTCAGTTCTCTTCTTCATTTTCTCCCCAAGCAGAGAACATTTCCTTCTTTTCCATCTTGTGTCCAGTTCTTCTAGCAGCTCAGAAATGGCTGAAAATAATTTGTGTAGTTCCATGAAGAAGAGGTTGACTTAAAGGGAGCCAGGCACGTCTGATCCCTTTATTATTGATGAGTGGCTACTTATCCATAATTTGTTGGCTTTCATGTGTGGGGAAAATTTTTTTATCACAACACTTCACCTAAGAGCTATTGACTCGCCACTTCTTTGTGTACTGCTTTGTGGCTAGAAAAGAATTACTCATGTTTGCAAATTGTGAGCAGAAATTATACGCTCACTGCCACAGAAAATCCGGTTACTTTCTCAGAGACCCATATGATTGCACCCACTTTCTCTCCAGGGAGTGAATCTGCAGCTGAGGCTCCAGCTGGAATAGACGCCAGCCGATGCAGCTTTCACTCTGCCATAGTAAGGCTCTTGGATGTCAGAGGTCTCATTCGTCAGGTCACAGACATGGTTTTGAATCCCCCAGCAGTCAGGTTTGTTTTGCCATGTGCTCTGTCCGTATCTATGGAGAAAGAGGAGGAAGGATGCAATCTATAGCTATCGCCGACTGGGTCCGCACAGATTTTTAGCTGTCTGTTTTAACTTGGCGGTACTGACAAGCCTTCTCCCATGGAAATTAACTCCCTTCAATCTGATGACAGGGAAGACTGATTTCAAGGGTGCTTTGGAGCTACTGGTTTCTGTCTTTTCTAAAAGAAACCTAAATCAGAGACATGGGTCACCAGCCCCGCAGGAAGCCATTGCACACTTGCCCCTTGGGAGAGGCAGGCGAGCTCTGGCTTAACCAGTGTGTTCAATGGTGGGCAGAATGCCGGTTTCCACCAGCTAGTTTCTCAAAGGCAATAATGATTTTGGGTGCTCACCATGTGTGCCAGAAAAGTACCTCCTCTGATGACCAGTCCCTAGCACTGCCTCAAGTTTGCCATGTGAGGCACCCTGCGGCACTGTTGTGGGCAAGGTAGGCCACCAAAATACCTTAAATGTCCTATTGCAGAAGTACCTGACCTAGCTATACCTGCTTCAGGAAGGCAGTTGGACCCAGTGACCTCCAGAAGTCCTCTGCAAACTATATTTTTCTGCAACTCGGTGCTGCAACGAGGATGCAGAGTGTATTGCTGGAGGCGCCTGTTCCCTGCCTGCCTTGGGCTGTTCATCTGCACCTTATGAGCTATTGATAAGCGCAGCCACAACCGAGAGCTGGCAGCCGAGCAGGATGTGGCCGTTCCCGAGGTCATGGGATATTCTCTCCAGGTGTGGGGAGAATATCCTGTGACACCTGGGAAATCCCTCTGATGAGCCAAGCATGGATGGGCCCCAGTCCAGCAGGAGGCTGGAGTTCCCTCTGTACTTACACTTTGTACTGCACAAAGTAGACTGTGTCTCTTGCCTCTCTGGCTGTCCCAGGCTGCCAATGCAACGTGTTGTTGAAGTTTAATGAGCGAAACTCTACCTTCCGTGGCTTAATTGAATCTTGCAGGTCTCGGTTTTCCAAAACTAAAATTGCTGCAAATAATAAATAAGGAATGATACTATAACACGCTTGTCACAGACACAAGCCTCTGTACCTAAAGCAGCAGGTATTACTACAGCTTATTTGGCTTTGTGGCATGTTCAAAACTGTCAAAGTCACAGTGACCAGATCTAACAGTTACAGAACAAACATATTTAGTATTATGAAAAGAATGATTTTATCTGGTTTGGTTTTGTGGAGTTTTTTTGAGTTTTGCTTTTTAACTTTCCCTTGGCGAGTTTACTACTGTGAAAGATGCCTGATGGACACGCCAGGAAACAAGCCCTTCGGATCAGTTCACAGAGCCTGCAGTAAGCAGCCCCATCAGTAGTTACAATTGAATGCTCTTTCCTCCACATGGCAGCATTAACCTGCAGGGATTATAGCTGTGTTGCCACAGCTCTGTTTATCAGCTCTTGCCTAATAAAAAATAACCTGAGATTCACTGCTTTTCCAGTCTGCACTACAAGAAAAAGTTGTCTGACAATTTCAAAGATAATCTGTTTTCAACCTGCAATGGTTAGTAGTGGCAAAATCAGTTAACAATCTCTTTGAAATACCCAAATCCTAATGTTTTTCTTTGTTTCATGATGCATATGACTTCAGCTTTATCCCTGGCATAAAACATAATCAGGTATGACTTGTAGGAGTTGAACTGAAACTGGTAATACAGATATTAATTTTAATTCTCAACATGCTTGTTTTATCTGCATTTCAGACCCTTGACAGACAAAATAACTGACTGATTTGGAAGTGACTGGAATTTTGAAACCACTAAAAGATCCAGAGATTTCTTGACTCATCCGTAGATTCAATAACAGACCCATAGCCACCCACCCTATAGGAAAAGAGCAGAAAGCCTTTACTTACTAGCTGTGTTCTCCTGAAGCAGATGCATCAGTAAGCAGAAGGAGGAAAGAGTGATCCCCCTCATCCTTAGGAGAGCAGCTCCATGACTAAAGAGCATCTCTCTTGTGGGCATGTCTTATGAGGAAGTAATTGTTAAACATTCCAGTTCCCCTTTCAGCAGTTCCCAAAATGCCTGGTTTGCTTTCTTTTAATTTAGCTGAGAAACATATGAGTTACTCTAAATTAAGCATCAGCAATTGTTCTGACTTGGCAGCTCTGGTCACTCTGAAATTTGGAACTGATTATGAAGAAAACCAGCATGAAAAAGGTCCTTTTTTCTATTTTTAGACACTAATTCCCAAATGATATCTGGCGATATTGCTTTATCCTGTAAATTTGTCACACACGATCGCTTGCTTGCCACGCTAAGTTATTTATTCATTTATTTATGCATTTGTTTTTCTTTTATTTATTTGTTTGTTTATTTATTTATTAAATTTATGTTTCAGCTTGGTCACTCCAAGCTGAAGAAGACAGGAAATTTTGTGGTAACCATGTGAAAGACCTACCCATGGGATGTCACCTGATTTGGTGGCCTGTCTTCAGGTGATGCGCAGACAGACGGAGTTTGCAGGTGTATTTGCAGAAGGATGTCATCTAGGAATATATCACAGGAGGAATGAAGCTGCTGCCAGCTGTACTGCTGGGCAGTGTGTTCACATCATGCTGGCTGCTGGAGAGATGCTGGGAGGGTGTCATAGCACAGGGAGGCAAGCCCAGCCCATCAGGCCAAAGTGCCACTCTGTTGGACTTTCAGACTGCCAGGAGTCATGTGCCTGACTAGTGCAGGAGTGCCAAAACGCTGCCTGCACAGATACCGGCATTCAGCACAGCTGTCCTCCACATCCTGCCTTTCGAATAGGTGTATCCCTGTGAGCCTGACCCCAGAGCTGGGGATGCCAGGGCTCTCTGATGAAAGTGATATTGCTTTGTGCTTGTAAATGCTTTAATGCCACATGTGCGCCTGCCCAGTGGGAGCCAGGTGTTGTGCTCTTGGGATGTGTGGAAAGCTCAGCCAAATCGGTTCCTGGTGGAGAACACGGTGCCTCTGGTGGCAGCTGGGAGCCTGCTGGCCCTCCTGCCTAGCCTTGCTCCTCACTCTCCCCAGAAGATCCCCAGTACTGACATCCGCACGTACTTGGCCACTCATGCACCACTGCAGCTGGGCAAAAGTCAGGATGCATTCTCCTCCTGCAAGCTCACGTTGACATGCAAGAAGGGAAACAATCAGTAGTGCAGCACTACATACCCAGCAAAGAAATAATGGACATAAAGACTACCTGTCTGCAGAAACAGAAATCTGCCTAACAATCATCTTTATTTTGGGAAAAGCTACAGGAAAAACACCTGTCAGGTCAAAAAAGTGCAAGTTCTGGTTCAAATGAAGGTATTTTTTTATTTAAAGGCAACTGGTTATACTTAGTGAATTGAACATCATCTAATCAAGAAGCTGTCCTCGGTCAGATACATGGGCATGGACTCTCAGTTTGGCTGATCACCTGTATCTCATTATCCAAGCACTGAACCTCCAGCAGATATAGTCAAACACTAGCTGTGTAGCTTTGAATTAACTAGTTAACCCCATTAAGAGAATTAAAGAACTGAAATGTAGAAAAAACCAAAAAACCCCACCAAAATGGAGGTAGAAGGCAGAAAGGCCACTCTGCCACCACCAACTGGGAATTTTTCATCTATCCATTTCCCAAACACATTTTCAAAATTCAGTGACCTTTAAGTAGTTCCCCGCACCAAATGTAATTAGTATTTCATCACGTTGTATGAGCTCAAGTGCGGGAATAGGGAACTTTTATAAACCAATCACCAGACTGAAAGGTTATCAAAGTTTAGTCATAGGTTGTGTATTTGCTTACTTGAATTGTACCAACACACCTTCCCGTACTCCGCATAACAGCCCATTGTAAGGAGCTGAAGCATGGAGCTTCGCCAGAATTGCTGTTGATGGTGGTTCCTCCTGCGAACGCAGAGCTGAAAGCCAGCCCGCCTGGTGCTGATGGGTTTCGCTTGGAAAAGGCGGCTCTGCTGTGTGGTGAAACAGGGAAAGAAACACCTATCCCATGGAAAAACTCAGGGTTTCCCACATGCCACACTCTGATAGCTCTTTATCTGCAGTTGGGCTTGGCACTCTGAGGTAATTGGTAACTCTTCAGATAGTTTTTGTGATTATTGAAACAGCCACTGGCAATCCCCAGGTTATTAGCATCCATAATATGGTCCCACTCATTAACTTCAGTCATATTTCTTTAGTGCTTAGTGTGGTAAAAATAGCTGCAGTCAAACAAGTACCAGCTACACATGCACATATACAGACACGTTCATACATATACATCTTGAGTTTCACAGAATCTATGTACAATACATTTAAAAATGTAAACAATTGAGGAACATTACAGATGATGTGCATTGCAATGCTATTTAAAATATGAATCAGAACTTTTAAAAAACAATATTGCTTGAATTGAGAGTATTGAGTATTGAGAATACTCTGATCAGTACTTTATGAAAAAACGGAAAATTAAAATGTAGTACTTTCCCCAGCAGAGTCCACAAAAGTAGCATATACTGAAGAATCTTTTTGATCCAAACCTTTGTGAAACAGCAGTACTGATGTTCCAGTGAACTGACACAGAACTGTGGGCATGCAGATTTTCTGTTCCTGGAATAAAAACCTATCTGAATGTTGGGTAAGCAGATATCTTTCTCTTGAGGATTGGGTATTGCTACACAGAGGTGAAAGTCAAGTACATTCTTGCTGGAAGCTGCCTGACTCATCCAATCTGATAGCACCACCTCATTGGTTTTGGTGGTTTGGGTTTTTTCTTTTTGCCTTGAATGAGCTGTTTCCCATCCATGTGAGGAGAAAAATTAACCCTGGATCTGCTTCTGCAGCACCACCTTTGGCTTTTCAGGTGTCAGTCTCTGATATTTGCAGTGGATGTGAAGGTGAGTTTCACTCACATGCCTGAATGAGGGTGTGGGAAGATGAAGAAAGGGGAGAAACTCCCAAAGCACATAGAGATTACTTCTAGTAACTGGCAAAGGCCAGACAAGTTTCTCTGTGTGTCACTTCACACAAACTGACAATAAAGAATGGGTGGCTCATATAATTCTGGACTGAAAGACTATTGTCAATGGGAACCACAGTTTCCAGTCTTTTACTCTTCCAAGCAGCCATCAGGGACTCACAGGAAAACTGTCTTGGGGGGGTCTGAAGGTCATCCAGTCCAGCCTGTTTGTGTCATTGGCAACCGAAATTAGATCCCCTCCCCAGTCATTGCCTCTCCCAGCTGAAGGGACCTAGCTCCTGGTGTGCCATGGGCAGCAAGACAGCCCTTCACCAGCTCAGTGGGGACGGGCAAAATAACTACACACCGGGACAAAACTACATCACAAGAGGAAAAAAAAGAAATAAAAAGAAGAAAACCCCCTCAGCCAGGCAGGAGGGACTTTCTGGATTTTTTTCCCCGCCCTTCAGGGAAGAGGCATTGCATCACATGGGTTCTTACAGAGAAGTTTCTGGGGAAGCAAGGCTAACTTTCACTGCACACTGAGTGCCTGCGCTACTTCCTGCCCAGAGGTACGAACTGTTCAACTCTCGCTGTTAAAGTTGGGTCAACATTTTAAAGATTACGGTTAGAAACTCCCAATGCCATGCTGCACCTTGCTAGCAAGGCATTGGAACACATTAAAGATGAAGATCTGCTGAAGGCTTACTGTGTAGCAAGTCTTTATTTGCACATACAATATTTATTTAACGATGTACAAGATGCTGAATTGTACGAGGAAGTTAGTAACCAAGCTAGCATTCATTAGGAACTGTAGATAATATCAATGCTCAAAACAGGTCAAAGCCTTTTATTTAAGTGGCAAGTTTCCTCTAAATTGTCAGGTTTTCTCATTTGCAAAGCCCTGTGATTTTTTTTCCTACCACTAACCAGTGCTGTAGCTTTTTTAAGCCCATCAAGAAAAGACCCACTTTTCCTTAGCTTGTGGGTCCCTCACCAAATCATATGCAGATGATTTGATGATGAAAATCCCACTAGTTTAGAGACACATAGAATTAAAATGCTAGAATTAATGGAATTAATATGGGATTAGTATCCTTCGCTGCATCAAAAGGAATGTGGCCAGCAGGTTGAGGAAGGTGATTTTCCCCCTCAGCTCTCATGAGATCCCACCTCCAGTGCTGCATCCAGCTCTGGGGCTCCCAACACAAGGGACATGGACCTGTTGGCGTGAGTCCAGAGGAGGCCACAAAGATGACCAGAGGGCTGGAGCACCTCTCCTATGGAGACAGGCTGAGAGAGCTGAGGTTGTTTAGCCTGGAGAAGAGAAGGCTCCAGGGAGACCTTAGAGCAGATCCCAGTGCCTAACGGGTGCCTACAGAAATCTGGAGAGGGACTTTTTATAAGGGCATGCAGTGACAGGACTGGCTTTAAACTGCAAGAGAGAAGATTTAGATTAGACATTAGGAAGAAGTTCTTTACTGTGAGGGTGGTGAGACACTGGCACAGGTTGCCCAGAGAGGCTGTGGCTGCCCTATCTCTGGCAGTGTTCAAGGCCAGGCTGGACGGGGCTTTGAGCAACCTGGTCTAATGGAAGGTGTCCCTGCCCATGGGAGAGGTGGTTAGAATTAGATAATCTTTGAGGTCTCTTCCAACCCAAACCATTCTATGAATACTCCATAGATTGTTGGTTTAGCTTAGGTAATCTTAATAGTAAAGGAAAAGTGCCAGGTGATCACTTAGCCAGCAGAAACCACAGATAAGCCTGGAGAGGTACAACACAGACATCACTCATGCTTTCTTGGTCCGCTTACTAAAGCAGAAAAGGAAGGCTCAAAGCCTGATAGTGCCGATGCTCACTCTCTCTAACACACTGCCACCAGAAGCAGCTGAGGCAATACCTGGAGTATTACCAGCGTGGCTGGGATATGACCCACACATTCATTTTGTCGTAGGCGGTGATTGGAAGTCTCTGTGCCTGATCACCGAAGCCCTGTCCAGCCCAGCCCACAGATCATGCCATGCTGACTCACCACACAGCATGAGAAGGGTGGGAGGCTGGCAGGCATGTGTTGGGGGAAGAGAGAAGGAACTGGGATGCCTAATTCAACATCTGTCATCAAAGCCTGGGCTGCAGAAGGAGCAAACACTTTTGGTAGCTACCTCGTGCAATAAAACCTGGAAAGATGCACGCTCCAGATTTCCATGGCTGGGGGGGAGGGATATAAAAGAAAAGAAGAAACTGCCTTTCACTCTTCTGCAAATGGAAGTCTGTAATTGTCACACTCACCAGCCTGTGGCTCAGTTCTGTGGTTGTGTTTCAAATTCTCAGTATCATTTCCATATCATTCAAGGAGTGCAAACTCCAGAACAGAGCTCTATTCTAACAACAATCTTCACCGCCACCATCTCCAAATTACTATTGAGTTTGTAAATGTACTGTAATTTTATGAGCCTTTTTGTTTTTAAATACAATGTCTCAGATCTTGTCTGGACACAGCCTCCTGGCATTCAGGAATCACCATGCTGAGCATATTAGGACGGATTTCTCCACGGCTTTCACACTTCTCAGAGGTGTTAGTTTCAAGTTTACTCCGATGTGACCATTTTACCAGAAAATTTAGATCACCTTGTGATACTTATTTGCCAAAAAGCTCTGTTCCATGTTCTTTTTCTTACAGGAGATGAAATTTGGTGTCTCTCAAGTAAAATTGCTAGTTTTGCTGCACACCCTGGCAGCAGCTGATCAAGTAATTCTTAGTAATTTATCACCCAAATTTGCAGTGTTTCATTCCAATTTCTACTCAGACTTGGGCAGGGGGCAACAGAAACTATACTAACACCTGATATAAGGCCAGAGTTGACTCCTGGGATAAACACACACAGAAGAAGGAACTAAGGAATGTCAAAAGTGCCCTCTAGCCATTCAAGCAAGCTTCTGCAACCCTTCCTTACCTGTTAGAATTTATCACTTTTAATTACATCTGCAGCAGGTCGCAATCATGGCTGTTGTCCCAGGCCTCAACTCTCCCAAATCTCCTAGCAGAAAGCACACAGCCCTACAAATGGTTCCCATCTTCTGGGAAGGGACTGCACATGCCATCCACCCTTCCTATAATTAACCGAACTATCAACTTCCAAAAAGACCCCAATCCACCAAAACACTCAAAACATAACACAAAACCATCATACCCCAAAAGAAAATACAACATACTAGACTTCTATTCTTTCCCTCTCTATTTTCAATCTAAAAGTATTCTACATATTCTCTGTGGAAGAGTATTTTTGAAGGGGCACAAGTTGTTTAAGCAGCCCTTCAGAGTCTGCACTATTAAGAGATGTTGACACAGGAAAAAGCCAACTCAGACTTGACATTGCTGACTGCTCTACTGCACACATGCTGCAAGTATTTGACAACTGCAGGATTAATTCTGCAGAAGACACAGCGAGCTGTCTGTTAGAAGCACCTGGTTTGCTTGTTCATCACTTGCTCTGCATGTAATGCATGTCCTCTTTTAAGCTGAGGTTGTACAGCAGAAAACAAAACTGCTTTGCCCCAAAATAAATGAAAAATTAATTTCCAGCATGCTCAGCTACCCTGTCTTCCCAAGTAACCATTATGCATGATGGAGCCCTGCTGTCCTGGGGATGGTTGAACACGTGCCTGCCCATGGGAAGTGTGGAATTAATTCCTTGTTCTGCTTTGCTTGCATGTGTGGCTTTTGTTTTACTTGTGAAACTGTCTTTATCTCAACCCACGAGATAGAGCAATAGAATGGAAGTTCTTGCAGGCTACATCAACGAAGGGCAAAAAAGAAACTGCAAAGCCAACGATGTGGCCAGAATCAGCGGATCAAAGAGCTCCTGTGTGTCAGCCCTCACCCCTCTCAAAGATCTGCTACTGGAGTACAACAAAGGTATCACCTCACATCTGTACAGGAGACAGACCTCTTTCAAAACAAATGGATGTAAATTGTTGTCCTCAAAGTCAGACTTCCACTGCTGCCTGGAGCAAGCAGTATTTCACCCAAAGTATTTCTCGACAAATGAGAAACCACCTTTGTTTAAAACTACTTCTCTATGCCAATACATCTGGTAAGTAGAATACAGTGACTGGCTACATGTAATTAAACACATGCTATACGTATCCTCCACAGTGTTTTCTATTCAATTACATTCAAGCATACACTACATACATAACTTGAACTGCGCAAGCTTCAAAAGCAGATTTACTCTTCAGTACAAAAACAGTAAAAAAAAGGCGAGCACACACATCTGTCTTCTGAAATATTATTTTTTAATTCAATGTAAAAGCATTTGAAATTTACAGTATTTACAAGTAGTTCAGCTACAAGTTTCAGACAAAAATGAAAGTATGTTCAGCAGGCCCATTGTGGATAATTAAGCGTCTGAAGTCAGGAAAACTTGCATCAAACATCAGAAAATACTTTCTAGGGGTAAAAAACTCCTACAATAAATTGCCTGATGAGGTTGTGGAGTCCTTAAACACATGAGTAGGAGGAATGATGCAGTTCTGGGGAAACGAATAAACTCTGGATCCTTGGAGGTCCCACCTAGCCCAATGACTGCGCCCATTTAGAGGATACAGAAAGTGTATTAATAAACAAGGGCTTCACTGTTGAAGGACTGCATTTTTTGAAACCACACCAAAGAAACCTATACTGCTCACTCATTTTAGAAGATGAAAGGTGCTTTGTGTTTGGTTTGGTGTTTTGGTTTTGTTTTGGTTTTTTTTGAAGAGATGTTGAAACTATTAATTTGAACCAAGTATAACAGCTCTTATTTATTAATACTAAACTGTTTACATGGCACCACTTCAGAGCAACCAGTTATTTCTAGCCTTCACAAAAACCAGCTCTTCTCATGCAAGTTTCTTTTCCTGCCGCCTTAACTAGTGAAGAACTACATACAAGTATGCATGTCTGTTTGAAGCAACCAGGACACAAGATGTCTTGTTTCCAGAGATGTCATTTAAACTACATTATTGATTTATGCAGAAAAAACATAAAAGCCCAACTTCACACTTCTGTGCTAGCACGCAGTATCGCCACAATACTTCACTGTTAACTGAAGATCTGAAAGCAAAAATCTACAATGTCCATGCAAAAATGAGAACTAAAGAAGTTCTTAGAAATGTTGTCAGGTATTAGGCCAAAGTTTTGTGATGCAATTTCTCTTACACAGGATATAATGTTTTGGAGTTTTATATTCCATCATCTCCCAAAACTTCTTTAGGAGACAGGAAGGGAGAAATGATGAGCAGTCATAACAAGATAAAAATCACCTGAAAGCACCTGAAGTGGTGAAACCCTTCACGTGTGTCATACTGGATAGCTGGTATGCCTGTAAAAGGCACGAATACTAAATGATTTTGAACCTGTAAATGTTAGGCACTTTGATATCCTGTGTCAAGGATATCATGTCAAGGTGCGATGTGTCAAGGTGCGATGCATGAATATCCAGACGCTTAAGCAAACTACTTCATCACAAGAGTGATTTAGTAGTTAAGTGAAAATGCATAGATAAATACTACCTGACAGCTTCCAAACCACATGGCTCAGATATTTGCTATTACAGAACTGGAAAAGTAAGACTAACTAGCTGTACCTGAAAGGCATTTCCCTGTCCCAAGACATCCTAACACTGCAGGCTGCTAGACTGTACCCTAACAGAAATACCATCGTGTACGCACTCTTTTTAGGCTCTCTTTTACAACCACTCCTAGCAACTGCTGGAAACAAGACTGGGGCAAATAGAGCTTACTAACCCAGGGAACACGTTCTTCTCTCACTGTGGCCTCACGTTTTCAGGCAGTCACAGCTAATAAAAGAATTTGGTGCTTTGCGTACTCTTAAGCTTCTTTATTTCACAATTATAAAGCCTGCAAGCTGCTCTGAGCAATTTAAACATCTAAACTACCCCTGTGCTGCTGGCACGTGTGAAGTACACGTTACACAGGAGACACACCTTACCTGCAGGGAGGGGTGATAATTCAGTGGCTTGTGTAATTACAGTTCAGAAATTTTCATCAAAAACAAAACAAAACAAAAACATTTAGCCTTCTGATAGTTACAAGAAGAGGTCAGTTGTGTGCATAGGTATATGTTGTAGAGCACAAAGCTCTCATACTCCTGTGCTTTATTTTCAGCTTACAGAGTAACAGTGCCTTTCCATTACACGTAACTACCCACCATGCCAAATTTTTCCTATATGCTCCTGATTTGCGTGTCATTTCTGATCTATCTTAACATTCTTGTCCTTAATTTAGCACCTGGCTGGTCCCTTTTACTCACATTGGACTCCATGTGGCTTGAAAGATTCAGGACAACGTACAATGTAGTAATATTGCAGGGGAAAGTGAAAAGAATCAGAAACAGTCACTTGGTTTTAAAATGAATCTATCTGCCTTCACACAGCAAAAAACATCGCTCCTCTTTCAGCATGTCAGCACAGGAAAGCCTTCCAGAACAGAGAACACTTAGCGACCTCTTATGTTCACACAAGTCTAAGAGGCTGAGTCTTAGTTAATAATTCTAACAGTGCCAGGTTTTCAACACACACACTTAAGAATGTAAACCTAGCATTTCCAAGAAATTACATACTTCCAAGCAGAATAGTTTTGAGGCAGATACACCAAATGGGATGACTACTGTGGCTGATTTCTTGGAGAACAGCAACCCTTTTTGGGGGAGGAGGACAAAACTGACAAAAAGAAAATGAGCTATCAATTGCAAGAAAATGAAACACTGAGCAGTAGCAAGGAAGATACTTGGCAAACTGTCTGATCAGAAACTTCTTCCCAAAACCCAAGGTAACCTCACAGTTTCTAATGCCCTATTTCTCCTTTCTGAGCCAACTTTAATTTAAACACTAGTTGACATTCGTAAACTCCTGAAGTATTTATTGCAGTTTGTATTTATCAACGAAGCTAAGAAAACCTGAAAGAAATGACATCAACTTTAAGCTCTGCACAGACGCAGCTGCTCATCTCCTTAGTACACAGAGTGCTGCAATCATGCTTCAGTGGTGTGCCATGCCGTAAACTGAAAAGCCAGTTCAGTTAAAGCTTCAAGTGCAAGTTAATTCTGATTTTCAAAGCCTTCTTGTAGCATCAAGAGAGTTATTTTCTGCACTTCTGCAATGGAGGTACGTACACGCTAGTGGTTCCTAAGCAGTAAGTCACCAGCATTGCCTTCTAGGAACTCAACTCAGAACATGACGCTGAAAAATATTACTCAGAGTCTCACTACATTTGAACATAAGACAGAAACAAATCAAAGCTGGCTAACATACAATGAAATCTTTCTATTTAGGCTTTCCAGGGGAAACGGTAGTCATTTTCAACCTCCTAGAAAGCATGTTTGGAAGAAGTTCTGTTGATATCTATTTAAAAAAAAATCATATCATTCTAAGAACTGGGATAAAAAAGCTCCTGAGGAAAGTACACTTTTGCTCTTTGAAAACATTTTCTCAAGAATTTGTTCAACCACGTATTACATGTTTTTTCCCCCCCCTAATGAGCATCAGCCAGCATGCTAATGCAGGAGTTACCCAGAATGTGACATGCTTATACAATGTATCTGGGTGAACCAAACGGATGCAGCCATACACAAATAACAGCACCTTTAAAATAGCTTTTTTTTTAGTCACAGGACTCACAATGCAAAGGAAAAAGCCTATTGTTTACTTGCTGAAATGTACAAAGCAATGGTCTTGAAATACATATTCCAGTGCAGAAAAGACTATAAATAACTGGTTTTGGCCATAGAATGAATTCTTAAGATACACAGGAAAAGGCTATAGGCATATTCTCACTTAAAAGAAATAGCAGCATTTTGTTTAATACAAAAATAGTCTTCAAGAGAAAAAGACAAGCAAGAGAAATACCTCCAGCAAAGACAAAAACTCTTAAAATAGTTCTTGCACATCCCTATCATAACCAAGTGAAGGACTTTTAAGCATTATGTTCAAATTAATTTTGAAGAGGCCTTGAAAGAGAAGGAAATTAATACAGCTGCTCTTTTATACTCCTTCATGATGAAGTCTGTTCTCCATAGAGTGCCGTTAAAGAAAGAGCGCTATTTCAAGTACGATAGTGAATTATATCATACACACCAACGCTTCTAAGTTGGTTAGTATGAAATTTCCCCCACACTTTTTATGCTGTTCTCAGACACTATTCTCAGTGCCTGATCAGGATCCCACTGTCTATATTGCGCACTGGTTATTCTCATTGGATCAGAGCAAATACAACTTGTAGATGTTCATAATATAACCTGGACATTCCATAATCTTCAGTAATGCTGTTGCTCCTGAGTTCTGGTTAAACACGTCAGCTATCCTGGTTATTCAGTTGGCCTGTAAGCAATCACAGGCTGTTCTTCACCAACATCTATCAACATATCTAATGGAACATGAGGCTTGTCATAGCCAGAAAACTTGAGACAACTGCTTGGAACGACTGTTTGCTGTATTTCTGTGGCAGGAACCTCCGGAGCTGAAGAGTTACTGCATATATTCATTTGGCTACTGTCAGAAATGAAATAATTCTCTCTTACTTTGTGATTTTGTTCATCATCAGAAGATACCTCCTCTGTGCTTTCTGGCACAGATACCTCTTCTGCTTCGGCTGGTGCCTCTGGCGGAAGAACAGAAGATGCTCCTTGACTGGAATTCTCAGGACTAGCAGTTTCTTCTTTTGGCTCTGCCTCCAGTGAGGTTACGTCAACATTCTGTGGCAACACTGACTGGCCTGGCACGAAGCTTATTACAGACATGTATTTTACTTCCGATTTTGGTTCTAGACTGCCCTCTGTGTTCAGGTTTCTTATCACACTGACCTTAAATGGGGAAAAAAAAAAAAGAAACAAAATTCCTTTTAGTTCCACATAACCTACTAATTCGCTTTATCTTCTGTCAAAGTTTTGAGGTTAAGAAAATGGAAAGTAGCAACTTCATAATACAGATTTAATGTCATTACAACCAATCCTAACAGAAATTAGCAAAATTAGAATCTGGCTAGGTCATCAGACTATATCTATGACTTGAACTGTTTCATTAACACCTTCATGCAAGCTCTTATAAATGCTTTCTATGTGCAAACACCTGTGCAAGGACCAAATCCACTTCATGTTACCCACTATATTCTAAGTTATTTCAAGTTTGCAATGTAGAGGAAACCAGTGAAGGAAGAAAAAGCTGTAAGACTCTGCAACTAGCTGGGGAAACCTTTCATATTTATAGCTAACGAGTGTAACTCGAAATACCTCATATTTTGTGGCAACTGTCTCAACCACGAAGGAAGTGAATTTTGGAAAGAGATCTTTAAAACTACATGAGAACCTTTATGCATACCCAGCAGTCACATCTATGCTGAAGTCCCACTTATTTTCTCCTGCGTCACTAAGCACTTCCTCAATGCTGCGGCAAACTTCTAACATTTCTTTTTGAAACTCCTCCCCATGAAGAACAGACCAATTCCTTCAATGGCTGGGCTGCAGCTTGTTTTAAACATTCATGACATACCTTCAGGCAGTTTAGATTATATATGTGTGTGTCTGTTCTCAGGAATACTTATGAAAACCCAAGTAGGGTAAATTTTCAGCTGTATGATGGCGTTCCCTAAAGCTAATAGAAAGCACAGGGAGAAAGGGTTACTCAACTAGTAAGTGTCCTTTTCCAAACTTCCTAATTCAATATACACGTATCACAGACAACCAAGTACTATAGATGAGCTAATTTCTTAATAAAATGTATACAGTCATTTTTTTTCTGAGATATTTCGTAAAAAAATAATCTGACTGAAAAATCAGGTTGAGGCAAATTTGGAGAACGGGAGGTAGGTAGGAGGAGGAACGGGAAAGAAAAATAATGTTGTTGTAAGAAAAGCTACAAATAGGCAAAAAGAACCTCCCAGTCTGTGTTAGTGTTAAGAACTGAGCCACCAAAATCAGATGATCAAAACTGACTGTCCTTTTCCAGAATCTTCCTTGATGAGAAGGTTGTGAGGCTGTAACTTTGCAGTCATGCCTTCACAGTGTGCTGACTTCATTAGAACTTCCTTCATCTCTCACTTCAGTCCCATACCTTTCTCCCCAGCTGCCCTGATATACTGTGGTTTAGGCTGGATCAATGGAACTACTGGAGTTTAAAAAACAAACACACACCACCACCACAAAACCCAAACAGACGCTCCCTGGAGAGCAGTTATTTGTAATCTAAGTGAGTTTTATAAACAGCTGGGTTAGCACCACTAAAGTGAGGCGATCCCGTTGGCTGCCACTAGAAAACTAGTGAAAAGAACATTAAGGTGGCTCTTAACACTGAGAATATACCACACTACAACCTAGCTGTCGTTCAGCCATCATTCTTTCTAGATGTTCATTTTCTGTTATGCAGAAGCAGTCAGAATACTATATAAGTAATATTCAGAGTGATTTCCATAAGCATGTATGGAAACCACTCATTCCTAAGAAGCAGAATCTTAGAAGATAGTTACAGAAACCAGAAAACAATTAATAATGCACAGATACTGAAAATGTTACGAACAGCTGGTAGGATTAATGTACCTTTTGAAAACCTGTTCATACAGATATCTGAAAAAATACTGGATACTTCTGCTATACCAACACTGACCTTGAAGGGACCAGCATCTGTAGGTTTTGGGAGAGTAGCAAAAATATTACTGCAATAGTCTCACAGTAAGTGACAAGAGAAGATAACTCTCTGTGTAAGCTGGAATAATTGAGGAATGCAAACGAGAACAAAATCCTACAGAAGCTATGGCTAAAAACTGCATTTACAACTTCCCATTTCTCCCCATACCAGTACATGCTACACTAAAGTTAAAACCTAGACCAAACGAGTTCTTGTTTCTGTTCTTTTAGGGTTGTCACGCAGCTCTAAAAAAAATCATAGTCCCAAAATGTGTTAAGGGACCACCTTTTACTCCGTGCAGGTTCCGCATTTCACGGTGCCAACTGCCAATACTAGAGATAGAACTGCAGGATAAAGTAAGTACCCTCTGTACAACTACTTTCCCAAGACTTTTGTTCTGTTTTTCTCTCAGTCAGTTTTTGACCAAAGCAAGACGATGCAAATAAACTCTTATTCCCATCCATGAAAGAAGGAAGTGATCAGAAGAAAAAACTTTTCTAGGTTTCCTGGTACCAAAGGTTCTTTAAGAGTCACTGAGTGATGACAATGTAGCAATTCATGTAGTTGTTTCTAATTTCCATGAGAAGTTAGCTTACTACACTAACTGGAGCGCTATTCAAAGCATCTCAAGTAACAAGGGTAATTAAGATATGGTTGCTATTTGAAGAAAAGCATTTGCCATAAGCAAGTTAATATTTTTCTTTTGTGCACATTATCTAACACTAGCAAACTGACAGCCAGTGAATTTAAGCTGGATGTCAGCAGTACTTCCTGGCATGCGCAGGTGCCGAGATATCTTCCCGTCTCCAACGGCAGTACCTGAGCTTTCAGGTCTTCACTGTCCCAACAGACTGGGGAGAAGTGGAAGCCAGGTTAAAGGACACACATAAACCACACATCCCAAAAAATCCATAAAAGTTAAGGTATCAGTTTCTTTCTTAACCTTCTTTTCTAAGGTCTTGTCCACCTACAAATTCCCAGTAGTTTTAAGATGTACATTTTCTGAGGTGAGTTTGAGAAGCCAGTTTCAAATCTTATTAGAACCCTGACAAAATCTGCACGGCCTTTGCATGGCCCACAACAATTAATGCTGTGTAAATGTATGAACAGGAGACTATGGTACTGCCCTGTAGTACCATATTACTCACAAAGCGGGGAATATTCACAAAAGCTAATGAAGCACCTTCTCTTTTCTAAGATGACAATTATTTGTGGCAAGTATCAAAGTTTACAGGACCAATTACAATTCCTCCAAATCAAAAATGTATGTTCCAAATAAAAAAATATATGTTGTATAACCAAAGAAGCCAGAGTCACACAGAAAATTCTCATGTTCCATGAATACCTGTAAGCGTTCTACAAATACAGTGAGAGAACACAGCCTTGTCAATTCAGTCAGGCTCAGAAAAAGCACCAGCAGATAGCAGAAAAGTTAACTAAGTATGAGCTAAAAATGAAAGTCGGTGCTTTTCAATGAGTCTCTCTCAGAGACTGGGTGTTTTCTACCCACAAAAATATTTGCCACCATTTAAAGAAGCACTGGAAAAAAAAATGACAGTGAAGTTAAAGCAGAGGAGATCACTGCAACTTATCAGTAAATCAAGGCCAGGCTCCTTTGAAAGTGGATAAGCCCTTATCACCAATCTTACAACAAAAATCTAGTATAGGACAAATCACACAGAGAACAAATTGGAATGACTGAAGATGGTCAATGGAAGAAGACAGCCTCTTGAAATACGTTTCGTGAGATAAATGAAAGAAAATGAATGGTTCTATCTACAGCTGCATTCCTGTGATCCAGCAGAAGACAAGCATGATGAAGTCTTGTAAAGGAATCTGTGCCATTTCACTAGATGCATATTCCTAGTAGGATCCTACTAGGAATAAGGATGTTTAAAACATTTAAACATATTCTCTAATGAAGGTAATCATTCAATGCCCACACAGGAAGACGAATGCACTGTGGAAGTAGAACCTATACATGACTGACATGTTGTTCTTGGGAGTCACAAGCAGCACAGCAAAGACTATACATATATAAACTATCTAAAAGTTCTTTGTATCTAAATGGCAATGGATTTCTTTTTTCTTTTCTTCGGGTATACGAGAGTCACAAATGTAGCTGCTTGATGATTACTATTTCTTAGTTCTCCTTCTCTTGGAGAATTCCAACTTGCTGAAAGTCACTCAAATGTGTTTTAGCATCTATTTAAAGCCACCAGGAAGCAGATCACTGGAAGGCAGCAGTCCTAAGATACAACACCTTCAGTAGCTCCAGTGGTTTTCAGATGGAAAAATTCCCTAGGCGTTTCATTTTCAGACAAGCTCAAGTAAAGCACAGTGGTCATAACCTGTACAGAAAGAAGTGTCTAGTACACATCCAAACATCAGGGTCTCAACTCCAAGAAGTCTACAGAGATAACTTCAAATAATTAAACTTATTATTGAGATCAATTATTTACATTACTTTAAATGATTAATCATAAAATAATCTATAATTAATGAGCTAAGTACTTATTTTACATTCCCACATTAGTCATATCTGCAATTTGTATTTGTTACTAGAAACTTCAAAGGAAATGGACAGAATCACTGAATATCTTGAAGAAAGAGACCCATGCATCCAGTTGCACAGACTGTCAGAATATTAGACTAGTATAAATACTAAACATTTATGAGACCATGGTAAAAAAAAAGAGACAGGCATAAAGATGTTATAGTTATAAAAGTTACCTACCTGGATATTAAAAATCTGATGCAGAAAAGAAGTCTGAACTTACCAAAGACTTAGGCAGCTTTATGTTGCTCTTCCTTAGCTTCTTGCAGCCAAAACATACTGTGAACATTACCGTCAGGCTCAGAACAGCAACACACAGAATGACAATATATTCTGTGCCTAAGGAGTTAGAGCAAAATTGATTAGGAAGTTTGCAAGAATAAAGCACTGCTGTATCACTTAGAATTAACTTCAGAAACAGTAATAGCTCAGAATGACAAATACGCATTATAGCTATGCAATTTACCACTTTTTTGCTCAAGAAAGCTTAATTTATAAAGCATTATATTGAGTAAATAAAAATTAGAATGTCAGAAGATTTTCAATTCATATAAACAAATGATGTTTTATAGAGATCAAGGAATTTTATAATTAATTTCTTGTCCCTTAGAGATGATGGGGGAAGGGATGTACAGATTTGTACGTTTTACATGTGATAGCTAAAATGTGAAAACAAAAAATTGTTAACTTTTACTAATAAGATTCTGCTAGTCTGACTCTCCTTCGTATCCTCCCCCCTCAATCACATCGCTGCTCTTGTGTGTAAAAGAACAAACACAACTGCGTCTATCAATTTTATCTCTCTTCTCCAGTTAAGTTTTGGGCCATAATGAAGTAAAGTTTCTAAGAGCTTATCAGAGATACAAAGTTGGGTCACTAGCTGCCTTTGTTCTCTTTATGACATTAATACCTTAACTTTATGACAAGTTTATAGTTGCTTCAGACTCGAGAAAGTGTACATATATGTTCCCCACTGACGAGACTAAGCAAAAAGCCATTTGTTGGAAGAGTGAGACAATGCTTCTGAAAACCATGTAACTTGATGAATGATCCATTTGTCATTTGTTAATTACACCAATGCTCAGGTGCAATGGAAACAGGTTTTGTAATACCAATGAAGCAGGAAGAGCACCCAAAATAAAAAAATCAGGGTTACTTGAAGGTAACACATGATCTTTAAAGGTCTGTAGAACTGGGAAGTGCGTTTGGGAAAGAATGACCATGCTTTCCCTTTTTTCATATTCTCCCACAAGCATCCAAGTAATTCCATGGCTGTATCAGAACTTCAATACTTTACTAGATCAGATCTCTGGTCAGACTCGGTATGTTCATACTAAAGCTTTAGAATCCTCTTACTCAGTGTCTGCTTGAGAGGAACATCAATGCAGCTTTCTTCTGATGAGGCACCAACCATCAGATTGCCATATAAAGTTCCTTTTGCTGAAACACAGTAAGTGGAACCTTCAGCAGGAACAGGTATGTTGACACTACATTTATACATTGTACAATTGTCTTCAGGGAACTCTTCTTTGCTCTGCAAAAAAAAAAAAAAATTAAAGTCACATTATATCATTTGACTCAACACAACAATATAGATATTACAGTACCTTCTAACACTTCTAAAAATCTTAAAACAGTATTAGGTATGGCTCCTGCATCACCTATATGCCTTGCAAAAGCTGTGTAAACTTCAGCCATCAACTTATGAGCTACTTTAAGATGTTCTTTTTGATCAGACTTCCAGGTAAAATTTGTGCTGTTCATGGTCTAGATTTGCAGCCCTAATTCACTTATAAAACTTGTACGTATATGAAAAGGCAACTGTAAATAAACATTCCTACTACAATTTTCCTCAGTCATCTTCCATGATTACTAAATAAAGTGGTACCAGTTTCTTGAAAGGTAATCTTCTTAAATGAAATGTCTAGCTAGACAAGTGAAAGGTGCGTAAGTTACTAATGGTTTAGCACACATGCAGAAACAATAGCATGGAATCCAGTAACTATCCAGTACAACTAATGCAATAATCTCATTTTTGTCACAAGACATCCATTTGGACAACTAAAATCCAGACCTTCCAGTCACATATCTCACTGTCATACACTTGATATTTTAGGGCATCAGTAGTCCTGTGTTACATTCAACTGTTTTCTTGGTATCTGTTGCTCTGTGTGTCACAGGAACAAACATCTTGTTTATGAGTTTAAGGTAAACGAGTATTTTTAATTTGAAGTTTTCATTTGGAACTCACCTGATTTTTACTATCCCCAAAAGTCACCAAGTACATGATCTCTGAATAAATTTCTCCAATCCAAGGAAGAAGCTCCACAGATGGGAATGCAGGATGGTAAATATCCACCATAATTTTATCACCATGCCTTGAGAGATTCAGTTTTGGTGGTCCTATTTTTCCTGCAACACATTGCACCTTGGCTATTAGGCCAAAGCTTTCATCATAAAATATGCCATTTACAGTTAGCTTTCAAAAATTCAAAGATTTTATATAATTATATGTTTATTTCAATGCTGTCAATATTGCACAGCTATGACACTTAGAGGTATTTGGATACATTCATAAATCTGTTTCTAAAATAGAAAGAGAGAGTGTCTGTGCAGAGTTCCACTGTTAAGCAACCCAACTGTCCTATATGCCTAAGGCCATAAAAATTCAGATCACTAAAAACAGAAAAAACAAAGCAATTAAACATATATGTGAACAAGAATAGAACACAAAATACTGCCAACTAGATCCCACCATAAACCAACACTCAATTAAAACAAATACTGTACTGAAACAAAGGTTACCTGAAAATCTAAACAAATCTCATCTTGAGCAACAGTATTGAGGAAGCCTGATTTCCCCATGGAAATGGCCTACGTGAATTTTTGGTGTCTAATAATCTGACTAAACGTATGAGTTCCAGCTAAACAACTATCATGCTTCATTTCATCCTGGACTCCTAAATTTATGACATTCCCAAATGAGACACAACAATACAGCAAAAAGGATAGTTACTAAGGCTTTTAATTTGGGGGGGAAATTACGAGGTTTAGTTTATGATGGAACTTACCATGCTTTTGCAAAATAAACTCATTTGTCTCAACATACTCAGACTGTTGTGACCCAACAACAGCTTTAACTCGAAGCCAGTGAGAGGCAAAAGGCTCATGTATTTCTCTTGACAGATCACAAAAATGAGCTGAAATGTTCACACAAGTCGAGACGACCTTATAGTAACCTAAACTGTAAAACAGATGAAGGAATAGTTAATACAATTTCAGCTGCACAGTATTGTACAATACACTGCCTGTGACAAAACACCTGGGAGGGTGACCGAGCACTGGCACAGGTTGCCCAGGGAGGTTGTGGAGTCTCCGTCCCTGGATATATTCACAAGCCATGTAGATATGGCCCTGGGTGACCTGCTCTAGGTGATCCAGCTTGAGCAGAGGGATTGGAGCTCCAGAGATGGCCTCCAGAGGTCCCTGACAACCTCAACCACTCTGTTATTTGACAATTTCTCCTGTAGTTTACACATAGGCAACCTTCACCCCATTGAAACAAAATAATTTACCACGGCGTGATTGCTTTTTTATGCTTCTAGAGAATATCAGGTACAGGAAATGACAAAAGAATAAGAACTTACTTGTAAGGTTTGATTTCCACAGTAAAACGAGGAGTTTCAGACATAGGTGGGTACTGCCAGTGCAAGACAGTTTTGAAATTTTCTGACGTTACTGTGATCTGCATTGGTGAAGGCACTACAAGAAATAGAACAATTGCACTTTGATAAGGAGGCCCAGTCACACGTAAGAACAGCCAAATATACTTTCTAAATTATTTGGAAAAGGCAACATGGTAGAAAATACTGGAAAAATTAGACATAAAAAATCTCAAATACTTCCTCTCAAATGGATTAGTTTGTCAACAGTATGAACACATACCAGTCCCACAAGATGACTTATTAATCTTCTCTTCTACAGAGACAGCTTTCTCACTGTTTGCAGTCCAGAATGTCACATAACACACAACCATTGAAAGCAAGTCCATCAGATAGCCCATATCAGATTCTTAACCTATGGTGATTATACCCCATGCTGGTATTATACAGATATACCAACAAGACAGATAGTACGAATCTACTCAAGTCAGAGGAGATTAACCCAGCTCCTGTAGATTTCTCTTGCTCTTAGAAACTGAAAGCATACCAAGGCTGCAGTACCAGGGTCTGTGCTCCAGGGGTGCCCTACTGAATCCTATAGTCTCCTAACTCAGGCTTGCCAAAAAACCAACAGGCTTGCCAGGGAATGCCTGTATCCAACACGAACTGCCAGCAATGACATTTTTACCACTCCTGCAGTATTTTTAGAAAGCTGTGATGATAATAATACACTACTAACATTTGTAAGGAATCTGAATGCTGAAGCTGTAATATAGTTCCATTTACAGGAAAGTGTTTAAAGTACATTCAGTAAACAACATCAGAGGTAATGCAGTAAGAAATACAAAAATAAAAAGCAGCACTGATAGAAGCTTGCTGTATGAGGAAACTATTTTCAGCACCAACAGCAACAGGGATATTGGGGGAGCAGCTCCAAGGGAAGGAAAATTACATGATCTTGTAATTATTGAAGGCTGTCACATGGGATTCGGAAGGAGAAGAAGAAACCCGAAGGTCACTCAATCTATTTTAATTGTTACTTCTTAGCTTCTCAATGTCTAGTTTGGCTTTTTAAATACAGCTTTTGAGAAATGATGACAGTTAACTCATATTTGACCTGCTCGACACTGCTGCTTGTTCACAAAGCAAGTGTTCCAACTTCACTCTGCGATATATTGAGGTAAACAATTTTCACCTCTTGAGAACAAGACCACAAAGATGACACTCCGCAGAAAGTAATATACAGAGGCTGAGATATGCTATTAACCACGAAGATATGATACATGTAACATACATCACTGCAAACAGTGCTGTGGTTTAGTTACGTTTTAATACATTCAAAAGTGGTGTTTCAGTTACTGGGAAAAAGAACACAATCATCAAATTCTCAACCACAAGAAAAAAAAGGCGACAAGTTGACAGAAAAGGTGTCAAAGCACACAAGTGTTACTTCGAACTTTTAGTCTTAAGGCACAGCATAAGTCTTACAAAATTTTACTTTTGGGTACTATTACACAAATAAAACTATGCTGAACAGAAGAGTGAAAAATGATATCCCAGAGCATATTTGCTCTGACAGTAGAAGCTACATGGCTTTTAGTTATGCTATTACATACCACTTTGCTTTCTCATCCCTCATTCTTCCTCCCAACCCCACATTTTTGTTTTATTTTGTATATAGTCAGAGTTGCTACCCTGGATGTCAAGAAAGAAAATTTCTAAGCTACTCAGGGAGCTACTTAGCAGTATCCCCTGGGGATGCGCTTATGAGGGCTTAGGGATCCATGAGCGCTGGTGAGCTTTTAAGAAAGACCTTCTAAAGCACAGGAGGAGGCAATCCCATGGTGTCCTAAGTCAAGCAAGCAGGGCAGACCAGCCTGGCTGAACAGGGAACTACTCATGGAGCTCAGGAGGGAAAAAGAAATTGTATGATCTCTGGAAGCAAGGTCAGGCTCTCTTCCTGAGATACGGTTTGGAGGGAGAAGACACAAAAAGCTTTTTTTTTTGAGAAGGGCTTTTTTAAAGTACATTTTTTAAGTGCAAATGGAGATTTAAGGAAAACATTGGACCAATACTCATTGAAGATGGTCACCTAATAGGGATGAAGAAAAAGCAGAGGCATTCAATGTTGGGGTTTTTTGGTAGGTTTTTGGTTGGGCTTGGGTTGTTGGGGTTTTTTGTCTCAGTCTATAATAGCACTGGTAGACCTTGGGATACCTGATCCTCCAAGTGAGAGGACCCTGAGTGCAGGGACAGTGGCTTACCACTTGTGAACACTGGAATTGTAAAAGGCCAGCCGTATCAGCTGAATGTCCACAACCCCGTGGGGCCTGATACGATTCACCCCACAGCACTTAAGAAGCTAGCAGATGTTACAGTAGGATGCTTCTTGATCATCTGCCAAAGTTCTGGGGAGGTTCCTGTTGACTGGAAGCTAGCCAACAATATTCCAGTTTACAATAAGGGCATGAGGGAAGACCCAGGAAGCTACAGATCTGTTAGGGAACTTCAGTACCTGGAAAAATTATGGAGAAGATCATACTGGGTGCAACTGAAAGACATTTAAGAATGACACAATCATCAGGAACAGTCAACATAGGTTCAAAGGGAAAGCCCTGTTAAACTAATTTAATATCCTTCTACAATAAGGTCATCTGCCTAACGGATGAAGGGAAGGCAGTGGATGTAGTTTTCCTCTGGATTTCAGTAAGGCTTTTGATGGTGTCCCTCACAGCATCCTTCTGGGCAAATCATCCAACTCTGAGATGAGCAGGTACCTGGTGCTCTGGGTGAAGAACTGGCTAAACAGCAGGGCTCAAAAGGTTGTAGTGAATGGGGCTACATCTAGGTGGCTCAATTCTAGGACCTGTTCTGATCAGCATTTTTAATGAATGATCTGGATGCAGAGGGATCTACATAGATTGGAGCACTGGACATTGATTAATGGGATAAAATTTAAGAAGTCCAAATACCAGATTCTGCACCTTGGACAGAGTAACTTGGGACACAAGTATAAACTGGGAGAGGAGTGGCATGGCAATATAATACTCTGAAGTACTTGTGAATGCTGAGCAATCAACTAGCACTAAAAAGAATCTACTCCTCCACAGCTTCATGAAATACTACTCAACTTAATCCTCTGCTCTTATACCCTGAGATTATTTTTAACATACTCCAGCTCTGAGACTACAAAGGGACTAGCAGAGAACAAGCTTTCCTCAGCAAGACAACTTTCTTCACAAACAATACCACCACACAAACCACCTTACCAGGCACCAGGAACATCACCATCAAAACATCAGTATCTCCGATGGCACTACAAGTTGGCTCTGATCACTTACAGAAACAAGTTTTACACATACGGTCACACTTTTCATCCTTGCTTTTAAAAACTTTGCTTTCAGTGATCAAGTTAGTCAAGCACTACCCTGTCTAATTTTTCACTCCATATCCTCAAGATAGGCATAAAGGACACCTTTCAGCATGAGCTGAGAAGCTGAAAGTCGTAACTCTACTTAGAAACCAAGAACCAGTAAAGAAATAGGTTTACAGCACCCCTCCTCTCATCTCATTAACTTCTCCATGTTTCACATGCCAAGAATTATCTTCCTCTCTCTTGCTAAGGGATGACATATCATTTCTCCTATCACTTCCCTTATTCTTTACAGGCACCAGCCATCTTGTCTCTCAAGTGGCCTAACAGATATTTAGTAAACTGCTCTCAGCTTGTATTTATTTTTGAGTTTTGCTGGTTCTACTTTAAAGCCAAAGAAAGCTTGAAAGCTCATCTTCTTTCCCTGATTTACACTGGTGATTTTCACGGAAGACTCTCTCTACCTGCAAACCTTGCCTAATCAATTTGAGTCACCAAGGACCTTACTCTTCTGCTCATTTAGTAATAATACACAGAAATTTGGCGCAAGTTACAGCTGCCTAAGATGCAGAAGTGGGTGCTCAGCACTGCAATAGTTCAGACCAAAGGACCTCAAAACAGGCATGGAAAAATTTATCAGCCGGTGATCACCCACAGAAAGTCTACTTTAACACCTTGGTCAGACACTTCTAGTCCTTTTCAAGTTTGTTATCTCCCCTGCATGCCCCTCCCCAACCAAATGGTCTTCATTGTCCAGCCCCTTTATTCAAGTTATCTGACTTCTAATGGTTTCTCCTCCAGCCAGCGCAGAGACACAGCCCTGGGACACCCCAGCCCCATTTCACTCCAGCGTCAAGACTACAGACCACAGAAAGCATTGCAGATTTTCAAAGTGCTGATGTCCAACCTTCATAGACGCTATTCCTGCATACTGCCAGTTAAAATGCTACAATACTTTATGTGAGCACTGTTTTACTTAACCCATAACGAAGCACTATTTTTTTAAACGTGTTATACAATATGTTGTTCAGCAAGCACAACTGAAGGAAGACAATAGCTGCTACTGCCACAGTCGTAATCTTTAAACGCTAAACTTCTAATTTGTAATAAACATCAATGCAACAACACTCAAGGTGCAAATTCAAACGGTGAGAAACTAAGTGTTGTAAAAACGAGAAGAAAATTAATCCACGATTCATGTCATAATGCATGATACAGGACATCTGAGCCCTAGTTTGCCTCTAGTTCAAATGCAGTGATGTCCATCCACAGTTAGCTCCATTTGCCTTGCCAGGCAGCAGTACTGGCAGACATAAAGGCAACAGAGACGGCCACAAGAGCAAGTTTTTCACAAAAATACAGAAACCGCATTGTGCATGTGCATTCTGGAACAATGCAAGAGGAACTTCAGATAGCAGCTCTATGTCCAGAGAATAAAGGAATAAAAGGCAATGGTAAGCCAGTCAGATTTTATGTTTTTTTTAAGAATACTAAAAGAAACTAAGCATGCCTGGATTTTGAGGATGAAGAACTGGAATGCTGGAAAGTAAAGGTAAGATTAAGGGAGGGAGGGGTAAAAACAAACCCGCGCATGATCCCAGGGTGACCTAGAAGTTGAACATTTAATAGAACAGACATGAAACGCAACTGCACAATTTATCTCAGCAAACTCACACCTCTACCAGTTTATAACATACATAACCCTGAGAGAAATGTGAATATTTATTTGTTCATATACAAGCACCGCAGACTGCTACCATATTGGTGGCAAAGATTCACCAGGTGGGACTACTGTGTGGGGTGTGTGTATTTATATATATAATCAAATACCTTCTCAATGTGCAACTATCATAGAATCATAGACCAGAAAGGACCTTAAGATCATCTAGTTCCAACCCCCCTGCCATGGGCAGGGACACCTCGCACTAGACCATGTCACCCAAGGCTCTGTCCAACCAGACCTTGAACACTGTGAGAGATGGAGCATTTACCATTTCTTTGGGCAACCTGTTCCAGTGCCTCACCACCCTCACAGTAAAGAGCTTCTTCCTTATACCTAACTTGAATTTGCCATGTTTAAGTTTAAACCCATTTCCCCTTGTCCTATGGCTACAGTCCCTGATGAAGAGTCCCTCCCCAGCATCCTTCTAGGCCCCTTCAGATACTGGAAGGCTGCTATGAGGTCTCCACGCAGCCTTCTCTTCTCTAGGCTGAACAGCCCCAACTTTCTCAGACTGTCTTTGCATGGAAGGTGCTCCAGCCCCCTGATCGTCCTCGTGGCCCTCCTCTGGACTTGCTCCAACAGCTCCATGTCCTTCTTATGTTGAGGACACCAGAACTGTACACAATACTCCAAGTGAGGTCTCGCAAGAGAATTAACTAATGTATTTAAGTTCTGTTAATGTATTTAACATCTTCAGAAACTTGCAGACAGCAAGGAAATACATGTGGAAGGAAATTAAAAACCAATGCAACCAAAAGACTTGTTTTACTGCAAAATACCTGCTGCTTGGTTTCAGTCTTCTAAGAAATACAGGGGTTTTATTGGTTTGTTGTTTTGGTTTTTCCCAAAGTAACAGGAAAAAGTATATTCAGTTGCATCTTCTAAGACTAAGGAAGATAACTCATACAACTAATCCACTAGTTGCATACAATACATGATACAGCTCTGCTTCAAAAGCATCCATCAAGCCAGAAAAAAATGCTTGCTTTGTATCCACAAGACAAGCCTAACTTGTCTTGTTTTCTACATTCGCTTCCCCAAGTTGAAAATGCCACACTACATATCTTTCACGAATCTCATCAAACACATGCAAAAGATTTCTATACTAGCTTGAAACTATACTATCTTGTTCACTGTATAAAAGCTCCCGAACAACACTACCTACAGTAAGTACTCATGAAATACAAGTTTGAAGCAAGCATATATTCAATAAGTAGACTTTAACTGGAAGTGTAATAATGCATATAACAGATTATGGCCTGATGAGTCAGCCTACAATGCAGACTCTACAGCTGAGACAGCAGCGACCTAAAGAGCCATAAAGTTCACTCAAGTTCCATGTGCCTATTAAACATTATTTAGGCACTGAAATACAGATTGAAGGCACAAACTGAGGCTTAAAAAGACAAGCTATGAAAAAAAAAAAAAAAGTAAAAACATCTGCTGAAAGTCTCCTCCTTTCTTTTGGATTTCCATGAAAGCCCAACAAATCCTTATAATCCCCAAGTGATACACCACATGAAAACAGTTTAAAGCCATTTCAATAGGCCAAGAGGGACAATGGTTTGAACTTTGTTGCGGATTCATGCCAAGTGCGTAACTCATTATTTAGCCAGCTGAAAGACAGCCAGACACACCATGCTAACAAATCAGTTTCTTCTGGGCCTCTGACTGGGAAAACAGTGTGCCTTCCTTATGCCAGCCCTGTGCTCCACCTGAGCTCCTATATCCACTTCAGCTGTGCCCAGAAAGGGCAGCAGCTTTGGTGACTGCACAAATGTGACAAACTTAACTCTCCTTAGCTTTCACCACCACGGAAACAGAAGACAAAAGAAAAAAGATCAGAAAATCCACACTACCCAAGAATACTCTTGCAGGACTTTGCAGCAATACACAGAGAAGAAAAAGAAAAAAGAAAAAAACGCAAGGTGCCAAAAAGGCAGCCAATGCCCTGAAAAACAGATTCAGAAAGTAGCAAATCAGTGCTAAAGGTGAAAAATACTACATAAAAAGAATTAGTTTGTTTCTGAAAGCTGCATTTCCTTCTAGAATGGCCCTCTTTAATAATTTAGAGCCTCACTTCAATCTGAATGAAGCAAGATTGGCCTGTATTAAAGCAGAGTACAGCCACCTGGGGACTAGAAGAGAGCTAGGAGCACTGCCCAGAACTGCAGGACACAATTTCAGCAGGAAGAGGTCAGCACTTAGCACAGGCTGCAAGAGCACCCAGCATACGCCATGGGGAGAAATGGGAAGTGACTGATACTGACGTCTGAGTTGGGGCTCTGTCCACTGCTGCACTCCTCTTCAGGGCAGCATACCTGGGTTAGCATGCATCCATCTCTACTGTGCACTTCTGGCAGGCCAGACACCAAAGATGAACAGCCCAGCTCCTGCTCCTGTCAGGCTGCTGGAGGAGAGACTGCCTGTTTGGCTGGCTTTGGCATTGTGAAAGACAGAACTGAGATCACATTCCACTGCCCAATGTCTCAAAGATAGGTGCGAGGAGCTGAGATCATATTCCACTGTCCGTTGTCTCAAGGATTGCTGGTGATGGTAAACTGCCACTGAGACTACACAGTCATCATGTTCAGCAGAAATAGCCTGACTACGGACATGCACAGCTGAAGAGCTGGTTGCAAAATCAATGAAACTGGATGCGGGGGATCAAGCAGGAAAGCGCAGTACTTGACACTGCCACGGAAATTGACGATAAGAACAGAGGTTCTTCCCCCTAACACATAATAAAAGGGGACAAAGGTAATCGCTGGTGTAGCCACCCACCACCAAAGACTACAGACCCTTGGGACACTGCTGGATCTATGGTGGTGACTCTCTGCACTACCTGTTCCAAATGCTTGCTACTTTCTATCCTCTCTTCTGATCTGTCCTATTGCTACTAAATAATTTTTAATAGTTATCTTTTTATAATAAGGAAATTGACCGATTGCAGTACTTGACCTCACCTGCGTCTTAATTTCCGCCACTGGATTTTATCCAGTTGGACCTTGACAGGCAGGGAGCTCAACAGACCAGCAAACACCAAGCAGCAAGGTGGTGAAGAATTTCGTTCCTGTTACCTGCCTGACCGCCTTCTAAGTGGCAGCACCCACACAGCATATGTGGAAAGGTTTGCATATGCCAGCCTTCATCCATTTCCATTTTTCCCTCCAAAAGAAACTCAGAGCATACACGTCTCTTGTAATGCTGCTCCTATACCTTGATTGTACTTCCTTAGTTACTAAAACCAAGCTTAAATTAGTGCCTGTAACAGCAATTCTATGCAGACCGTTCTACCAGAAGTTCTCAAAAGATCTTAAATTCAAAAAGGAAACCACATTCTATTTACAAATGAAGGAAGTACAAAGGGCAGGGGTAAAATTTAAAGCTATTTATTTTTTAAATATTTAGTGAAATGAACGTAATGATTTCATGAGACTCGGGAATAAACACTATATACAGTATTTAATGCATTTCTGCAGCTTCTAATTGTAATAGGTTTTTATTTTCTCAGGGCTCAGAGGTTTGACACTGTTCCACAAAACTTTTAAAATCATTGTTTACAATAAAAATCTCCACAAGGTGGTATGCTGTACTGAGACGAGAGGCAGACCTAGACCACCATCTTAAAACTACCACAGGAAGTTGCACAAGATGGACATTTTAAAAACTACTATAGTAGTAGAAGCTAAATATTGTTTTATCTATTTTATGACTGTTCTTCCCTTTTGTTATAGCTGAAGTCATTATGATAGCTGATACCTAAAACCAGAACTTTATCATCTAATTTGTTTGTGTTTGCAGCCGGACAGACAACTGCTATGACTGCCAATAACGTGAACCACAGAACAGGTCAAGACAACCAAGGTTATCACACACACAAGAGGAAGTCAGCCACAAAAATTAGGTGCACACATCTCCTTGGAAGCCTGGCTTTCAACGTGCAAGAAGCACCAGATCGTCTACCACAGTCTCCAAATCTTCTACTACTGTAATCTTGAGCAGGGACCTCCTCTTCCAGGATACTATAATGCAGACCGAGAGTCCCCATCAACAAGTGCCCAGCTCCACTGATCAGTCACAGGCCTGTCAATGCAGGCACGTTAGGCACACAGCTGTAGGAAAGGCAGGGGGTGTTCACAGCTATTCAGACAACTGCTGTTACGTTGTCTGGCTTTTCTAAGGAAAACTGTGTCCTGGAAAAGATGATAAAGATGACTGGGCATTTCCTCATTGCACATTCAGCCTTGAGATATGTATTACACTACTGGCACACCGAAAGCCCTACTGAGATTTAATAAAAAAACAACCAAACAACAATCGCTGTATCACTGCAAAGGAAAGCATCTTAAATAAGCTTTGGGATTCTCATTCTATTTCTAACCTTCCACTACAAGCCAGCATCTCTGCTCGCATCAATGCAATAATGAAGTAAGTACAAAGTATTAGTTTGTCATTGCAGGTATAACCAGCATTTTCATTCAGCTAATATACAGCAGTATCTAACAGAATTCCCTTCATCATGTTTTTGTTCACTAAAAATGTAAGGTATTCCTTAAACGATGAAGTCTCTGAAGGGTATGGTTATAGAGGCTGTGGCCAACCTGAGTGCAAGGCACCAGGAAAACTCTGCTTGTGTTTTCAAAACATAATTTGGAAGCATATTCTGCTTCTTTCATCTGAGGGTTTGCTGTACTCACGCGGAGCAAAATGAGCTTTTTGCCTTCTAGGGAGCTTGCCATGCCAACTAGACCCCAGCACTGTTCCGTAGTCTTACACTGAGGTAACTGTTGTTGTGCTAGACTAGGCTGGATTATGCCAGGTTTGTTTTACAACAAGCAATTTACTGGCACTGCGGTTTTTTACCTTAAAACTGCTTAATGCAATATAAACCCAGCATATTCTATTAGCAATAAAAGCAGACCCTTAAAAGAGATGAAGTCAGATCCTGAAAGCCAGTATATCACATATCAAGCCTCCTTACTGCTAAAAGGGGGGAGGGGAAGCGAGTTTCCCTGCAAGGTTTACCAGATAACAACCAAGTCGAACCAACTGGATACACTAGATATAAACCACCAAGGGACAAGTCAGCAGGCAGATTACCATTTTTACTGCTCCTAGTCCATGTCAGGTAAACCTAAACACTCTTCCAATACATTGTGGCCGATCCCCAGGAGTTTGGTTACTTCACCCAGGCATGGATCTAAACTTAATGAAACTCCAGTGCATCTGCATTATGCATTTGCACATTCCAAGGAACCTGGGCACCTGCGATCAAGTGGGTAAAGCTCAGGAAAATACTGCTACATTTACCTAATGTGTGGACACGCTTCCTATTCAAGCCTTTTCATGAAGGCCATTACATGCAACATCATGTACAACTCTTCGTGTTAAAAAATAAATGCATGTTCTCTTTCGACCTGAGCTATTAGACAGCAACCTCTGGTTTTAATGAGCTGTTCCATTTTGAGGTGAAACTTGCAAACCAGGTTGAATATTTCTTTTATAAATCACTTGCAACAATTCTGCCCAAACAGAGACAAAACTCTGTTCTTTGCTGGCAGGCCACCCCTTCGCCCTATCAGTGCTTGGCTGGAAAGCGCCCCCCATCTGAGGTCAATATCGATGCCTTGTCTGGACTCCCCAGTCTCGCACTCCCCACCTTTGCACTGAAATTCCCAATTTCTCCACTTTTTTTGGACACACAGATTTATAAAGCACAGCGGAGTCGGCCTGATCGATGCACACCCTGCATCGCCTACGTGACAAAACGTACAGACACCAGCGGGTGTCAGCCACCTTACCGTAAAGGCCCGTAACCATTTACTGCGGGCTCCATAAAGGCAGATTATGCCTCTAACAGTAACAGAGAGCAGGCACACCTTCAAAACACGCCGACGGCGCGGTGCCACCACAATGGGTTAACGTGCCACTAGAGCACTTCCCCGGCAAATCTGTCTCACAACCCAGAAGAGCACAACGGGTACCGGGTCGCCTCGGTGGGACAAGAGGGCACAGACCCCTGCCAGCGGGACTGTTATGTTTGTGCTTGAAGCCGAACAAAGCGGGACCCAAGCCGCCGCCCATCCTCCGGGCGCAAAGCCAGGCCCCGCCGCTTCCACTCCGGCCCCCTGCGCCCGCCGAGAGACGCGGGGCCGGGGACCCCAAAACGGGGCTCGCTCACGAAGGGCTCCGGGACAGGGCGGAGCACCGGCGGCGCCGCCAGTTCCAGGCCCGCCGCCCCGCTCCGCACCCCTTAGGTGACCCGCGCCGCCGGTCGGCCTCCTGCCCATACCGTTCCACCCCGTCCCGTCCCCGCCTGTTACCTGCGGGCAGCTGCTCGCCGCGGGAGGCCGCGCTCCGGCGGGGTGCCATCAGCGCCGCCAGCGCCAGGAGGGCCAGCGACACCCGCATGGCGCTCGGCAGCGGGGGCAAGCGCGGCCTGCCCCGCTCCGTGTTCCCCCCACCGCACCCCTCTCGGCTCCGCACGGGCGCCTGCGCGCTGCGCTCCCCGCCCGCACGGCCGGGAAGGGGCGGGCGGCTCCTCCCACAGCGGGAGGACCGGAGGCGCAGGGTCTATGCCGGGCATCGGTGGGGCGGGTTTGGGCAGGCGCCGGATGGGATTGTGGGCAGCGGTTCGCGGTTGGGGCTATAAGGGCTACAAGGGGGGAGTTACGAGGACTGTTAGCCCTCGCGGTGTCCTGGCCGTGTTGATTTCGTGTTTTAAGTGCCGGTTCTGTGTCATATCTGTCAGCCCCAGACGCCCGCCGAAAAACCGTCACCCTCCTCCTCGTCACATTGGGACTTAAGCGCTCTCCCCGTTTCTTAAAGTACATAAAGTGTCCATCTTATGGAGTTGTTTCAGAGACAACTGAAACAACTTTGAATTCATACGTGTACAGGAGTCCTCATGTACCCTGAGAGAGTTCATTTAACTTGAATTTATACGCACTTCAAAAAATTAAATGAAGTGGTGCCAAGCAAGATGGAGATTGCAGCTTTTTCCACGCTCCTGTTTCAGTGCCTCCCACCCATTGTCCCAATGCCAGATAATTCCGCATCTGAACCGTTCAACCTCTAGGCCACCCTGGGCCGCATGAGAAGGAGGACACAGGGGAAACCTCTTCTGCTATGCAGCTCCTCAGTTGTAAGGAGCATATAGCTGTTTTTTAAGCACCTGTCAGAGATTCTGCAAATAACCTTTTCTAGACCTAAAATGGAGATAGCTTGAGAAATCCTTCACATGCTTCTTCCCAGGCTTTCAAAAGTCGGAAAGGAGGAAACAGCTATTTGCTGGTATGCTTCTCCTGTTTTACACCTCCCATGGAAATCGACGTCAGCTGCTTCCTCGCCTTTATTTCCCATCCCAAGCTTTGTCCTGCTTCCTGGAGAAAGGTGTGGAAGAATTGCTTTTCTTGCCATTAGCATTTTAAAAACTGAGGACAGAGCATGATTTGCAGGGGAGGGGTGTGTGTGTGTGTGTTGGGAATGAGTAGCAAGGAGAGGGGAGATGGGAAGCCAGCACTGGATGCTGAACAAAACACCTTACTGGTACGGCCCCAGGAATGGTGGTGTGCCCACAGGTGATGAGGTGGTGCTGTGTTACTACACTCACAGACTAACCTTTGTGCTTAATGCAAGTGCAATAACAAGTTTCACAGCCAACAAGCACTTTACTGTCTTGATTGAAATACTGACTGCTTGCTGGCGTGTGGATTTTAATTTCCTGAATGGTGGCATGCTTGCATGGTATTTTCTAGCACATAGAGATAGGATAAGAGGGAACGGCCTGGAGCTGCGCCAGGGGACGTTTAGATTGGATATTGTGAAAGAATTTCTTTACCAAAAAGGTTGTGAAGCATTGCCCGGGCAAGTAGTTGAGTCATCATCCCTGTAGGTCTTTAAAAGATCTAAAGACGTATAGTGGTGCATAGGAACATGGTTTAGTGGTGGACTTGGCAGTGCTGGGTTAACAGTTCGACTTTATGACCATAAGGGACTTTTCCAACCTAAATGAATCTGTGATTGAAATGGTATTTTACACAAAAGTAAGTGAGAACAAGGAATGACCAGCCCTTGTTAGAGGTTGGGTATTGGACAGTCATATCAAGGCCTGAGAGTGTGCCTAAGCTATGTGTCACATCAATGGTGCTTAATAAGGCTAGGGTTTTTTGTGACAGTATGCACAGACTTGACAGAACATTATGAAAGGTGGAAACAATGAATAAAAATTAAGTCAGCTCTGTACAGAGAAATTAAGGAAATGTAATTCCAGTTATGAGAGCTGTCCCCGGCACATCTTCTGCCTGTGCCACTAAACCCCTGCACACAGCTCCCAGCAGGGCTGCTCTCCCTGTGAGGCTGGTGGAGTCCACTCCCCCCAAAACATTACAAACTTACTAGAATTTCTTCTTGTCTTGAGTTGTTACGCATTGGAAAAGAGGAAAAAAATTGCCATTATGATGTAAAGCGTCTTGTAACTTCCTCCTTTGCAGTCCTTGTTCTCAGCCTAAGGGGTGGTCACATGCCTCTCTGTGAGAAAGGTCTTGACAAAATAGACAACTTCTCACATCATGGGACAAGTTTCTACAGCCTTTTAGCTTGCTTGCTTGTTTGCTTGGGGTTTTTTTCTTAGCTGTCACTTAGTTGTGTCACAGTTATTGTGCCTCCATGTGCGCGTGCATGTGCAGTAGCACTCCTTGGGGTTTTGCTGACCTTGCAGAAGTAGGTACGGGATGTTCACCTCGCTTAGTCTGAAATGCCTACTCCTACTTATTTGTCATGGCGGTCACTGCAGTTACCTATACACTTTCTCACAAACCAGGCTACATTATGGACCTTCAGGGTTTTGGCTTTGAAATACTGCCCAAGATCCTTTGAAAAATTTAGGTAAGATGTAATATCAGTGTGAAAACACGTCTGGAGTCTGTACGAGGCTGTTTAAGAATACTCTTAGGAAAAGCGTTTTTCAAAGGTAACACCACCTTTTCTTTAAATGCCTTCACAAAGAGAAATCACAGACACAAAGAAGTTATGTCTAGACAGAGCTTTCCCCCAGTGATTAAAAAAGCTGCAGCTTTTTAGGGACTCGCTCATCAGCTCACAACCTTTAGAACACACCTTTCCCAAGGGTATTCTTGAACTGCCTCATACAGACTCCAGACTTGCTCCACACTACTACTGTATCTACCTTAGTTTTTCAGAGGATCTTAGGCAGTGTTTTACGAACTAATGAATGGATATTGCCTGTTTTGTTGAATGTCATGAATTTCTAAAAAGCATTTTCACAGCATGAACAAAGTATCACAATGGGAGACGCTGCAATTCTACATGGTACCCAGTGATTAAAAATTCATAATAGAACCATCATGTATAGTCAGGATAAGCATTAATCAATACAAATTAAGTACTGCTTCTTGTAAATCTTTGTAGGCACTATTCAAAAGTAGAATGGAATTATAAATAATGATACTTTCAACAATACACACAATTCAGAACACTATATTTTATGGAGGAAAAATAATTAAGAACCTATCTTTAGGTTCTTTTTAATCCTCATGATTTAGGATTTTTGATCCTCATGATTGAGTAGATTGCAACTGAAATTTCTGTGTGCTCATAATATTTGTTGTGGTTATACTGATACTGTTACTTCATTTGGGGTCTTTTTTTCTTTTTTCTTTTTTTTTTTTTAATTTTAAAATAATCTGAGAAACATTTCCCAGTGAGAGGAAGCTATGCAATATATTCTCTTTGGCAACAACCGAAGAACATGATATCTAACTTCAATGTATGTGGACTGCTGAGCCAAGCAGTGGGTGTATAACTCAGATTGGCCATCTAAAGTATTGGTTTTGCATAGTGGAGGTATCACAGGTGACGTGACGTGAGGATGGAACTTGGTAAACAGCAACATAAATCAGTAGGAAACCAGGCTTTATTAGTTGTGCTGCTTACAGAAAAATTTATGTGAATATGTATTTGCTGAAGCAAATTCTATTATCTCGAAAAAGAGGAGGCCAATGAAACTGTAATTGAAATGAGCACCAGAAAAAGAAGGTGGAGTCAAATAGAAAAATCAACATATTAAAAAGCCAGTGTGCGTACTCATACCAGCCAAACTTTTGTTTCTTTTCACAAACATTCAAGGAGAATTAAAGCCATTGCAGTAGATCTCCCATAGTTAATTCATAACAGGAAGAGGAAGCTGAGGATTTCCAGATACCATTTGTACACAATGTTATGCTGTTACCCTTTGACAGAATTGAGATGAAGGGTTCAGCTCAGGAACCCAGAGGGAAAGGGAGTATTCCTGAGCCAGGATACTGATGGGCTTGGCCATGGACATACATTGCTGAGAGATGTCTCAGAGGAATCGCAGAGACTAGTTTTCGGTTAATTTTTTTAACATCTTTTACATTTGCACCGGCCTCACCAAATTTGTCAACAATCCTTTGTTAACCCTTTGTTAGATAGAATTTGTTGGTTTTATGCTTCTGTTGTTTAAAAAAACCTACAGCATATTTTATAAATTAGTGGCGGGTCAGGAAACTGGCGCATCAGCTGAAGCTGGAACAAACACTTGGTCTTTATTTTATACAACAAACTGTGGACAATGGTACCAGATTTCTTTCTTTTTTTCTTTTTTTGATCAGTTATCAATTGTTAAGTGTGTTAAGTCCAGCAGAGAGGGAAATACCAATTCTGGAATTTGAGGAAGCAGCTAGATGCTTTCTGCAACGCTATACTGGACTGCTCACCTCTGTCGCAATAATACAAATACAGTCACAAACAGGTGCTGAGAGGAGCTATTCTGATCGACGTTTGAAAGTGGGTATCCTCTCTTTTGAAAAGACGCTGAAAATGCTTATCTTGTCTGGCCTGGTAAAAGAAAAGGCTGAAAGGGGAACTTCTCTGTAAATATGTTCTCAGTTTAAGCAGTCTCAGTTTTTTAAACCTAAAGATAAAGTTTACACGAATAACGTAAGTAAAACATGCTGATATGCAACAAACAGGCAGCTAACCAACCAATTAGCTGTTTGTGTTATTCTGTATTCCTGAATTTTTGCTGAAAATAAAGTTTTCTACAGTTCTTTATGTTTTCTCTGAAAAACAGCATAAAACTTGTGGTGATTTTCTGTTACTGGGAGGAGAGCCATGCCAGCCATGGAGTTCAGAATCACCCACATGTCAGAAAACAGGGTATATCTCTGAAATTATGTATAAAGATAAGATCACTCCACTAAAAAGTGTAAAGCTGTGAGGAACGTAGAGGTATGGTTTGTCCAGAATATACAGATATGCTTTTTTATTGCTTTTTCTCTAAACTACTCATGTTCTAATTCATCTTCCAGGAAAGACAGTTGGAGACAGAGATAACAGTGGGCTGTATGTGTACTGCAGATTTAACAACGTCTTTTTAACAGCTTAGGTTGGTGACTGCTAGCTGTAGCAAGGACTTACAGGGCTGCAAAACAGAGAAAAAGATCAGAGGATTAAAAACCACCGCAGGTGCCATCTGTATTTGCAGGACATTGGGCAAGCCAACGACATTGTTAAGACTGTCCAACACAAAATTTGTTCAGTTTCTCATAAACTCTTGCATGTGAACACCCTGTTTCCGAGCAAAGGTGGCCAGTTTGCCAACACTTTCTTATTACAAAAGTTTGTTAACACAGAGACAATTCCTCTTATTCCTCTGTAAGATTTGTTCAGCTCCACTCAACTTCATGGTGCAGATAAACAGCAGTGAAAATGAAGAGGAAGATTCCAGGTGTCAGCTGGAGAAATCCAGGAGATTTTAACCTCAGAAAAGTATCTGGCTTATCCACCCTGGGACAAGGCTTTAATAGGAATCAGAAATCAACCTGAAATGAGAGGTAGAAGAGGCATACCCTGGAAGTGTGGTCGATCTGTAGAGAATTTTGCTTTTCGGAGACATCATATGCACATGAAGACATCCAGATGGGACTGTCAATAAATGAAGGTCAGCTACCTTTGTTCAGACGCCTTTTGGTCTGTTGAAGGAGGCTGATGATGTTCAGACAGGCTCTGGAATATGTAGCAGGCACAGTGGAGAAAAAGAAAGTTTGAAGAGCATCCTTGGGGATGTACTGTTTCCAGATATGTGAAAGACATGAGGCATAGCACTGATCATCACTGGCCAAAAGAGGTGGCTGACTAGGTTGCTGCCACGTTGCCATCTGTTCTGTGAATAACTGGATAATAAGTGTAATGCTGCCACCAGCAAGAACCAGAGCCCAGGACTCCCTTTTTCCTGAAGCAGCTTCATCACTGGCCTCCATGGCCAGGCTGCCTCTCACCCTGGCCAGTTGCAGCCTCACGTGGGAACAGGGGATGGGGAGTGCCACCCTCCTGAGTCTGTCTGTGAACTGCCCTGTTTCTGTCTGGATTGGAGCCCCTCGATCAATAAGAAAAGTTTTGCTCAGGAAAACGTGTAATGAGAGGCCAGGTGTGGCAGGATCTCTAATGCTCTTTTGGGTTTGGGCCTCTCTGCATAGCTGCATTTATGCCATTTGCAATCTGTTGTTACTTCACTTTTTTTTCCCTTCACTTTTTTGGGCCATACAGAATGTCATGCTTCTGTACTTCAGTGGGAAGATGGGCAAAGCTGAGAGAGTAGGTGTTTTAATTACTGACACTGCAAAACTTCACTGCAGCTGTTGGACATGACTGCAGTCGTGCATTGAGGGCATGCATGCTTTTTATGGCTGAAAAGAACAGGAGCTACTGTTCAGATACAGGCCACTATGCAAATCAGAAGCTGAGCTTTTTGAACATGGTAAGCAAGCGAGATGTGGCTATGAGCAGATATCCCTGCAGAAACACTCAAGAAGCACATGGAGAACAGGAAGGAAAAGTAGAAAAAAACCCCAGTGAACAGAAGAAAGAATTAATAGGGAATAAAACAAAGGACAAGCTTTTGCAAAAACTTGAAGATAGTAGAAAAGACATTTCTTCTTCTTGTTTGTTTCTTAGAATGTTCAGGTTCTGTTAGAAAAGAAATCATGACTCAGTCTCAATTTTTGCCCACAAAGGAAACTAAAATCACTGCAGTTTTCCACAAGTTAGAATCAAAAGTCATAATAGTATGTTCAGTAAATAACAGCAGATATGAGATATACAATGAAGACCCAACATAGCCCTTCATACACAGTGGATCTTGTTCATATAAAGTAAATATGAATTTTGTTTTTACTTTACAGATGAAGGATGAAGTCTTTTTCATATTGGTATCAAAACACCAACAATATGGTAAGAAGAAAAAGATGCTCATTTTTCATTTCCTTCCCTTTTCTCTCAATGCTATGCATTTTGAGCAAAATTTAATAAATGCTAAGGTGTAATGAAAACACACTCAGATGTTAAACCATGACATAAAAGTGCCCAACAAAAGACTCCCTTTCAAAGGATCTTCTTTCTCACAGCAGATACATTGTGCCAAGGCTGAAGCTTATCAGCAATGTTTGTCCACAAAATGGTTCCTATACTTTCTGCTACCTTACTTAGCTTCTGGATGAAGGCCAAAGACGTATCTGTTTTTTCTGCTTATTTGTTTTTTGGCAGCCTACCAGTGTGCTGAGATGTTTCACCATGTGCTGCAAGCCCAGCCTTGATATACTATCAATGCACTGTATATACCAGACTTTTGAAGAGGGTAGCGTGAGGCATTTGTGTTGTGCCTGCTGTGGCTGGGAGGGGATTGTCTTTGGCTGAACACATAAATAAAGCTGTAGGTTACGGAAATGTGGAGTGGGTCTAAAAGGGAGCCAGAAGTAATTACTTAGCTTTTAAAGGCAGGGATGTAGTCCCGGAGGACTGTGCTCATTGCCAAGTCTTTGAATGATTCTGACCAAAGAGGTTGTGGGTATTTTTTCCTCAAGAGACGGAAATTATCAACAAGCACTGGTCTATCCAGTCTGCTGCTATTCTGAAAGATCAGTGGCTTGGTTGGCAAAACAGAGTGAAGCAGCTGAATGTTACTCTTTGTGTTGACACTTCATGGTATTTAGCTTTCTGCTGGAAAACAAATTTAACTACTGCTATGTTTCAAATAATAAAAAGTAGACAGTGAGATTTAATCATCTATCATAAAGTAGATGATAAAGTTGCCCCTTTATTTAAATGAGTGGTTGTGTTTAGTGCCCAAGAGCTGTGTTTTTGATATTTGTTGTTGGAAAAGAGAGGCAGGCAGGTAAAATTTAATGATTAAAACTGGCATACAGACTAACATGTATTTGCACAGGAAAATTAATATAAACTGAGTAACTGCTTTTCTTTTCCTGTCTGAACACAACTGAGTGGTCCATTTTGCAGCCAAAATGCTCCTCACAACCTGACCATAACGAAGGCTTTGCTATGTGAATGTATCTTGGGAGATACCAGAATACCAGAACTGGGTGGCTGGGAAAAGAGGACCACTGTGTTTGCCTTTGTGTCTCTGTGTGGCTGTTGCGATGACCGGGCAAAACATCTGCATTCTTTTCCTATGAGCTCGAATGAGCCAGATTTGCTGTTAATTTTCAAACTGGAGGCTGCCAGGCTTATATTCGATCTTCAGGACAGACAGAGCTAAATGAAGCTGTAAACAGAGTGCTAGAGAACCAACAAGGAGTGCTAACACAAGAATGCCCAAGCCAGCCTCAGGCGCACAGTTTCAGAAGAATTAAGATAAAACCAGCTGGCAGTGTATTGACTGAACCACTTCACCCTTCCAGACTGCAGAACAGAAGCTTTTATGGGATTTCAAGAGCTGCCCAAGAGTGCCGGTGAAAAAGCTAACTTGCTGGTGTGATCTGTAAAAAGAGAGGTAATGTTGTAAAAAGTAAAGGGGGAGTGGGTTGGTTGGTTGGGGTTTTGTGCTTTGGTTGTGGTTTTTTTCCCCCCAGAAACGAGGAAGGTCATCCACAATGTGATAAGAAAATTTAAGGGACAAGACCTGCAGATCTGTTTCTTGGCTTCATGCTTTAGGTTTGAATGCTTTGCAGCTTGAGGTGAAAGGATAAATAATGCTTTAATCTGGAGAAATGGATCATAAGTCGCTCTGAACAGCTGTGTCAAAGGTTTATGTGGAAAACCCTGGGTGAGTCTGGCTACAAAATAAAGGGGTGGCTGGTGACTGTGAGACTTTCAAAGTCAGAGACTTTGGGATCACGTCCCAGGACAGGCAGAGATTTATCAAGGATTACAAGGGCTTTTGCTCATTAGCTATCATTTCATCTGACTTGATCTCCTCCTCCTGCTGTGGTACAGGCAACTTGTCCACACAGCACTGCTCTGCAAGCCTTCCAGCTTCCCTCCAGCTCCTCCACAGCTACCAGCCTGCACAGCAGCTTCTGTCACATCCAGTCCCTGTGGTTTACCCCTTCTGCTTCTAAAGGCAGTGGAAAAACACCCAAACCTGAATTACGTTTCTGTCTACAGCTAAGTACCCTTGAAGTCTGCATTAAAGCACACATGCAGGGAGAAATGAATGTAGCTACTCAACTAATGTGCATTTTTAACATTTTAAAATCTGCAAATAGAGCGCTGAAGGGCTGCTAAATGTAACACAAAGGGCTTTACATCACATTTAAGTTGACTGACTACAGTATCATTACTTTAATGACATAGAAACATTCTCAAGAAACAGTTTCTATTCTCAAAACAGGTACTGGAAAACTAATAAGATCCCATATATATGGTCTGCTGAAGGTAAATGTATGTTTGGCTGAGATTACAGCAAGCCCATTTTATTTTTACTTCATAATACTTGCTTTCTGTTTTTGTAAGTCAGAATGTTATTAACATACATAGAGATAATTCTATAGGAGAACAGTAAACAGTCAGTGGATAAATTCATAGGTCGTCCATCCTGCCAATGAGCACTCAGAGATCAAAATGAGCTTTGCAGGTCTGACCTTTTGTCTTGCTAGCTTCTCCCTAAATTTAGTTACATCGGTTCCATCCAAAGTCAAAATGAAACTTTGTATGGGAAGAGTCTGAGACCATCAGCTGGATGCAGTTTGCATTTAGGAAAATCTTGAAGTGTTATCATTGAACTTGTTTGGGGCATATACTCGTGGTGAGGATTTTTATTTCAGTTAGGTCTTTGTACTACTTCTAGCAAAATTGTGCTTGAGTTTTTTTATACCTTTGTTTTATAGGGGGGGGAAAGAAAAAGTAGTTTTCAAGTTTAGGAAAAAAAAATAAATATTGAAAAAGTACTTCCTCTTTGTCAAACCATGACTTCAAAAGGACAGCATGTTTGTGAGGAAGATGTCCAGCATGCTGTTTAAAGTAACAATATCAAATATTTGCTGTCTTTTCCTTCAAATCAAGTACAGTTGGCAACGTGTATATCAAGTTGTTTGAGGGGGGGGAAGTGTTAATGTCTACCATGTGTTAATGTCTATCATGTGGTGCTGATAAGGGATCAATGTGGAAAACTTTTTCGAGTTTATTGATAAGGTACTTTGTCAGAGATTAGGTTCTGTTATCATGGAGAAGGTCTCTCGGTATGTGCCCTGGATCTAAATGAGTGCACATACCGTATTGTGAGCATCTACATACTGTATCCTAAGTGCCACTGTGAGGACAAGGAGTGGATGGACATTTGGTTTTACTTAGGATGCTGCTTCCAATAGGAATCTGTGTGTCAGAGAGCTAATATAACTCTGGAATGAATAAGCAGAACATCAGCCAAGCGTGGAAGGGATACTATGTTATAAAAATAAAACAGCTAAAATAACTGGCATAGATACTTCAATGCTGTGACTGTTTATGGTGCCTGGGTTGCTTAAAAAATTGCAGAGCATCCAGAAAATAATAATTTGATAGGGAAATTCTTCCCAGTAAAGAGAAACCAAACCAAGTTGGTTAGCACAGTTTATCTGACAGAAGGCAAATGATGGTCTCTCTAGATGTGGAAGAGGTTTCTGATAGAAGATAGATCTTCAGTTTAGGGGAAATGTTGTGAACAGACGCAATGCAAAAAAGGTATCTGTTGTGGTTTAAGCCCAGCTGGTAACTCAGCGCCACGCAGCTAACCCCTCTCCTTTCCCCTCCCACCTCCAGGCAGGATGAGGAGCAGAACTGAAAGAATGTAAACCCCACGGGTTGAGATAAGAACAGCCCGATAACTGAAGTATAATATAAACCTACTACTACTACTACTAATAATAAGGGAAATAACAAGGGGAGAGAATACAATTGCTCACCACCTGCCAACTGATACCCAGCCCGACCCGAGCAGTGATCGGTCCCTTCCGGGTAACTCCCCCCCCAGTTTATATACTGGGCATGACATGTTCTCTGTGTGTGTGTATATATATATATGATATATATATATGTATATTGTTCCTTATGCCTACAAAGGAATGGACCATGCATACAAAGCTTGTTGACTTCATTCAGTCCATGATATTGGGCTCCATCTGTCGTAATAGTCTTTCAGGGCAGGAGAAATGGTGTGTGGTGTTGGATTGTTGCCTGCTGATGACGCCACTGGCCATTGCTGAGCTCGTCTGGTTTCATCAAAGTTCATTCTTTGTTGGGGTGATGATCGGAGGGAAGTCAGGGTCGGTTGATGGTGACCTGAGGACAGTTCTGGGAGGCTCCTGCTGCTGCTGCTGTCTTTTCCCATGATTTTATTCTCTGCTGATGATCATGGCAGCACATGTCATCTTTTCAAAGGCCAGAGTGGCAGAGATGGGCATCTAGCTGATGGGCTATAGAAGTGTTATATAACAAGCAACAGCATATAATTGAGTTCATTGTCTCTTTTCACCCAAAATTAAATCCCCTTGAGGTACACGCCGGACTTCCCCATCTTCCTGCATTACCCACCCAAGTATATCCAGGTCCCTGAGTGAAAGCAATCCCATGATTAACCCAGACTGTCTTCCCCAGCAGATTCTTTATGTGCACCACAGGAACTTTATCCCCCTCTACAGTACGTAAAAGTTCTGATGGGGCTGGGCCAGCCCTGTTGGCAGATCCCCTACTGTTGACCAACCAGGTGGCTTTTGGTAAATGTGTATCCCAGTGTTTGAAAGTCCCACCACCCATTGCTCTCAGTGTAGTTTTTAACAGCCCATTGTACCGTTCGATTTTCCCAGAGGCTGGTGCATGGTAGGGGATGTGATATACCCACTCAATGCCATGCTCTTTGGCTCAAGTGTCTATAAGGTTGTTCTAGAAATGAGTCCCATTGTCTGACTCAATTCTGTCACCACAAGACTTGTTTCTCAAGGCCCAGGATAGTGTTCCGGGCAGTGGCATGGGACACAGCGTATGTTTCCAGCCAGCCGGTGGTTGCTTCCACCATGGTAAGCACATAGCGCTTGCTTGGCAGGTTGGTGGGAGTGTGATATAGCCAATCTGCCAGGCCTCCCCATACTTGTACTTCAGCCATCGTCCTCCATACCAGAGAGGCTTTAACCGCTTGGCTTGCTTAATTGCAGCACATGTTTCACATTCGTGAATAACCTGGGCAATAGTGTCCATCGTTAAGTCCACCCCTCGATCACGAGCCCATCCATATGTTGCATCTCTGCCTTGACGGCCTGAGGTGTCATGGGCCCACCGGGCTAAAAATAATTCACCCTTATGTTGCCAATCCAAGTCCATCTGAGCCACTTTAATCTTAGCAGCTTTATCCACTTGCTGGTTATTCTGGTGTTCCTCAGTGGCCCGACTCTTGGGTACATGAGCATCTACGTGGCGTACCTTCACCACCAGGTTCTGCACCCGAGCAGCGATATCTTGCCACAATGCAACAGCCCAGATGGGTTTACTTCTGCGTTGCCAGTTGCTCTGCTTCCATTGCTGCAACCACCCCCACAGGGCGTTTGCCACCATCCATGAGTCAGTATAGAGATAAAGTACTGGCCATTTTTCTCGTTCAGCAATGTCCAAGGCCAGCTGGATGGCTTTCACCTCTGCAAACTGACTCGATTCACCCTCTCCCTCAGCAGTTTCTGCAACTTGTTGCAGGGGACTCCACACAGCTGCCTTCCATCTCCGATGCTTTCCCACAATACGGCAGGACCCATCAGCAAACAAGGCATATTGCTTTTCACTCTCTGACAGTCATTATATGGTGGGGCCTCTTCAGCACGCGTCACCTCCTCCTCTGGTGACATCCCCAAATCTGGAATCCCCCAGAAATTTCACTCCAGAAATACAAATGCGTTCTACCCCTTGATATCTTGATGGCATCAGGGTACACTGTGCACCAGTGCCTACTAGAGCCTTATAATTCTGTGGGCCTGATGTGCCAGGCCATCTGATCCACACAGTCCAGTAAACCTGGCTGTCCCTCTCTTCCACCTGGCTGTCGGCAGGGCCCCTCTAATAGTGATCATATATTCTTCACTTCTTGTACAAAGTGATTAGAATTCCTTTTCATAGGAGTCAGAATAAAACCAGCTCTTTCACTCCATCTGGGAAGTTGCCCACAAGAGACTGGAGCAGCAGCTTTCTTGGGAGGATCTCCATTCCTTTTGCACTGCACCAGCTACTAGGAAGGAGAAGAAAAAAAACTGTTACAGCTGAAACCAGGACAGTGTCTATATATTGTTCAACAGTCTGTCCAATTAGAACAAATTATGCAGGGAATTGACAGGATCTTTAGCACTTGATGCTAAATCAAGAACAAGCATCTTTCTAGAAAATATGCCATAGCTGAACAGAAGTTCTAGGATTAATGCAGAAACTAAAAAGTATAATGCAAAAACTAAAGTGGTTACACTGTGCACAAAAATAGACTAAGTGACCATCATGGTCTCTTTGAATACTTGATTGTACAAGAGTACATAAGAGCCTGCAAAAATTACCAACTGGCTGGTAAGAGAATGCAGGCGGCTTACGTTGTGCAAAAGTGCTACACGATACAGGATGTTTCAACTACCACTTCCCTGAAAGAGTTTTGAAATTCGTTTTCTATGTTGTCTGAGGAACTGTAAAAATAGAAGAGAACCTCTATTCCTAAATAAGCTGACATTACATGCTACAGGACATGCAGAAGACAAATGAACCCTCAGATTTCATAAAATCCATTTCCTGACACTGATAGTGCTGACCATGTTGTGCTGCCTCTTTCTGACCCAAGCTGCTGAGCTTTGAATGCACCTAGTAGGAAGGAAAACTGATGACAGAGCAAGTTATTTTCCTGACAAAATAATGTTTATTTGCAGTAATGTATCATAACTTGTTTGTTTTGGTTTGGTTTTGACTTGGGATATAAAGAGCTGGAGATAATCATCCTGCTTGTTGTTGAGGTTTTGTGTGTGTTTTCCGTCTGTTCTTGCAGAAATTGCAGTTGCCTCTTGAGACAAGGAGGGATGCTATGGCAATGCGGAGATGTTTGATGATGCTAGTCAAGTAGTACCAGGTGGTTTAAGTTACTGCCATGATGTAACTTGTTTACATGCGATGATTTTGTACTCTTGCTGTTTTGTACTTTTTCTGCTGGGAGCTGTGATTCATTGCCCAGGGCTGTGGGAATATAGCCTGGGAGACTTTGTCCTCATGTTAGCTCTGCAGAAGCTGTGGAAAACACTAATGGCATTTGAAATGCTAGTGTCATGTCTCTCCCTCAGGATGGTGTTCTGCTGTTAGCAGACCAAACTTGTGTTGCATCACTGCCTAACAGAAGTTCAACGTCTGAGTAACTTGGCTATGTGGCCCAGAGTTGTTTAGGCAAGCCTTAATGACTCAGGCAGCAGATTACAGGGGGTTTTGGCTATGACAGAGGCTGATGCTCTGCGGCTGCTGACATGTCTGTTTGCAGAAGATGACACTATCTCTTTCCATACTCAAGTGCCCTGGAATCACAGCACAAGCAGGCACTGTGTACTTGCTCACAGCTGTTGATAGTAAGTTCATAAACTGGACCTGGTGTTTAGCGAAAGCTGTCTAGAGATGCCTTTTTCTGCTAGCACATTTATATCAGGGGCTGTGAATGCCATTTGCAGCCCCTGCACAGCTGGGGCAACTGTGTTGAAGGGATGTCAGTGGTCCAGCTGGCTCCTGACACAGCTCTCCTGGCAAGATTTTGCACTCCAAATCCCTTCTCATGGAGTGAGAGGAGCTGGGTGAGACTGGCCTGCAGAGGGGGTGACTGTCCGGGGGGACACTCCTCTGAAGGATCTGTCCTATCACTGCAGGTGATAGGATTTGCCACTGGTGCCGGGTGCCAAAGGTGCCTCTCATCTCCTGTACATGGCTGTACATCTCCTGTACAATCTATGCATGACAAAATGTCCCAGTCCCACCAAAGCATGCTGCAAAACATAGCACTGTACAGCTACTAGGAAGAAAAATAATTCTATTCCAGCTGAAACCAGGACAGCTCCCTTATGCACATCTTGTTTACGGGCAGAGGGGAAACTCACCTTGTGTATAAAGCCAATAATCTGTTGTTAGTATAAATCACACCTGAGCAGCCTAATCCAGTAATTATTAGTAGCTATTACAGAAAGGGAAAGAATATGTTCTTGCAGAAAAAGATAATGATAATACAGTTAAAAACATTAGACACACACGTAATTTCTACCCCTTTCCCAATGTTTTGACCACCCTTGCCCTGCTTCCCTGGCTCCTGGCGTTGGTGGTTTGACTCTGGTGGTGGTGGAGTGGTTGTTAAGGAAAGTTGTCAGTGTCTGGACTCCTTCTCTGGAGGAATATGATGTTCATGATGGTGGTTTCTGCTTCCTCACTCACGGATCCACTTTAGGTCCTTTTTATGTGCTTGCTAACAAGCTTTTAAACCTTCCTCTTTCTCTGCTGGACTGCAAATCACTCTGGTTTAAACATTCAGCGTGTGTTCAGAGAAACACTTTTGAGCCAGGATTCCTCCAGTTTTAGAAACTAGTTTCTACTCCACCATTTCTTATTAAAAGTGTTTGTATTTACTAGGACATAATACAAGTCTTCTCCCCCTTCTTCATAATTGAGCATCCATCACAGCTGCCTTAGGAAATCCTAGCACAGCCCCTCACAACAGCACACCTCCTTTTCTGTGGTGTAAGTGCCATTCTGGAACTGATAACAAGCAGTTTGGTCTGCCTGCAGAGGTCTTGTTCTTTTAATTTGAAAAAGGTACCACTGTTGCTTAAGCTTTTCCTGTCACCTGTGCTGCTTCTGGCTCTAGGAAATGAAAATACAAATGTACTGATCACTCTTTGAAAGTTGTTCTTCATCAACTTCACAAACACACATGATAGCTCTGGAGAATAAGAATATGTTTTTGGGTGGAATAACAGAAAAATTAACATTAGCAGAATAAGTACAGTTCAACAGCAGGAAAATATGGAAATGAAATTGCTACAGGCACCCAACACATTTAACATCAGAGCAGCTTCACTAAATGGCACAGGCTGCCAAGCTCCTGTGCTCTGGCAACTGTGATTTTTTTCTTACTGTTCCAGCACAAATGTGACATTTCCAAAAAGCAACATACCTTTTTTGTAGAACTTTTTTGTAGACAATAACATGATCCGTACTGAGCAGTGCCTGTTTTCCTGTGAAAGAAGCAGAGATTTCTGTTCTTGCAGGGAACATAGAATTGTTGTATACAAAATCATTTGAGAACCAGCTAAAGCATTTGAAAAAATTGCCAGCTGTTCATTATGACTTCTCATCTGACAGTGCTCCTCACACAGCTGAGCTGCTGGAACAGATCTGATGGGTGTTACCTACATAATAAAACTGGACATATTGGTGCAAGCTTCAACAGTGGTTTCAGCTAAGGAAGACTAATTTCTCCAGGAGCAGATTGGAGGTGCTCATAAATACCACCAGTGTTCAGCTTCTAGAATTGTGGATTACATCTGGGTGAGGGGCAAGCAAGCACCTTTCCTTTAAAGTTTTGTTTAAAGCATAGGTGTTGAGACCAGTTTTTGCATCCTTTGTCATGAACGGGGAAATTTAGTTTAAAGTCTGTTTGGTTCTGGTTCTTCTATTGTTGAGAACAGCCAGAGATTTCATTTACAGGTACAAAACTGAGGGTGCAGAAAACAACTGAGATTTCTGCGTAAGCTTTCGCCTCTGCCCAGTCCTCCTTCTATTCTACACCCAGGTTTCACATTTCCATGCTCTGAGAAACAGCACAGTAGGACCACTGTAGCGTGGCTGGCCACGGATCTGCATCTTCTCTCATGTCTAATAAGGCTTCTCCTGCCACAGGAACAGTCAGAATCTGTATGTGTGTGTTTGCATGTCTCTCGTTTTCTCCAGTTTCTGATGGCTAGCAATGGTGAACCCTGTGCTGCAGCTTTCCTTTCAGCAGGAAGCAGAATCTCTCTTTTATTTCTGGCTTTTTATTTACATATTTGTAAGAATTCAGATGGTATTTAATTGAAATTGTCCCATTCATTTGAAAGTTATTGCAAGGGAGGATGGCCAGTCATGCAGAAGTACACATGGGGGCTCACTCATGCATGCACATACATACACACTCCACTCCCCTAATGGAAATGAGGCTATAAATAATTTTTGTTTTTATCTTTAAACTATGTTTGTAGTTATCACAACGATTTCAAGAGAAAAAAACAAACACAAGCATATGGGCAAAGAGACACCTCTTTGCTGATCCCGCATTAAGTGGCAAGACCAGAAATCTGCGCTAACACAAAAAAATAAACACCCATTTGACATTTTTTGTTGTTATTGTTGTTCTGCTCATCTGGCATAAATTTAAAAACAATAATAAATCTTTTGGGGGCTGTGATTGTTTTAACCTGCCAGTAACCCCCTTGAGTTCATCAGAGCAAAAGACAGTGAAAGCCTGTTTATTGTCCAGCCGGCACCTACACATGTTGTAAGCAAAGTTCCATCTGGTCACAACATCGTGGATCATCTGGGTAACAGCCAGGCTTCATTTGCTTCATGTCCTGGACAGCATGGAGGCAGCCGAATAGGAATATTTAAATGACTGACCAACCGCAACTGAGTTTGCCCCTGAGGATTTGTCTAATAATGGCTCCTCGCTATGGAGCAGTAGTGGCTCTGCGAGTTGTTTTCTCTTTTAAATGACTCAAGCTGGGCTCCATGGAATGATTTAGCCTTTTTATTAGGTGCCAACAATTTATTGGAGCCAAGTTCTGGATCTTACATTGGGAAATATGGAGGTGGATGTTGCCTGTGCCTGAAGTTCTTCCTGAAACATGTTTGTAAGAAAAAAACCCTAAAGGAACCTGTATTGCGTAGCACAGCTGTTGTGGGCCTGGCAGGGTGCTTGTACAGGAGGTGTTTCACACCAATTCAGAAGGCATGCAGAGCGCTACCATATCAGAATTTTCCAGGCACTTGAAATTTTTCACACCTGTTTCACACAAGGGCAAAAGACAGAGAAACCAGATGCACCACTTAGTTCTGCTTAACCCACGGACTGAGCGTCTCAGAGAGGCTTTTGGCAGGTGGCAGATGGGCAGGGACTGCCAGGGAAGCACTGCCTTTGCCTCCAGCAGTTCCCTAGCTGCCTAGGCTGGACAGGAGTTCTTCACTGCTGGCAGCCCAGAGGGATGTCCTGCTCCTGGATACATGATCCCTTTACCGGAACGGATTGCCCAGAGAAGCTGTGGCTGCCCCATCCCTGGCAGTGTTCAAGGCCAGGTTGGATGTGGCTTTGAGCAACCTGGTCTAGTGGAAGGTGTCCCTTCCCATGGCGGGGGGTTGGAACTAGATGATCTTTAAGGTCCCTTCCAACCCAAACCATTCTATGCTCTAGGGGTGGGTGCTGGGCTGCGAAAGGATGGCAGGCAGCTGCCTAACACAAACTTGTGCAGTTTCAATAACAAATGTTGACAGAGGCAGTGCTTCCTAGGTGAGTAACGCCCTTCTCCTGGGGCTGGGAGGATATGCAAATCCCAGCATGCTGCATGAACTTCCTGATGCATAAGCACTTCCAAAAATTCAGCCTGTCTATAAATACTTTATTGACAGTGCCCGAAGAAGCCATCTTAAGCACAGCAGATCTTTCAAAGCTCTGTAGGTGGCTCATTGCTTATTTATGATAACAAACTTCTTAAATGATGGAGAAGTACCTGAATTTACTTGGTGGCTAAGAGCTGGTCCTTTCTGTTTTAAAATGTGGGCATTTTTTGTGGAGATGTCATTCATGTAAGATCCTGGAGTAAAAATTATCCAGGGATGGTGCATGGGCTGCTCCTTTCAGAAAACCTCAGGAAAAAAGTATCTAGATGATACAGGGGAAAAATCCTTACACAATTTGCAGTTCATTGCTGAGAGTATCTGAAGTATTTGGGGGATTTGACTTGCCCTGTAGCTGGCCATACCTGTGCCTGCCTTCTCCCATGGCCAGTACCGGTGTGAACAGCAGAGAGCCGCCCAGCAGCAGAGAAAGGCGTGCTTGGAAGTTCACGAAACTACATTTCAGAGCTTTCATGTCTGTATCTATGTATGTCTCTCTATGTAATCTGTACCTAATGAAGCTGACACGGGCATGCACGTCAACATCCTTCTTCAGGTAAGTAAAGTCAACAAATGGCAACTTTATCCGGTGTCATTACTCACCGGATAAAGTTGTGCCCGAGCCTAAGGAGGTAGGAAACGGTGAAGTTTCTTTCAGTCTAATCAAACTTGACCTGCAGCGTTCCTTTCTCAGGCACGGCAATAGCTCTACAAATCCGCTTGGAGTCACTGTAACACAGCGGAGGGGCCCGGGGGGCGGCGGGGACCCCCTTCCCCCCATCCCCGGGCTTCATCCCCTGCATCAGGCAAGGGCGATTTTGTGAGCAGTGGGACTGACAGCCCAAGGCTGTCTTGTTCGAGTTGCCAATCAATAATTGACCCTTCTTCTCGCATTTACGTTGGGTGATATGCTTGTATACGGCTGTGATAGAGGAAATCAACATAGTGTGTTTTGCCAGATATTTGAGGAATATCTTTATGCTTTGCGAAGGGCTAAAAGCAAAGTGCTGATTTGTTAGAAACCCAAGAAAATTATTTCATATGTGCTCGTGCCCTTGGGTACATGCTCACACGCAGTCCCATCAAGGGATGGGGTTGCTCGTACACTCCCATGTATCTGCAGAGCTGTGCTTCTGCAGAGCTGGAAGCTTTGGGAGAAAAGGAAGCGCTGTTGGGGGAAAAAAGCAGCTCTCAGTGTCAAATAAAGATTGCAGAAATAGACAGAGATGGACAACTGCTGAGAAGGGTATTTGCCTCAGGTTGTGAGCTATAAACGGTGAATGGTAGATTTTATGTGAAGAATTTTATTTTTAAATTGCATTCCCCCCCCCCCCCCGCTGTTATACAGAGTGTCTCACAAATGTTGCAATGGTTAAGAGAGATTAAAACAGAAACCATTTTACACGCCAGCCTCAATTGATGCAAAGTATTTTTAGCATGATATTTGACAAGAGGACATGCCGCATACCAAGCCAATATTCAAATAAGTAGTTTACAATGGTGCAGTTGGCAGAGGTAAAAAAGCACTCTAGCCATAAGCAACAGTATTGAAAGTCTATTAAATGATTACCTTACAGTTTCAGTGACTAATAATTACTTGAATGGGCACAAATGCATTTCAGTTTTGTAAAGAAATCTTGTGTGTATTTCAGAGATGGGATGATTCTCGCTGGGTCGAACAGCACAGTTGTGCCTATCATGAAATATTCTGCAATCCTCTGTCCCTTCTCCACGTTACCATTTACAATCCAGACATTTAGACCATGCCGAAGTACTGAATGAGACATTTACGGTACCGCTGCTGCCCTAGTCACTGCGTCTCTCTTTTTCTCTAGCATTCTTGTTTCAAGGGTGATGTATTTGCTTCCAGATGATATCCTAAGCCACCAGACAGATGCATACTGAATTTGTTTAGCAAAGGATTGAACCAGAATGCAGAACTGATGTTGAGCAGGCTGCGGTCACAGACTGCAATTCTCTGGGCAATTCCAGAGAAGCTGTGGTGATTGGTAGTTAATAGCATCTGTTGGAAGGGTGAATGTGGTGTAAAATGCTGAATAGGAAGGAAGCTACTGCTAGTAGCTTATTAATGGCAAAGGATATTTTGAAACTAACTTAAAAAATGCACATCGGCCTTTGTCATTCTGAGTAGACAATATACTGTATTTCTGAGTGAGACTGATGACAAGTATAAATCAATTAAAAATCGTCTAAGTCACAAAAAACCCAAAATACTGTAACAATAATCATCACATAATTATATCCTTGCATAAATTTACTTTTCAGATGAAAGCTATTTTATGTTTAGGAGTGATTCATTTATTTGAAATTGTTTTCAACACTGAAGTTTTAATGATTGTTATAACACTGATCTTGTCAGCAAAATATGCTAAAAGAAGCCAGAGGATTCTATCTTGAATATTTCTATAAATGTGCTTACTTACCACGGAATAGGACACTGGTATTTTGCAGAATTCCAAGCCTGCGGTGCTGTGCAGGCAGACATCAAAATGGAGACATCCGCAGCTTCTGGAGGAATCTGAAAACCTTTCCCGTGCATCTATTCAGGGAAAATGCTGTGTTTTGCTCCTGCCTGGGCAGGTTCTCAATCCAGCTTCTGTAGACCTGAGCCTTAAGAATGTAAATGGCAATATTTAATTATACCTATTTTTCCTTCAGCTCATTACTTGACCTGAATTATGCTTTCCATCCGAAGCCTAATTTGTCTCTGCTGAATGGCATAATTTCCACTGTTTGTGTAATTAAAAATGAACAAACACACACTTAGAGTTCCCACTGTGGTAAATGACACATTTCATTTGGTTTATTTACCTTCATTTTGTCTCCTCAATCCAGCCCCAGTTTACATGCTGTCTGTTTCTACAGCAAACCCCCTTCTGATACAATATATTGAGATGTTATATATATATATATATTTGTGACTTGCTTTAGACTTTTGCAGATTTCATAAAGAGCCTGAATGCAGAGTAGTTGAGGAATCTGAAATATTCCCAAAAAATACAGGTCCAAGCAAATGTGGACATTTTCAATCTAAGCATTTTTAAAGTGAAGATAAAAAAACTCTTCAATAAGCATCCATAAATGTGCAGTCACTTTTCTTAGAAGTGCTGTTGCAGAAACTACGTTAACTATAATTTAGGATTGTTTATACTATAAATGTGGTCATTTGGCTTTTCTTAGCAAGTGGTGACAGCTTAAAATTATCCAAGGGAACTGTATTACAGCATTTTTCAAGGTAATTGTTGCACTAATTTTTCCATTTGCTAGATAGATTCAAAGTACTTGATGTTCAATAAAACAAAACTTTAAGGAATTAATGAATTGGTGAGTACTGTAAGTACATAAAGTCTTCTTTTTAACATCATCAGAAGCACTCTCAGACCTGCAAGGTGAAGAGCTAGGTCAAGAAGCTTTTACTGTATGCTGCCGATACCTATTGTGCCATGAGGAGTTTCAGTGCAAAGCCTGAAGTCTAGGACCTGGCACTGAAGCTGCTCCAAATCCCAGGCAATCATATTTAGCTTGTGTTTCTGTGCTACTTCCTGCATTAAACCACTGACATTAACTTGAGCTGAAAATTGCCATTAGATTTTAAGGGACATTAGAGGTGTTAATAATTTAATAAAGGCAACCAACTCCTTGTGTTACACTCCCTAACAGAGACTTCCAGGAGCTTTTAAAGCTAAATACGCAGCTCCTGGCCAGGACGTTCTCCAGGGCAACCAGGCTGATCCCTTCTCTTTGCAAGGAGAAGAGCACCTCTCCCTGGAAGCAGAAAGAAGATTCATTAATTAAGAACTGGGATGTGTCCCAAAAGGGTCGAGGACACTGATGTGGTTTTTCATGGCCATATGAGAATGGAGAAGACTGAAATGCAGCCCAGGAAGCCCCATGAAAGGGCACATCTATGGGTGCTTGTGGAGATGTGCCACCTGCTCCAAGCTGGTCCTCCCTGCCTGCTTTTGGCCCACTCAGCATTGCCACAGAGAGAGGAGACCTGACCCTGGAGAAGACACAGGGACTGGTGGCCATACAATAAGGCCCCTTGACAGGCCCAGAGCACCCCTGTGGGAGTTGGAGGAACAAGCGTGTCTCAATTTCAGCAGAGGATGAATGTGTTCTGAGTAGGCCAGAACTGCCAGCATTGCTAGAACATCTGCTCTGGCTATTGCTGTGTGGTGTACAACAAATGAGGCAGGAATTACACTGCTCCCGTCCATGCTGGTTTGTAAAACGTTGCGGATAGGCATGTGAAATTTCCTGGTGCTTCTCCATGTTGAGCCTCTGAGAAGGGACAGACTGGGCTTTAGGGTGGTGAAATTAAAACTGCCTGAGCCAATCGAGGCACAAGGCAAATCCCCATTTTGCTAGGGAATAGGTCCTTGTGCCTTAGCCCCTCAGCGTTGTTACTAACATACTTGTGTTGGACCAAGAGTCCAGTTTTACACCATCTAGGAGCTGGGCTGCGTTTTGCCAAAGGCCCTTCGGAAAGCAGATTATCTTGCCAAAAAAAAGACAGATACCTCTTCCTGAGACTTTATAAGGTAAAGACTTGGTCTAAGGGTGTAATCCTGCATCTGATGGAGCCAGGGACAAAAATCCCATTCACCCCCGTTGGACTGGATTAACCTCCAAGTGCAGCTTTGGAGATTGGTCTCCCAACGACTAAAGCAACCACTGTAACCTGTGGCTGCATAGCCAGCAGCCCTGGCAGCAGTAGGAATAGTCACACTTCGGACAGAGCAACATCAGGGAGATTGTCTCCCGGAAGAAGACAATTGAAAATTGCCTCTAACTGATATGTTGACATGTACAACTGGTAAGAAAGTATTTATGGTTTTCAGATGAAAATTAACCTGCTGTATGTTGGGTTTTTTAGTGTCTGCTTTACTTGCCTTCCAGGTTTTTAAAATTATAATAATGATCTTGATAATCTTATCTGAAAAAGATGACTGCTGCAGAGATTTTCAGTTAAAAGAACCCAGCAAATTTAATTTTCTACTCATCTATCTTAAGTAATTGAAGCAACAATATAGATTGTTTATCTTTGGTAGCTCAAATTGTTAAAAGTGCTAAAACCCCTGGACTTTTTATCTCTACGTAAAAATAATTTAAGGGACAAAAATATTATTTATATTGCTATATGCCAAAACCAAAGATCTTCACACCAAAGCTCATTCTTGCCAACTTTAGCGTGAGGTTGTTTCTTCTGCCTTATACATGTGTGTGTTGGCATGCCTTACAAATACTAGCTCACATATTGATTCACAAACTCACATGATGCTCATAAAGTCTGTGTCCCTCTTCAGTCTCCGGCAGTCTTTCCCCCCTGCCCTTCCCCAGCCTGCTGCCACTTGCTTGCTCCACACTCCACTTTCCCAGCCCTGGCAGTTGCTGTGATGTTAACACTTCTCTTCAAAACCCTTGCCCTGCAGCCGTGTAAGCACAGTAAAGCTTCAGCTGCCCTTTCAAAATGAGACAGGATTTTCTTGTCTGCTGAGGTGGTGAAAAGAAACTGTTAAAGTACTGCCTACCCTAAGTTCTGCCCAACAAAAAACCTACTAGAGTTTTCATGGACTTTAAATGAAGCTCATAATATTGTTCATTTTTAAGCGTTTGGAAGGACCCATTATGGCTTGTTTTGGTTTATTTTGTTGTTTTATCATTGGGGAGTTTTGGTTTGGTTTGGTTCGGGTTTTTTCAACAGTTAGTGGCCCAGGGTTCTTCCTTATTATGTCCTCAAGACACTGAGGGCTCAAATGTTTGCTAATGAGCCATTCCTGTCTTTGCTTGGGATCAGTCCAACATCTTTGCTCACATCTGCCTGGTACCATAAACTCTCATTGCTTTCTGTTGTTCACCAGTGTGAGAAGAGAGGCAGATACTTTGCAGCTCTCAGTGTTTATTCATAAATATCTGACAGGCTAGCCCCTGCTTTTTTGCCTGCAGATCACCAAAAATATTTTATGGAGTCCAAATTGTAACTTATCACAGATATTAAGAAATAAAAATATGTTTCATTGGCACAGGGGGAGAAAAATAACCAGTGAAAACGCCAGAAAAGGGAGGCTAAAAGCTCTGCAGACTACTGTTTTTGTTAGCACTGTGAGTATGAACACTACAGGGTTTGCTGATCGTCTTATTTTATGTATCTTCCTGTAAGCCTTCGCAATTAAACCTGCAGAGACCAGCAGCCAAAGCTATTGGTTTCCTTGGGAAGTTTTTTTAATTTGACTGTAACTGCATAAAGAGAAAGCACATTCCTAATAGCGCCAACAAATTGTAGCACTGTTAAACAGTGATAAAACTGACTTCAGCAGTTCTGATGTTAAATGGCACCAGAGGCATGGAAAGATAGTTTTCACTATCTTGTCCTTCCCTACTGATCTGAAAAGGTAGGAGGAAGAGAAGAGGGGAGCATTAGGATGGCCATTTATCCTGCAGGGAAAGGAAAATCCTCAGCTTCCTGTCAAAAGCTCCAGAAAGCCTGAGGTTTTTTTGCTTACTGTTGTTTTGTATATTTTTGCTGCAGGGGGTAGGCTGAGCACTACTCCCATTTCATTGCCTGGGATAGGAGTTGTTAAGTGTCACATCCCACACAGCTGTGTACTCAGTGATTCTCACACTAGGCTGGGAGCAGATCCCATGGCCAGTGGATGGCATCTCCAGAGGCCGAGAGAAAGCAGGGGCAGGCTGAGTCGTTCTCTGTCTCCTCATACTTTCCAGTTGTTTCCTGCTCCTTTCAGCCTTATTCATGAGCAAATCACTGAGGGAAGTGGATGGGGAAAGTTATTTGCATTCCAGCATTACATTTAAAGCTATAAATTACTGGCAACTATAAACAATCTCCCCGCTGATGGCACCGCTCATAAAAATCTGTGTTTGTGTATGTGTTGTATTCGCATGTGTGTGCGCATATCCAGCCTTGTGGGATTTCTTTCCTAGTTATGACAACAGTATTAATTCTTCTGGGCTCTGAATACAATGCCCGATGCAACAGAGATTTTTGCTGCTTTTTCTGGTTTGATGTAGGCCAGGCTGAAAAGTAGAGTCTTTCTCACTGCTTTGAGTTAAGCTTTGGCTTTAAACTGGGACAAAAGATTGCGGAGACCTTGGATAAAAGCTAGGCAAATGGCAAAAATGCTTTTGAACCACTGATATTTACTGTAGCCAAAACATTGACACTCCAAGTTACTGATGAAGAAGTCTTAGACAGAGGGGAAAAAGGAGGAGGAAGGCAAAAACATGTTTGCTATGTGTCTACAATCTGACTACTGAGTGCTTGGGAGTGAGGTTTGAAAATGAAGGGAAAACCACTCTATTTCTATCACTGCTCTGCCCCAGCCTAAAGAGGTGGATGTGAGAGTAAACTGAGTGGTGATGGTGAGAGGTCTGTATCTCTGTTCTGCAAAAACCTGTTGGGTGCCTATGAAGGGGTCACAGCAATGCAGTGATCCTTGTGTGTGCTTTTCAAAGTTTGCTCAGGTTCTCAGTTTGATACATGATGGGAAGAAGGAAATTCTGCTAGAAAAAAATGAGTCTGACTGTTTCATATGTATTTTATGTATATATTCTCTTAGGTAAACGTTCAATAATGAACTGCCAGATTTTTTCCTTGTGGGTTTAATTAACATTGCTTCATGATGTAATGACCCCAAGCCAGTAGAATCTTCAGCCCTTGTTCTTAGGAGTTTTGAAAGCTTTGACTGTCACACTCCATTTCTGCAGCAGGTAAAAGAAAAGACTCAAACGCATTGCTGCTGCAACAGACTAAGCATCATCTATGTACATCAAGAGTGGGCTGCCTGACTGATGATCAGGAAAGGAGGAGTGTTGCAGCCCACCATTTCATAACCAGATAGGGAAAAGCAACAGTGCTGCAAGTATTATGGAGGCATTCATAGCAAGAACTGCAGTCTAGAAGAGTTCTTGGCTCAGGAATAGCTGTGGTCTGGGGTGGTTTTCCCTGCAGTTTTGGCTGATTGTGGTTAAAACTATCTGTAGAAAAAACACACATAAAGCCCTGTGACACCAGCATAGTGGGGTGAGGATGGAATTCTGCTATGAATTGTACAACCTCCGAGCAGGGTTAGTATTTTCAGCCTCTACATAAGAAGACCCTTTCTGTCTGCAGCTGATGTTAGGGACAGTGCTGTGGCTTCTCGACTTCAGTGGCATATTCCATGTGGGAAGACTAAGCATGGATGGCAGGTCCTAGCACTCATGTCCCAGCTAACAAGCAAGCTGCTAGTAAAAACCCACCCTGGAATTAGTGCCGATGCTGAACTGAGAATGAGTGTCCCCATAGCACCTTTGGAGCACCTCAGAGAGAAGTAGGGCCCAGGCACAGAGATGGGGAAAAATGAAAAGGCGGGGAGAAAGGGTGAAGAAGACAGGGAAAGCACGTGCTGCCAGCGAATTGCCAGAGAAAAGGGTTTCCTGTGCCCTCGTCACTCTCTAAATGCAGGGCATCACCCTTCCCCTGTGCCCTGATCCTCTCTAAAGAGAGGATGGACACGAATTGCATGTGCCATCTCACTGGCTATTTGGAGATGTGGGGTTTTTCCCTGGATCTTGCTCTCACGTGGCCCAGTAGCAACATTTTTCAGGTCATTTTCCACATTTGCATTGGCCAACTAGTCGAGGCATGGTGGGATTATGTCTGCCCTTCATAGGGCTGGTGCCATGTGCTGGAGACCCATCAACTTCCCTCCAGAGAAGGAGGTACTGGCTGACTGAGCAACTTCCCTGGCAAAGGCAGGGCTTTCCTCAACACTCAGGCTATGCCGAGGCCCAGGGAATTTATCTCATTGCAAGCCAAAATTTGGTCTGGATCATCAGCTCAGAGCAGTTTCAGGGCTAATTACACTGGAAAAAAAACCAAAACAAAACACTTCTGTTTGGATTTGTGATGGTTTGGGAAAGCAGTATGTCACGAGCATGAGCCTGGGCACTGGACATCCCCAAGTGGAAGCTACAGTTCATAGAGGATTTCTTCTCCGTATACCTTCAGCCCTATGAGTTGTTACTGGAGGAAAGCACCAAAGGAAAAGCCAAGTGAGCAAAAGTAAGCCAGGTCTTTACTCGGGTGTCTGACTTTCACACGGCTCTGTGATCTTTTCCCAAGATCATTCGTGCTGCTGCTCTTCACATCTACCCACAACATCAGACCAAGCCTCCAGTGGGGGTTTTCAGGGTCAGATATCCCATGCTGTGGATTAAAGAATGCAACATCGTGCATACTGGCAGATATATGTGGCTGAGGGGATACTGGTGAGGGTTTACAGCGCTCTGGTGGCTCCCATGTTGGGTGGAAGGGACTGGTTAAAAACCTGAAAAATCAGAAGCGGGTCCTGGCCAGGCCTTTGCGGGCAGCGAGGGGGAGAGAGCAGGCCCAACAGATCTCCATGAGAAGCGCCACTCGCTCGGCGGGGAGAGCGGAGCAGGCTATGCCTGCGCTTCACATCTCTTTGTCAATGGCATCCAGCCCCTGGCCTTGGGAACTGACTGGCGGCAGTTTGCAAATGTATGTGCTTGGCTGGGAGCCTGCAGTTCCCTTTGTCCCGGCGGAGCAGGGGGGCTAATAGGGAAGCCGGAGCGTGTCATCCCCGACTGCCAGAGCTTCCAAGCAGTAACATGACGGGCAACTTTTCAGACAATATCCAACATGAACATTCAAGGCTGAGCCTATTCTTCTTCTAGACAGTAGTACTGACTGATTCCACATGCTGTTTTCCAGACCCTGTTGCCGTAACAAGCTCCAGTCCTGAATATGGACCATCCTCCCAGGGAAAAGTCCCATCGAATTCAAAAGGATTGAAACCATTTGGGATCCTTTAAGGCTGAATGTATTTGACCTTCGTGTATAATGCTGTAGAGGTAAAGAAGCAAAGTATTTGTGTGGAGTTTCATATAATGTACACAAAATTATTTATATTTATTCCACTTTGCTTTGCGCACCCTGCTCCTGGTGCTTACATAAAACTTGCATGGATGTGTATGCGATTAAGCTGGGTTGTGCTGCACCACATTTTAAGGTGAAATAAATACAAGTTAGAAAGTGTTTGAGATTAAAATGATAATGCCAGAGGAAACATGCACCTTGACTCACAGGAAAATCTGAATCAAGTGGCTGTAGTGAAAAATCTTTTGGAGCTTCCGTTGAACTTCAAGATTAAGGTGAGAAATTTTGGGATATGTTGGGGGCAATATGCCAGTTCTTCTGGGATATGCTAATGGGCAAAGGCAATTAGTAGAGAGGTCTTGTGATTCCCTGATTTGATGCTGGATCCCACTGCTTCCAAGCAGTTAAGCTTCAGTGTTGCCCCTGCCTGCTACTGCCACTTCTCCTCTTCCACACTGTGTGCTGGTGGACTGCACATCATGAAAGCAAGGCAAATGGAAACTTTCATAAAGACACAGGTGGCTTGGATGCTTATGAATGAGCTGTATTTAGGCTTACATCTAGTCTGGTGAGTGCACAACTGCCAGGTTTGACCTGATCCAGTGCTGGTGGTGGTCCTGCTTTGAGGGACAACCTCCGGGCATCCCTTCCAACCAGCATTGCTCCAGTCTGTGAGTCCATGATACTTGACCTGGTAGAATTATGTGCTGCCTATATTTGTAATAATGTGCAATTCCCTTAAACCAGCAGATAGTACTTGTGAATAGCTTGGAAGTTCTGTTGAATTTAGTGTTTTCTTACCGCTTCTTCCCTTATTGCCAAAAGCTAAACATAAAAGCATCCCAAGACAATTTATAGCTACAAGACTCAGTCAGCTGGGAGTGCTTTCTACAGTATTGCCCCGCAGCCTCCTGAAATGGCTCCAGTGGCAACTAACCTGAATTTCACCACTGCTTCTCTGGAAAAAGCTGTAATCATCTCATACCCCTGTCTGCAAATGCTGTCAGGTGACTGTGGAAGACAGACGTTTTTCAGTACTGCAGTTACAGCTCTCATTTCTTCTGCCAGAAACACAGTAGTGGTAACACTTGATTTGCAAATCTGGCATACGGGCATCAGCCTGGTTGAAAACAATCAACAGAAGCCATTTCCTCAGCGCAAGTAAATATATTGACATGTGTTGACAATAAACTGATTTTGTGCACTTTTGGAAAGGCAGACGGCAGCTCACATGTTTCAGCTGCTTAGTTCCTCTAAAGCAGTATGCAGAAAAATATCTTTCACCACCCAAATAGTGTTCTTGTCCCCCCTGCCAGTCACAATCAATGACAATGGTTAGATCAGAAGAATCTCACTAATCAATTCCTGGCTCCATGGCTGGTATCAGCATCAGTATTTTGGGTTCTTTGACTATGGGTCAGTCTACATGGCAAAAGGCCTGCTGGTGGCAGATGGGGTACTCATGTCCCAGAAGGGAAAAAGGATTCTAGTCGAGGAGCAAGCAGGGCTTATAGAGAGGGCTTTAAACTAGGTTTGAAGGGGGAAAGGGATAGCATCAGGCTCGCTAGAAATGAGCCACGGGGTAGCATGCCACTATCAGAGACCAGATCCACAGGGCAACTTGAATGCATTTATGCCAATGCCTGCAGCATGGGCGACAAACAGGAGGAGCTGGAAGCCATTGTGCAACAGGGAAATCGTGGCATAATCACCATCACAGAAACGTGGTGGAATGATTTGCATGCTTGGAGTGCTGCAATGGATGGCTACAGGCTCTTCAGAAGGGATAAGCAAGGAAAAAGAGGTGGTGGGGTTGCATTGTATGTCAGGAGTGCATCGGCTGCCTTGAACTCAATGTTGTGAATGAGAAGGCTGAATGTTTGTGGGTGAAGACTGGGGGGAAGGCCAACCAAGCTGATATCCTGGTAGGAGTCTGCTATAGACCACCTACTCAGGATGAAGCTACAGATGAAGTGTTCTTCAAACAACTGGGAGAAGTTTCACGATCGCTTGCCCTTGCAGTACTTCAACCTACCAGATGTCTGCTGGAAGTACAACACAGCAGAGAAGAAACAATCCAGGAGGTTCTTGGAGGGTGTAGAAGATAAGTTCCTAACCCAGCTGGTTAGTGGGCCACCTAGGGGAGATGCCTGGCTAGATTTGCTGTTCGCAAACAGAGAAGGACTGGTGGGTGATGTGATGGTTGGTGGCCACCTTGCGCAAAGTCATCGCGAAATGATTGAATTTTCAATCCTTGGAGAAGTCAGGAAGAAGGTCAGCAAAACCGCCACCTTAGACTTCCAGAGGGCTGACTTTGGGCTGTTTAGGACGCTGGTTGGCAGAATTCTTTGGGAAACAGTACTGAAGGACAAAGGGGTCCAGGAAGGCTGGACACTCTTCAAGAATGAAATCCTTAAGGTGCAGGAGCAGGCAGTCCCTATGTGCCAAAAATCAAACCAGTGGGGAAGAGATCAGCCTGGCTGAACAGGGAGATATTGCTTGAACTCAGGGAAAAAATAAAAAAGAACTTACCACCTGTGGAAGAAGGGACTGTCACCCCATGAAAAGTACAAGGATGCTGTTAGGTTACGTAGAGAAAGTCAGAAAGGCAAAGGCACAGATGGAACTAAATCTGGCCACTACCATAAAAGATAATAAAAGTACTTTTAGAAATATATTAGAAATAAAAGGAGGGCCCGGGAGAATCTCCATCCTCTATTGGAGCTAGGGGAAACTTAGTGACTGAGGATGGGGAAAAGGAGATACTGAGGTCTGTCCTCTCAAGTAACGAGTGATAAGACAAGAGGAAATGGCCTCAAGCTGCACTAGGGAAGGTAATCAGGTATTGCAACAGGCTTCCCAGGGAAGTGGTGGAATCACTGTCCCTGGAAGTGTTCAAAAAACATGTAGATGAGGCTCTCAGTGATACGCTGGTCTTGGCAGTCCTGGGATAATGGTTGGACTTTATGATCTTAAAGGCCTTTTCCAACCGAGTTGGTTCTATGATTCTATATTAGGCAGTTCTTTCAGATCTCTGGAGCAGTCATGATATCCTCTAATTACAAGAATATGATTTTTAGCGAGTATTCATGCTGCATTGAGCATAAGAATGTATGTATAAAGCATATATTTAGGATATGTGACAGAGTTAGGGTTGTTAAATAATAATTTTTATCCTGTTACTTCCAGATAAAATATATAAAAGTATTAGTAAAGGCTCAGAAACCATTTGCTGTCTTTGTTTTGACTCTAATGCATTTGTTCCTTGCTGAAGAATTAAATGGCATAAACGTCCCTCCACTATTGCCAATAATCAAGAAATATGCGACTTTGTAATAACTATGGCCCCAAACCATTGAGGCCCTAAATCTCATGTTCCCTTATGGTGCTCTTGCTTAGAGACAAGCTGGTGGGCAGGTGGGCGATGTGGCACTGAATTCAGCTGGCATCCCAGGCTGCAGGAAATGCCTATGGTGCCTGGTTCTGCTGGCAAGCCACACAAAAATACATACTACTACTACTAATAATAGTATTACAGGATAGTAATTCCCATCACTAGATCTCAGACTGAGTCTGTCCAACCCAAATGGCCACTTCAGTGAAGGACTGCCTTGCTGCCTTGAGAGGTCATGAGCTACTGACATGGTTTAGTGGTGGACTTGGCAGTCCTGGGGGAATGGTTGGACTTGATGATCTTAAGGCCCTTTTCCAACCCAGTTGATTCTATGATTCTGTGATTCTACTGACCTGTCTGGCAGATTTAGGAAGCAGACATTGAGAGAGTGGCTCATGCTTGGCAGGATTTCTGGTAGAGAACTGATCAAGAGAAGGCTGCTGGATGCTGCCCAGATCTCTGCTGAAGATTCAAGGACTGCTGTGGCCTTCCCAGGGGAAGCAGAGCTCTGCTGCTCTAATTGCAGGCTCTTCCACCAGCATTCACCTGCCAGCACAAGGTTGTGCTGGCACATCTATATTAATTGGAAATTGGAACAAATCCCCCAAATAGCTCTTCTCTGTTGTAGGGATGCTGTGCCTGTGCACCTTCAGGTTCCCAACTGCTGAGCTGGAGGGAGCATAACAGTGATTTTTATGGTGAAAATTTTATTCTTTATGGACATAGACCTATTTTCGAAACCTGGAAAAAAGTTCACTAGAAGGAGTCTTGATGTGGGGAAAATGACCTGCCACAAGATGGAGAGAAGTCCTAGATCAGAGTCTCAGACTTCAAACAACCCAAACTCTGGCTGCGTCTCTCAGGCTCTGTGGATGTGAAGATGTAAAGAACTGATGGGAAGAATGCTGCAACCAAAGGGCCACACCTCCAGGTTTGGACAGTGTTTGAAATAAGGAAAGCAAATTGAGTATGCAGTCATGTGTTATCTGAGGTGTGATCCTGTCTCCAGAATGGTCATAGTGTTGTTTGCTTATAAGTGGATTTTCCACTAAGTCCTATTTTCTCACTCCAGCTACCATTAGGGTTCACAGGTTTGGGTCTGCGAAAGACTCTTTTTTTATGGCAGTATAGGAATTTCTTCTCTCTTCTCTGCTCCAAAGAATGCAAGAATTCGATCGCTAGAATAAATCAAGTTGGTTTTATGCACTTTCGCTTTTCTATTTTGAGATTTTCTTTATAACATGGACATTATAAACCTCTAAGTGAAATTCTCACTTGCAAAAAGATGTGAACCTCTGACAGCCCTCTGCTGCAGCTGTTCCTGTAGAGGTCCCCACACAGTGGCTGCTGCACTTGAATGCACTTGCTGAGACAAAGACCTCTGCTTTGGAAGTCAGGGATTTGGTGGCCGCTGTGTCAGAGAGAGACGTGTTTAAATAAAAACAGTACCTTAAACACAAGCTCTTCACTTCTTTGTAAGACCATTTGTAATACCAGCTTATGACACTACTACACAGAAGGGTAGCATTAACTCATTGACACCTTCGGAAGATTTTTATCATCACCTAAATCGTACTGACACAAGCAGTCAAATCTGCACCCACTCTAATTGTATTTACTCCTCTAGCTGCTAATATTGCCTGGAGAGATCTGTGGAGGAAACAGACACTGAGTGTGCAGACAGGCTGTTTGCTAAAGGCATTAATTTAGTAATTAATGAAGTGTCAGTGCAGCTATTTAGCTGTATTGCATGTAGTCTGTATTTAACTTTAAGCATGGGCTTCAGCCTTTTAGTGTCAAAGAAAGATGCTGCTAATGCTGAGTTGCCACCTGAAATTGTAGCGAGCAATTCTGCATTGCATTCTCCGAGTACTGACTTCACGCAGGCTATTGCCCTTTGAAGAGCAAGAAGCGTTTTCTGTAACACCAGGATAAAAAAAGACATCACAGTTTTGCAAGTTTGTACCCATATTATCCTGGGCTGTATTTTACAAATGAGTTAAGACAGGTATTGATCAGAAAAGCTGAGTTGAAAATGTCAGTTATATTGCCTTAGGTTCTTTGTGGGTTTTTGTTTGTTTTTTTGTTTTTCTAATTTCTGTCAAAATTTACAGTGTTTCATGTTTTTGTTGTCACTACAGAACTAAAACTGCAATGGTAAATGCCTCGGTTTTCAAAATAGTTTCAGGTAAACATTTTGCCTGTGGATTAAAAAGAAAAAAATATCAGTTGACCAACAAAAGAAGCAAAATCTGACAGAAATTCTTTAAATTTTAAGAGTTTGCATTTTCTTCCACTGGAAAGAATACTGAAAAAGAGATTTTTCTGCAGTAACTTTATGTCTAAGAATAGGTTCACATTTGAATTCCTTTTTGAAAAAGGAAAAATTCAGCCAGCTCTCATTTCATTTCAAGCTGCCTGAGAACAAGATCTTCACAGAAGGGAAAAAAAGAAAAAGAAGTGCCTTTGAAGCACCAAGCTGAGGGGAATAATGGCACTTCCAGTCATCTCTAAAGGTCTTCCCCAGAGATTATGCTTTAATTTAGGAGAATTTCACAGGGTGTATTCACTCTCATCTTCTTGGGCATCTCCTTTAAACTTCCCAGCTTATCTCATCTAACTGTGCTCTGAAAATTGTAATGTACTCACTGACGGCATCTTTTCATTAGTACAACCCTGACCTGCCCCAGTGTACAGGAGAAATGCATGGAAGCCTGTTTAAAGACAGGGCTGAGCTGTAGCAAACAGCTAAAAAATTATGACCAGCAAACTTTTTGTGCACATTTTAATGGAAAGTAATTGTTGAAATACTTATTTTGCCCAGACATATCCAAAGCATTCGAGCATTGCTTTAGCTTGTATCTGTCATTAAAATCATTGGCTTAAATGCTGTATAACAAAAAAAAACCCAAACCACACCCCCCCAAAAAAACCCCTGAAAGAACAACCAAAAACCAAACAGCTAAAAACATTTAAAATACTTCACTGTGACTGCTTTGCTGTGGAACTGAGACAAAAGTCGCCCCCAGGTGAATGAACTTGGTGTGATAAACCCAGATCTCAACAGCCATTGCAGTCAAGTGGAAATACTGGTATTTTTTTAATATATATATGTCCATTTTTAAGACCATGGCTTTTAATATAAATTCAGTTGTGTTATCGTTTCCTCAGAGCTCACATTAAAAAAAGAAACATGCTAATAACACTAGACTGAGTCAGAATTAAATATATGCTTGTTTCTATAAGCAAAAGGGAGAAAAAGTCACCGATTTTAATTTTTTTATAATCATTTAACTTTCCCAAATTACACTGGTGGCTGTTTTGTTTCAGTCCCGTTGGCAAACACATTTAGCATTACCCACACTCCATCTCAAACAATGCAAAAGACTTTCCTGAGCTATTTGGAAAGTGCGTGAAACATTGCAAACGATGCGGTTTTACCATCAGTATGATTGTATTGTTTTGCAGCACAAGAAAGCAACTAGTTATTTTACCGTGCCAGAAGATTGGTAACTATTTATTTACACATTTATTATCTGCTCCACTCTGAGAATAAAGAATGAGCCTGAACTACAAAAGCTGAGCCTGCATGAAGGCCCATCAGTCTCTCCACACTTCTGCTGTCAACCCTATTATGGAGGAAACATTATTCAAACTGCAGGCTCCAAACTCCCAGGTAACTAGAGACAGCAGGAAGCTCTGTTTGATATCAAGTATATTCTTTATCAACCTTTTTGTTGCGATGGGAAGAAATGATCGAACTTTACTTTCATCTTGCTCTGTCCTCACATCACCCAGTAGGTGAATTGCTTTATTGGTGAGCCTTGGCCAAAAGCTCTTTGATATACGCTGCCCTTTGCAGCCATAAATTTTCCATCTTTCAGACAAGGTTTGAGACTTGCCCTGTCCTGCTATTCTGCGCCTAAGTGATTAGATGCTCTTTTCAAAATGAAAGATGAGCTTTCAGGGAAACTCTTGGCCCTCTCCTAGGTACCATAAAATAGCCATAATTTGATTTTCTTAGCAATGATAAAACTTGCAGGGTTTAGACCAAGGCCCATCATGTGGAAACGGGTTGGTGCTGAGCACAGCTGCAGCACAGGGGGACAGCGAGCTCCTTCCCAGAGGCATGGCCAAGCCGAGAAACTGTGGCATGCTCGGCACAGCGTGCTGGTGGCCCTTGGCTTGCGGCTGAGTGCTGCATCCCCTGGCTGAGCCCTGCCTGTGCTCCCAGCTCACATGTGTGCCCCTCTGCCCCACGCCGTTTGATTTTCCCACCCAGCCCATCATACGGGCTTCCCAATGGGGAAACCTAGATGAACAACCATGCTGCATGGTGTGCCGTTGCTTTTGAGGTGACAGGAGGCAGGGGACTGCACTGCTGCACCCAGCCTTAACTGCTGACCTGTGGGAAGCAGATGGAGGAGGGCTGGTGGTCCCTGCCGTGGGGAACAGACAGCTGCCAACAACCACCGTGTGTTGCACACAGGGCCTTGAGGAGAAGGACCACTGCCCTGGCACAGAGACTTGCCATGTGGCCTTGAGCAAGGCTCTTATAGCCTGTCATGGTCCAGCAGCAACCTCCAGGTCCTCAAGGGTGCTGGCTGGAGCTCTGCGATCCTGGACACTCCATCCTCTGCTCAAATTTACCTCTGTGACATGCGGAATATGGCAACTGGCCACTGCTTATTCTGTTGTCTGGAGGGGTCAACTATGTGGGCAGCATCAGTACGGGAGCAGTTCCTGCTCGTACAGGGTTTTGAACATACGAGCGCTGCAGATTACAGAGGATTATTTCCTAGGGACATCAAGAAAAGAACCAGCAACGAGCTGATGGCATCCTGCCTTCACAATTAGATATCTGTGATTTAATAAAGACAGCTGGGAAAATATTTATTGATTTCTGTCCTGGAAAAGACCAACAAAAACAATTTTTCTCTTTCTTGCCAAAATATTTCTTTGACAGCTTTTGAGTTTTCATTAAAAATGAAAACATAAAATGTTGTTGCCTGAAAACTAAGCATAAAAGCTTTTCGCATGACAATAATACTAATGTGTGAACATTTCTGCTCAAAGAGGAGTTTTGGAAGAAAGCAGGAAGCCAAGCACCAATTGCATTATGCTCCAGGCTCTCATGAGCTGGCAAACCCAACGCTGACATCCAGGCTTCCATGTTATTCCTCTGTGGTTTCACACTCGTTGTGACTCAGGTGCTTGGTGGTGGCTGGGGACTATAGGCGTTGGTAAGCGAGGTCCTGAGTTAGGCTGTGCACTCCTCTGCTTCAGGGCTGGCCATGCACTGTGCTGATCCCACCTAGAGCAGCCCAAAGTCTGCTCCCAATTGCAGTGCCTGCCAGTCCTCCTTGAGGCTATAAAGATGGGCAGCTGATCAACCAAGTTTTACCTGGTGGTCGGGAGGATGCTAGACCTTTATAGCTGAGCACACCCTTCAGCAGTAGAATTCAAACAGTGGCCCAAAATGGTGTAAATTCACTGAAATATGAACCCCACATGCTCTGGGAAGGTCAGTTACCTGAAGAAAAAAACTGAACTAAACACACTCTGGCTGCCTAAACTGGAGATGACTACTGCTTTTAAAAGAGGGCCAGATTTTTTCCCTGCACACCCCCTGACAGCTGACAACTGGAATTCCTACACAAGTTGCTGAGCAAGGCCCAGACTCTCACACTATGCTATTTCAGCCCCTTCTTTCCCCAGCCCCTGAGCACTGTTTCAGCTTCCCTGAAAATGTGGATCATGCCCTCTGTCCCCATGAGATGCCAGTGTCCTGTCAGAATTAACCTATTAGTTGATTATTCGCTTTTGAATGGGAAACGAATAGGAATGTCATTCAGTGTTTCCAAGCCGGAGAGGCAGAAAGGATGCTTTCCGGATGAATGGAAGTCATTGTGCACCATCTCTGGCATGGGGCTGAGCATACACGTTGGGAACCTTAAACTAGTGTCCTTTGCGGTAAGAATAAGGGCCAGCCCGTTTGCTCAGGGGTGTTGATAGAGACCGTCACGCTTATACCATCTGTTTTTCCTAGGGGACGTTCTTCTGATCTCAGGTTTGGCAATTCAGTGTTGAGATTAGTTCCAGTTAACTCGGGCACTGGTGCTGGAGCAGAGCAGGATGGAGGGGGTTAGAGTGAGCCCACCAATTGCCTGGTCAAAACCTTGGCTCTTTCAGCCGATAAGCTGCTCAGCTGAGGCTGGCTGTCAGCTGGCTGTCCTCGGCTGGGCTGGCCAGGCTGACCCTGGGTGCGCTGAAGGACCAGGGGCCAGCAGGCTGCCCACTGCCAGCAGCACCCCAGCTAAGTGGCTCTGGCCACAGCCCTCAAGAATGGAGTGGGTTCTTCAAAAGGAGACCAACCTTCGACCCGCAGTCATCATTTTGGCCATCAGGTCAACAGTTGTTCCACAGAACATCGGCAATTGTCTTTCTCCTTGTGTCAGAAGGCTCTTGAAACATTATACGAGGATAATTAAGTGGTGAATAAGGGTCAGCGTGGACAAATAAATCAAACTGATAGTTTGAACACAGACTGATTGAGCAAAAACAAGGAATTGTGCCATGCCTGTTAGCGCTGCTCTTGATGTTAACTGACTTTGTTAACATTACATCCAAAGGCAGCAAGTGGGAAAGCTTTGTGAGGAATCAAAAGCTGAGCAAAGAGACACGGGCTTTAATTGTTCAGCTTTATTTTTGAAATAAAGACATGCAGTGCATCAATTTAGCTGACTTTAATGGACCACAAAACTGAACCTATTCTTTAAAATGCTAATTGAGTTTGAAGATTCTTGCCTCTCGCAGAAGAGGGATGCAAGAAATGCCAGTGCCACATTCAGATGTGCTGGGAGCTGTTGTACAGTTTCAAAGCAAGTGGGTGAAGCGCATATCATTGGGCAAGAGGAATGTGTGTTTATAACAGGGTAATCTATCCACAGAGGAGATAGATAGCATCTAGGCAAATAACATGTCTGTATATACAGCCTCATTTGGAGGAATATGTCTTTAAATGTACCATAATATAAAATTGATGTGTGGGTCTTTGCTATAAACACTGTATTGCAAACATGCAAGGTGCGTGAAAGCTTTCACTCTCAAACCCTCAAAAATAAAGGTCATTAACATATTTTAAGAAGCAAAAAAGGAGCAGTCAGCCCTTAAAACATTTTTTTAAGGGAAAAAAAGTGTCCACAAGTTCATGTGTTTCTAAGAAAAAATGAATTTGGACAGAGAGGAATACAGAATACACATTTTACTCTGTCATCACTAAAAAGAGCACTGGGGACAAACCATACTATTTCTGACTCCCAGGATCAACGTGATGTATTTAAAGAAGGAAACGCATCTTTCCACAAATGCCGGTAATGTTCTATTAAAAACTAGTGTCCTTCCACTCTGCTATCTTTCCTTATTTACACATATAACAATTATTTAAGTAAACTGGTAAAAATCAATTCTGAAATTAAAAATGAAGGTTGAAAGAACACAATTTTGTTCTGTTTTGTTTATGTAACATTGATTGTCTCTAAAGTAGAGTTTGCAGCCAACTCTAGTAATGCCATTATTATTTTCTTTCTTACTTGTAGGGTACTGTGCATGGCACATTGCAGACGCATAAAATGTGCCTGCCCCAAATACTTTATAGTCTAGTTCAGACAAATACAAAATATGGACCTAGCGTAATAAAGTTCACATCCTTCATGTGGCTGGGGTCTGTTATTTTTCCACTGCAGGTCATTATGTAATAACTTTGCATGTATTTATTTCTGCGATGCAGAAACTTTCGTTCTGACTGGGTTCCTACAAATTTATTGTTGCTGGGCTTTCACACTGCAAGGCGCAGAGTTACTTCTTAGGCAGGACACTGTGAAAGCTTCAACATAGGGAGCTGACACTTCACATCGCAACTGGACCATACAAAGGCAAGTAAGTTATAAGAGATAAATTTAATGATAAGCATGTAAAAAAATTCTATGGGAAATGTATCTGCGCGGCTACATGAATTACGAGAGTTTGCCAAGAAAGGTGTAATGGATTATGGTGGAAGATGAAGGGGAGCTCCCACCATATCCAATCAGCCTTTTACTTAAAGGTCAGGACATTCTGTCTGGGTCCACTTGAGTTTTTGATTCTGCCGTTTCACTATTCAGTGGCACAATGTAACTGTCAGTCTTAACAACGGTTCCTCGAGCCACTGGCTCCACTGCTCACAGGGCAACACACAATATTTCACAGCCACAAAACAATTCACTGTCTGCATAGGCAAACCATATGATTTCCATGGGGAGCAATATTGACACACCCTACTGAGCGCTCTTAAGGGGACTCTTAAAAGAGTTACATCTTAAAAAAAAAAAGAAAAAAGGCCTATGGTTCTACTATTCTTCTCTATGACTAAGTTACCAAATAGCATTTTAATGTTCTGTCTCCATGAGATGAAGTTAAATGCAAATATTCTCTATGCCTTCTACCCCCATTCTCATTTTACCAGGGGGAGACAGTTTTACTGCTATGCAAAGTCTTTCTGGCCAGTAAGTAGTAGCATGATAGATACTAGGAAAAAATTTAGCACATGAATGGTGGTCTGTTTGCATTTTCCCTCATGAGTATTTACTGTGATATATTATTCATTTCCAGCTCTAAGATAAATCCAGATACTGGTCTGAATTTATAAACGCTGAGGACCCTGCTGATGGTGTGTGAAGCACTGCAGCACTGGGGCTCTGTTCTCCTTCTCACCCCACTTTGTAGAGAGTTACCTGCAGCAAGATCTTTGAGCACCAGGTGGATTTGCTGTGACACAACAGAAGGTTTGCCCTGGAAGTTGAGAGGGAGGAACCAGTGTGGAAGTGAAGAGTGGAGATACCGAGAGATACAGAGTCACTGCAGAAACCTGGGAGCTCATTTGCCCTTTAGAAGCCCTTTAACTAGGCTTTAAAAGTCCTGTATTTTGCTTCCAGCAGGCTTAACATGTTAGGTAGCAGGAAGTGCCACGCGCCCAGGCCTACCAACAGACCACTACCCAGGCAGGTTTTCTATCCTATGCTCTTGACGCTGCCTTATCTTTTTAGAAATGAATTTCTCTCATTGTCCCTGCAGCACTCTCAGCTCTATTCAGATCATGCAGGCAACCGCAAAATGAAAACAGCATCACACCATTGTCGATGTCTCACTCTGGCCACCGATTTTGGGAGAAGCAACATCTTAGTGCTGCAGAGAAAGGAGGTGTGAGGACCAGCCACTGAGATGTAGGCACAGAGGGCTGCATCGTCACAGGGTGAGATCCTGGGCACTGTGCAGGCTGTGGCCACACTGCTGCCAAGGCAGCTCAAGGTGTAAGCTCACTTGACACCAGGTCTGCTGCCGCGGATGGCAGCCCCTTTGCAGTGCTTCTGTGGGCTACGGTGCTTGTGAGTGCTACAGAGGGACATTTCTTGCAAGAATTGCACCTGGGTGCTAACCATGGCTTGGCAGGCACCTTTCCAACATCTGCACACAGGGTGTCTGTGCTAGTATGGGGCTGGCTGTCATGTTGAGCGGCAGGGATGGAGTGGGGCAATGGCGGGGGCTGGCCATGCCCATGCTAGCCAAGTACATTTCTCGGGGCCCTGAGATGCCTCCACCAGGTTGCTCCACTCTCAGCGCTGGAAGCTTTCTTGCCTAAAAGGCTGGTAAACCAGAGGATCTGGGACTGCTTTGACCCCCAGTCCTGGGTGATTTCCCCCTGGGTGATTTCCTCCCTGCCTGTCCTCTAACTTCAAACATCAGCTCTGCCACCTGGAGAGAGCACGTTGTGCTGCACAGCTCCATGAGCAGTGGCAACCCACAGCTCCTCTGAGGACACACAGCTTTGCAGCAGTATGGTCTGAGCCTTCAGCAAAGTCCTGACCCACTTGAGTATACACATGCACCCCCCCACCAGCACTACACAATCTTATGGCTGAAAAGCTTCCCACTGTTAAAAGGGAGATGAAACAGTCTGGCAGCTGCTAAGAGCCCAAGGGAGCCTGATTTGTTTTAAAAACATCATGCTCTGACGCTTCCAGAACAAAATATGCAGGGTTGGTTGTTCATTTATTTTGGTTTTGTTGTTTGGGGTTTTTTTTTTTCTCTTGCTGTTAAAGCTCTATATAGAGTTTAAGGATTTCCTGCGTTTGAGTTGCTTTTCTTTTTCCCTGGTAAAATATTATAAAACAGAATTTTTTCTCTCCTGATGAGCTTTGCTTGCATTTCAGCCATCTGTTGCCCGGGCAGCCCCAGCCAGGGCTGGTGACGGCGTGATATAATGGTCCCTTCTGGCCTTCAAAGCTCTGAAACCGGTGTGGCAGGATTCTGCTCAGCAGCGAGAGCAGGACAAACATATGGACCAAACTCTACTGCTGCTTCTTCGGTCATGCTAGACTGCTGCTGGCCAGCACACGCTGGCCTTCCTTGGCGTCTTGATTCAAGCTATATATCGTGATAATTTTGCTTTGTCAGGCAGCAATTTGCTCCCTAATGTTTGCATCAAAATTGGGATTGCAGTCACGAGTGCAACAATTCTGGTTTAATATCTGCAGATGTTTTTTTTCCATGTTCCCCTACACACAGAAGATGCTGAGGCGCACCATGGTACCTCCTTTCCTTCCCATCGGAAAAGGCTTGACACAGAGGAACAGAGTTCTGCACTTGTTTTGCATTGGTTTCCAGGTGACATGTACTCCATTTATAAGGAAAAAAACATGTTACTTTTCCTTTGCAAGCTATGAAGGAATGTGAAATTCGGGCTGATTTCACAGTTGCCAGCAGATTTCCACCAGTACCACAAAAAAAAGTCCCTCCAAGCCACCTTTGCTCAGCAGCTCTCTTTGATGCACAGAATCCCCACCTCGTTTCCCTGGGCTGCGCTAGTTCCGCACCGTTAGCAGGGGCAAAGCATTAGGAGATCGTTCTACTCAGTAAAATCAAGACTATTTGCTATCTACAAGTGGTATTTAATATTCATGTGCTACTGTCAGGTAGGGAACATACAGTCTGTGTCTGAATACAGCCTGTGGTCTTATCTCATCCAGCCCACTGGTCACCCACCGGTGAACACTGCCAGAACAGTTTAAGTTAGATTAGCCCACAGGCTGCTCTAAATGTATCCAAGAGCTGGGACTCAGCAAGTCCTGGAGACCAGAAAGAACATCTGAGATCTGCCAGTAACCCCCTAACACCTGCCTTTTTCCACTGTGCATAATTTGATCAGAGCAAAAAAATCTCACTTTACCATGCAATCAGCCAGAATTACAGTGTTTGTTATTGAGCAATCAAACACTGCTATTGGCAGAGAATAGATGAAGTCAAATAGACCTGGAGGTCTAAGTCCTTATAAAACTCCTTACAGCAATTATAATAAACTTAGGCATTCCCTGAGCTGCTTCTGCAATGTGAGGAAAAGGAAAGAGGAAAGAAAAAAGGATAATAAATAACACTAGAAGCCAAATACACATGTGTGTGTGGCGCGATAAGGGCTGGGTTATTTATGAAAAGAAGACAGCCGTAAATAGACTTGTTTCTTGTCAGGAAGGATATGGTCAAAATATCTCCTACAAGATGGGAAAACTTGCATGTGCAGCAGTCCATGACAGGCACATGTTGTGCCAGACAGCCCCGCACTGGAACAGTGCTTGTCTGATGGACATCCAGCGTCAGAGTGATTTGTGATGGTAACGGCTCTGTCTGTCACCTTCGAGCCCAAGCAGCAAGAGACAGATCACGGCTCCGAGTGCTGTAACTTATTTCTGCTCAGCTGGGAGCTGCTCAGCCATGCTGTCTTGGCCTGTGGGCTATCCTCCTCCCTTTCAGGTGGGTCCCACGGTTTTGCCTGGCAGAGGAGGAGGAAGGTGACATGTGTAAATCTGGATTAGAATTGCCCTAACAGGTCTGAGAGGCTACAATAACACAGAAGCTGCAAGATAGCAATTACCTAAGCTTTCCTTGATTAGTAGGCAGCTGTCAGTCCAAAGGGCATCAAGCTCTCTATGTATTTTTGGTGTGAATATGTCCCTGTGGCCCCAGAACTGAGACACCTCACAACCTGCCATGTATTTTCCCTTGCGGCTTCCTTGCTATGGGGTAGGACTTTTCTTTCTGGTTCACAGAAAGAAACCAGGGCTACGCTTACACTACCAGCTAGCTGCAGAGCCGAGTCCCAGATTTCCCTGTTGCTGAGGTCTGTGGAAGAGGTGCTCGGCTTTTTGCCTGATATCCATTCCTGTCCACACACATCCTTGACGGTTTCAATGTATGTGCGCATTAAATCCTCATGCATCCTCAGGTTCCCCAGCTCAGCTTTCACTTAAGTAGCTGATCAGGGGCTCTCCTCTCCTGGGTTGGCATCGCAGACTCCTGCTTTTCAGTGCCCTCCACCCTGCGGCATAGTTTCTGCTTTGTCCCCTGGCAGAGCAAAGAGGAGCAGTGTTGCAGCACGTCCCTGTGCAGAGGGAGAGCCCATGGGACCTACCCCATGAGGACAGATCTACTCAGCCCCTAATCATATTCGGGGTGTTATTGCCGATGTGCGATGTGCAATATGCTGTGTCCTGCGCAGCTTCGGAGTGTGCTGGATGTGTGATTTCAGATGTACTCTGAATTATTAATCAAAGAACAAAGAACAGCTCCAAGCTGCAGCCCCCCAGCAGTCAAAGGGAGCTCTGCCACCAAAGTCCCTGAGAACAGAATTGGGCACAAAGTACATGTATGTGTTTTCACCATAATTTTTAAATGCACATTGAATCTCTGCACTACAGAGTCCTTGCTGGGTATGTGTTGGTGATGGATTTCCGCAGCATATTTGGGCTTCACAGTGTCATGGATACCCAGGAATGATTAAAAAAAAAAATAAGACATACATAGCAATGCTCTTTTTAAAGGTATATGCATGTTAGTTCTTGTCATGCCTTCCTTCAGCGAGATGACGGAAACAATCATAAACTGGGTGGTTTATTTCCCCCTTTGTGTGGCTATTCATTAAAACCAGCCAAGCCTTTAAAAATGCTCTAAAAACCTGTGAATGGCAGGGGTGAGAGGGTGGGAGATAAGAGGAGGGGGAGAGAAGGCATAGAAAACTCCCTAGGAATAAAAAAACCAGTTCTTCTCCATGCTTTGCATGTTCAGCCTCAGGGACCTGTGAAACTCTTTCATTTATCCTCCAAAACCAGGTAAACGTGGGAGCTGCCATGCAGCAGGCTAGGCACTGCACAGCACCATGCTTCAGCTGGCACTGTGTCTCTGGTATTAGTTCTCAGAAGGCTGAAATGCCAGAGGATACCTGTATTCCCCTCCCCTGCACACACTTAACACCTCCACGGAAGTAAAATGTGGTGATGAAATATGTTGATCTGGAAAAATTGGAAGGTCTTATTTGCATTATCAGAGGTATTAATTTGGTTTTGATTATTTCTGTTCTGTATCAAAGATATACATTTGTTCTGTCCTTTTGATTTAAGCATACGATTTTTATATACTCTAAGGACACATTAGACCACTCTGAAAGCACAGAGGGGCCTTAATATATGAGTAAATTATTTTTTTATACCCACTTTAAGGTCTATTTATTGTAATTGAGCAAAATCCTAACTCTACTGGAAAACAGTGGGAATTCTGCCATTGACTTCAGAGACTCTGGGATTTTGCCCAAGCACAGTGTAAAATGATTTATCCAGAAGTGGCCATGAGCCTATATTTTCTAGAAATGATGATCTAAAGGTTCGAAAATCCCCTTTTACTGCAGAAGCAAAGCGGACATGTGCTTTATTCTTTTTTATGCGGTGCTGGAGTAGTCACTGTTTTCTGCTTTAAAAAAATCAATTAAGTTTCAGAGTATTAGCAGACTCCCTTATTGCCCAGGGGGGCACAGGGAAGGGTGGGAAGCAAGAGAAGCTTGTTTGTCTCTTGCATCAGAAGGCGTTCAGTGTACAACACTGTGCAGGAGAGAATTTAAAAGGGAAAAAGAAGTCAAATTTAGCCCATAACGCGATACAGGAGAGAATGTCTCCCCAGGGTGCCTCTACGCCAGGCTACAGAGTGCCATCCCCGGGCTCTAACAGATGCCCAGCAGAGAAGCTCCAGGCCCTAAACCTCGCTGTAGTCTCTTGTGTTAATGAGGACTCTTGATGCAGTTTAAGGTACACTGGTGAGCAGCCCTAAATCAGAGCTTGTCCTGCTCAGGGAAGGTCCTGACGGCTGCAGAGGCAGGTCTGTTTGCATTCCAGATGTGGCGCCTCCAGCCTGCCTCTGACCAGCATTCATTTCTGCACTCCACAGCTGGTCCATGTAAATGTGCCATATTGCAGCCCATCTGCTCAGAGAGTGCACAGTGGCACATCTCTCTCTGACAGTGGACCATTTTATTGAACGCTATAAATATTGAAATTCATAGGCATGAAGCAGCAGATTTTTAATGTTACTTAGAGAGACATTTGAGCCACAACCTTTGGCAGCAGCACACGCTGCTAGTATCTCAGTACACTGCACGCCATTTGGTTCAGACTCATGAACAACTTTTCCAGAGATTTCATGGCTCTCCAATCCCAGGTAAAATGGAGTACAGACCCTGTGGGATGATATTTAGTGTGAATGTCACCCTGCATACAATGTGCATTTGGGATATGGACTTTCCAGCCCTGTGCTGTGTTAAACCATATGTTAATGTTTTCATACTCAGAAAAGATTAGATTGGGGACCAATAAAGTTTCAAAACTACAAATAATAGGCTAACCAAAATGAAATGTGAGGTATTCCTAAGCCTGAGTGTTGGTTTTTTCCCCCGTAGTCTCTGCAGTTTTTGTTTTTTAAATGGCAACACTGTATTTTGAAACAAGAAACTGGCATATTCATATTTTATAAGTTAATATATGTAAATTTTGTATTAGTGAGTAAACATCTCTATTAATTTGAAATTCATGGCATCTGATCTGGAAAAGGAGCAAAACACCACTTTGGGGTTTTCTATTTGTCAAGTAGTCCCTAGTAAGTGTTCAGTGAGCTGAAAAGAGCTGAACCCCAAACTAGAATAAATGTATATGTGTTATTTTTAATGAATCTTGCCAAGACAGCAGTTCCTGCAGAGCATCAGGAACCAGTCTTTTCCCTTTTGGATTCAAAAGGAATTTTTCCATCTACATTAATTAGAGACGTATCAGGCCCTTAATGAGAGAAACTGCATTAAAAAGGAAGAACATATTTGAAACTCTCTAAAATGCTTTGAAAATATTCATATTCATTTTTATGCGGAGTGTTGAGCCTGCCATGACATTCACAATGTTTTCCACTCCTGGAGCCGTTCAGGCAGTAAATAACATCACACTCTGCAGGCAGTAGCTCAGGGAGTGAGATGGGGCATTTGTTTTACTCGGAGGTGTGTGTCCCAACTCCTGTGGCAAGCAGGCTAAAAAGTTTTCAAAGCATGTGGAAGAAATTGGAGACTGGGAAGGGAAAAAAGCAAAGCAAGAAAGATCTGCTGAGGATATTGTCTTGGCACATACGTTTCTCGGAACTGCGTCGCTTTGTAAGTTTGCTTCATTATCTCTTTTGCTCCACTGTCTTCATTATAATTTAGAAAGAGGCAGGGAAGACGGCGTCTTTAATAGCGAAGTTGTACCGTTTGGGCAATAAGCTGTGTCACTGCTCAAGCCGGTCCCCCAGTTCCCAATCAGCAGTGTTATGTAAGGTGGCAGGTTAATAAATGCGACACACTGAAATCATTTGTACCAGATTATCTCTCCTTCCAAACTCTGACAGATGCTAAGTCCAGCTGGTAAAAAAAGTTTATAGGCGAGTTGGATCTGGGGCCTTCACACACTCCACAATGTTGGCTACCAATGCTTGTTTTAATGAGTCACGAATTGCCTGTTTATCTTCTGCTCCCTGCTGTTTCTGCATTTTCTCTTCCAGAACAATCCTAGAAACACATGCTGCTACAGACGCTGGAGCAATGTGTGTAGACATTTGAGCCAAATTATTATAAAGAACTCTTTCTTCTCGGATATTAAAAAAAAAAAAAAGGCGAGAATTGCACATTGCCTAGCAAATCGTTATCTCAGATGTTCTCTGTGACATGCTCAATATGGCCTACCAGAGAAAGTTGGAGACATTTGAAACCTTAACAACTACACAAAATGACACTGTAATTGGCGGGTTTTGTTGTTCGTGTTCTGGCTCTGCGAAAACTGCTCTAAACAGTTTGTTTAATGATGTTACATTATGACAACACATGGCTTCTATAGAGCAAGTCATCACGTTGAACATGCGACATCACAGGAAGGGGAGCAGGGGACCAGTGGGGCTCAGCGCTGGGGAGAGGGGCAGGGTGTGCACACGTGGGGAAAGGGGCATCCCAGGGCTGATGCGCTCATATGGATGGGCTCCTCTGACCATCCAGATGGCTTAAAGCCAGCAGTGATGTCTTTCCAGGAGACTCTGTTTCCAGGCTGTGGGGTGTGTGATAACCCCCCTGCGATGTGGCAGCTTCCATCACCCTCTGACTCTTCTGTTGCCATGGCTGTAGCCCTGTTGTTTGGTCAGGCCAGGCTGACTCAACAGAGCAATGCCCTGGCGCAGAGGGATCTGGGCAACGACACGTGCCCTGCCACCCAGATGGGCTGGGAGCAGCCATGGTCCGGACCTCTCTGGAGACAGCCCAGCTTCAAAGCCAGCCGCTGCATGATGTTTCCACATGAGACGTGGTGCCCCACAATGTAACCTGAGGCTATTTAGCTGCCATGATCCTGTTTAAAAGATTCCCATTCTATCCTCTGAAATAATATGCACACATGGCATGGGATGCAGGTGCAAGACAGCCCTATGTAACTGCATGAGGAGCCCCAGGACAACCTTGGCCCAAGCTCCCCAGTGCAGGCAGAGGCACTGCTCTCCTCCTGCAGTGTGGGGAGGTGCTGGATCCTTCTGATCCTGCAGAAGACCTTCTGCCCAAGGGGACACCACAGGCTTTCTCCATAGTGGCAAGGGGTACATGCAGGAGGGCAGTGTCACAGGGTATGTCCAGGAAGTCTGCTTGGACTTTGGGTAGATTCTTGAGGAGCAGAAATGGACAGGTAGGGATTGTTCACTGCACATTGCAACACGGTCCTGCACCACCTCCGTTTGGTTTGTGTGTGCTGAGCACACAGAGCAAAACCATCACTTCTGATGCCTTTGTGAAAAAGGGGCCAGATGCTGTGGGCCTCGGCACAGCCTTAGCTTTGTTGGGTGTGCTGAAAACAGCTGGATGGAGCATCTCTCCAGTGACACGGGAAACTCTCTAGCTGTGACCACTGTGTTTCACAGGGCTTTGCATGGGGCTGCAGCAGTGGCTTGCCTGTTTGCAGGTTTCCCAAGGTTTCTTTGTGTGTTGGCTGGCCAGCTGAATGGCCTCCCTGAGGTCCTCAGAAAGAAAACAGTGAGGAACCCACTTTTGCCAGTGCTTCTGGTTATTAATGTTTCAAATTTGTCTATTCTTTGCACATGGGAAACTGTATGGTCATTTGGCAGATGTTGAAACTCACCGATTTTATATCCAGCAGCTTGGAAAAACAATGGTTGTCATAGCCTGTTTAACAAAATATATGCTGGGCAGAGTCCATCTTCTGTGCTAGCAAAGTGAATCTTACTCCTACCAATCATTCACTGTCACGAAGCTGAAGGAACCACCGTAATGCTGTAAGATGATTTGTTTGCAGTTCTAGCTTTCACTTTAAATGGTGCAGCTCTCCCACGCAGCTAAGGTGCAGTTATTGCCAATGCTGCCTTAACGTCTGCCTTCTCTTTTTATTTAGCTGGTTTAGCAATATGCTAATGACAGGAAGAAAACATACATATAAAATATTGTAAGCATCAAGACATGGAAGGAGAAGGTAAATTTGGCTCCCAACCATGAAATCTTATTCTGCAGTTGCCTTCTAAATGGCATCTCTTGAGGTCAGTGGCTTTGAATTCTCCCAATTGTATAGGGTCACTCTGGAAGCATTGACCAAGTAGAAAAGATTCAGCCAGGGGAAACAATGGCAGAAGTCACCCTTTAAATGTCCTGCCTTCTATATCATGCAATTGATTCCAAGGCTCCCCACCACGATGTCACTGTTTGACCAGTTTGCTTTAAAACAGCTTAATTAGCTGAAAGGAAAGCTATGTCTGAGCATGTTTGTGAGAAAAAAACAAAAAGCTCTCGCCTTTCAGAAAGCTCATGCTCTGTCGTGTCGGAAATCTCTGGTTCTGAAATGAAACAACATTCCTTTCATACAGAGTTAAGTCCCTGACAACAAATTTTCCCGGATTGGGGAAGCAACTGGTTGCGCCATGCACTGATGTCGGTGGCGCTGGTTTGGGAGGCTGAGTGCTCTGCACCTCTGTTAGCTGCAGTTACACCACAGGAGGAGATCGTGGGAGCCATAAACAGCTCCTCTGCTCCTGGTCTGAGAGGCAGCTGAGACTGACTACTTCGGTGCCGCTTGTGTGTTGATGTCCAGGCCATCAGCTGGAGGGGGTTTAAATACAAAAGAAGAAGCAACAGAGGTCTTTCAGTGCTTAAGCCCAACTTTTCTTATAGAGTTCATCTTTTTTCCAAACCACAGGAGCAAGTAAGCCCAGAAAATTGGTGGGATAACTGACAGGAGCAGGAGGCAAGGCACCTGGTGTCCATCAGGAAAAAAACAAAATCAGAGGCCCCAGACCTGCCTTCCTTAGCCTAACCCATAGAAAGCAGTGCCACCTGAGGACTGGAGGCATTAAAATAGTCAACGTACCAAGTGGTGCAGCTGCTGAGGGATGTGCTGCACTGCCTTTGATTTCCTTATTTGTTCTCTGATATGCAGTGTTTGCAGTGAGAAGGTCAAAATATAGCCTTTTGCCCACTACTTGTTCTTTCCAGCAACGAAATACCTCCTGAAGGAAAGAGTCTGAGCATTGGGTAGCTTTATTCTGTGATGGTCACAGCAGCTGGATGATGTTACCAGGCTCCTGAGCAGCTCTGTAAAGCACCACTGCCCCTCCTGAGGGGTAGCGGGATGTACGAGTAATTTGCCCAAGGCTTTAGGAAGAATCAGTTTCAAAGCTGGATCTGCTATGTAGAAAATGAAGGCACAGTTTTTCTGTTAATTCTATTAATCCATGGCTCCTTGTCAAGTCTTTTTGCCGGTGTGTTTTCGTGGTGTGCCTAGTGCCAGTACTGATGGAAAATATGGGAACCATGCAACAGAGGTGCATGGAGGGGTGCTCTGGCACATAAAGCCAGAGCAAATCACAGAAAGAGCCATTTAGACAGAGAATAGCGTTAGGTTAACACACTCCCTGAGACAGCCTGAACATTGTGATTTTATGCTTATATGTAGCCATACCAGCTTCAGCGAAATTATGTGCTAAATGTATTTACAAAGGGGAGTCAAACTTTGCAGAATCAAGATCTTTGTGTGTTTTGTAACATTTTGACAGCCTCTCATCCTTATCATTCATTTTCCTGGACATTTATGAGAAAATCTGCTGCAGCTCATTTTTTCATGTCCAGAAGAAATATTTTTAAATCATTTTGTTTTCACTGCATGAAGGATTCTGACTGGGAAGTAAAGATAATGCCTCACTGCAGAATTAAAAGCTTTAGTTAAAATATTTTCTTTGTGAATGTTTTTTTTATCCCCTAAATGCCCAAGCATCTTTTAATTCATGTGCTTATATTTGAAACAACATCCTGGAGAAGATGAGATATTTATTAGTGTTTTTTCCCTTCTCAGCTCTACAGAAAGGTGAAGGAAAGGATGATTAAACCAGAAACAAAGTCAGTAATTAGCAGTATAAATCTCTCAGTGATTTCAGTAGGTCACGAAATTAACTGGTACAGGCTTCGGACACATCTGCTCTTTTGGCAAGTGGTGCCCTCCGTGAGCCTGCTCATTGGCTCGCACTAACCACACGATGAGTCTCAGGGAACTTATTTGCACTCCCGAAGCTAAACACTGCGCAGTGATGAAACCCTATGATTTCTAAAATGCTGAAGCACGTCCAAGGGCTGAGTGTTCCCGATAACCGAGATGCAGCCTCGCATGGTTCTGAAGCTCTGCGCTATTGCCCTGGTACCCCTGGAGGGAGGAGGGGATATGAGAGTTTATTATGTGTGTCTGAATGCTGCTTTGCAAGGCTCAGATTCGGGAAATTATTTGGAGGTTTAGGGAGGAGGGACCTGGCTGCCGTGCCACAGGCTGCTATCAGGAAGGGGGCTATGCCCACAAGCCAGCAAGGAGAGCCCCAGCACCAGTCGCTGCTCGGTTTTCGTGTTGGCCACAGCTTCACTCTCTTGGTGACAGAGCAGCAGAGAAATAGGAGGCTTAAAGCACCAGAAATAGGGAAATGGTGGTGAGGGGAAGGAAACCATCAGTTCTGCCTCCTTTCAACTTCAAAACGTAAGCGAGCAATGCAGTGCTATATTGCATCAAGTCTTGTTGGCTGTCATCTCAGGCCAGAGGTCAAGTGCCTGCTGCAAGTCCATCTCTGGGCTGCTTGTCTCAAGTAAGCCATTCACCTCTCCAGCTGTCAGCAGGCAGGTAAAAAAGGAAGCAAAAGCTGCCAGTCTGACGTGTGTTTGCCTTTCACTAGCCATTGTCACAGGTATAACTCATAGGTTCTGAGCTGACTGGGCTGTGTGGCAGTATCCAGAAGCAGTAGAGCTATCTGCAGCCATCAGAGCAGGGAGGGATGGCTCTGCCTGGGCTGGCTCCTTATTCATAAAGCAAATTCAGCTGGAAACTTTGACTTCTCACTTTTGTGTAGAGATCCCAGCAATCCATCAATTAGGGCACTCATAGCTGTAATTCCAAATACGTGCATTTTATATGCAGAAACCCTAGACCTAGGCTGGACGTGGGCACCTGAGGTTTTCTGAAACCTAGTAATGTTTGCTTCCTTTCTAGTTTCACTGTAAACCTCTAATGTCCTAAGGCCATCATGGCAAACGCTGACTATGAGACCAGAGAGGGGATAACAGATTTTGCTCAAAGCTAAGCATACCAGCGCTAGGCAACTGTCTGCTCTTTGGGTATTTGCATGATGGGGAATTTCCTAAAAGCAGGGACAGTCTCTAGCTGTGATTCATGGAGGGAAGCCTGCATGGCTACTGCAGCACTGACTCTGTCCTATTCCAGAAGGAAAAGAAAAAGAGAATCGCATCAAAAAGATCTACTCTTCCTGAAAGCTCTACTCATATTTTACCATTTCATTTGAGCTTTCTCCCTTCCTTTCTTTCTTTTTCCCATTCTCTTTTCACACATAAATAATATAAAGACAGGACAATAGCAGAGGTGGAATGGTGCTGTGTCCCGGCTACCATTTCTTCCACGGTCTTTGATACTGCTTTAGATTCTAGAGCATAAAAGCTGTCAGCATTAGGGAACTTGATGCAAGTTTAGTGTATCTACACTTCAGCGTTTCTGTATCACAGGATGTTTGGCCTTATGTAAGAAGTGTTTAGTTTTATGCATATTTAAAACATGTATTTTGACTGCTCTTAAAACCTTTTTGTATTCAGTATGTAATTTTACTGGTACAAGGACTCATATTATAGCCAAAGTTGGGGAAATTATTATCCTGAGCCTAATATACTGCTCTATAACAGACAAACTGGGCTTCCAAATCTGCTTTGTGTATTTTCAGATGTACATATCTCCTACTATTCATTTTGCTCTTTAACTGTGTCAATACAAAGTAATTGGTGGTAGCCTTTTGATTCCTGGTTAGCTTTTTACACCACAGCCTCCTATTGACTTCCTTGGGCAGCACTGGCTGCTGGACTATACACTGTGAGGATGTATACAGTGACCATATGGTCACCAGACTCCCCGTTTTTGTAACAGTCCTGGTTGTTACTGCAACAGTGAAAGGTAGTTGGCTGATCTGGGAGAAGTTTATTGAATTTCAGCTTTCCAAGGCGCAGGACAGCCAAGCTACAGCGAGCTGGAAGGATTAGTAAACTGGAGCAGATGAGAGCTTTCATCAGCGCTGTGGTGAGGAGGCATGAATGCAGTATCTTGGCTTGAAGTATGCTGAGATGTTCAGATATGTTTTGGGAATTGTATCATACCATACAGCATCACCACCTTCAACTCCTGCATTGACTCAGCAGTAGACTCTAGCTGGAAAATCATCCAGTTCCCTTTTATTGCCCTGTAATACTTTTAAAGCTCCTCCAAGGGCCTTAAAAGAGTAAGAAAGTCCCAGGAAATCCTATTTTGCTGACAAGCTATACTGCTGTATTCTTTTGTTCTTGCCAGCAAGTCTCAAAAGTCACTTGATCACCAAAGACCATTGGAAGTGGGTTAGAGAGCTCTGTGATAAAGTGTATTTGGAGTATTTTTCTGTCTTGGAGCTCTGGTAAATGAGGTCTAAATGGAGCCAAAGCACAGAATTTGGCCACTGGGCACGTTACAGATTTCATCTCTAGGGGATCAGAGCTAGCTGTTTAACCATCTGCAGAGCTGCTGAGATGCCCACCACTATTTCTTCTGGGATTGAGGGCAGAGCCCAGAGGTCTGCAAAGTACCACTTAGGTCCCCGCACACCATTGCTTCACTCAGTTGCTCTTGACAGTGAATGTGGGTCCCTAACCAGCCTCTGGAAACAGGCAGTTTTAGAAGCAGAGATTGTAAACTCCATCTCGCTGTGCCTGCGGGAGGTTTGCGCCCTCTGCTCCAGCCATCCACCTGGCTCACACCAATGGAAAAGTAGGAGCCAGTTTGTGTTTTCACAGCACCTTGGGGCACCCAGAGCCTCCTGTGCCCCTGCAGAGGCTCGAGGTGCCCTCTCCTGCTCTGCCTCTCATTTCGCAAGACCTGGATGTGAAGATGGTGACTGCCCTGACACTCCCCACGTGGTTCAAAGGGAGGCAGTTCGCAGGGGAGCTGATTCTCTTTCTCTCGCACCGCGACCATTGTGTGAGTGTCAAAGGAGCATCCCTCTCATCTCTCAGATTGATGGCGTCGTCTAGGACTTCCAGCATAGACAAGATAAACTAAAGGCTTCTGCAGACAGGTATGTAACTGTGGCGACAGCAGCGCTGCAGAAGAGGCCTCTGATCAGGGGAATGTTTGTCCCACAGTCGACTCTCTGGCATAGCGGTCACCTTTGACATGACTTGCTGAATAGGAGTTTGTTTTCTAATTTCCATGGTTCAGCCATAGGCCATGAAAAGTAAATACAAGTAAATGGGCAACAGTAGGTTCAAAGGAACATAAGACAAGTATTTGCCCCCTTGGAAGACGGTTTCGGTAGTGTTCACATGTGAATCAATCTGGTTTGGGTCTTTGAAGTGATTTTGATTAAGGAGAGAGGGACAGAGTACTGAAAATTGATGGGGCCAACAAAAGATTGGCCATCTTTTGGGGCATACTCTGGGTGAGAACTGCTGGCATGCCAGTACAGAGCTGCCAGTGGTGCCGCCAGGCAGATGTGAACTCTTGAGTCATTTAGGAAGGGATGCAAGAGGCCTTCCCTGGCACCAGCCTTAACCTGGCCAGCCCTTACTGTCATGTGCTTTTCAGGGCTCTTCCCTTACCCTGACTGGCCTTGTGGGCACATCTCTGAATGTGTAGTGCTGTGTCATCAGGCATAGGTCTGATCAGTGGGTTTAAGTGACTTCAAGCTGTACGTAATACATAAAGAGCTTCACTCTCTGCCTGGATGCACCCCTACAAGGTGCCAATCTCTTCTGCACAATCCAGAATAGAAACAAATTTATGTGGCAGAAACTGAGCACATCCCATCAACGATGCTGTCTGGCTAAAAAGCTCTACCTTTCCCTGGCACTTTAACGCTTTTACAATTATATGCAGCTTGCTTTCTGCTAATGCAGATCATATCCCTTTCAGGGATGCAATCTGATATTTTAAGCAACTTGTGTCCTGACTGTCACTCTTCTCCTGAAGTTAAGAGTGTGCTAATCCTATACATAAATAAAGAGTATTTGTAAACATGAGTGACAAGTGTGGGATGAGACAAAAAAGTGGATCCCAAGCATGGCTGGTCAGTGATTGTTTAACAAAAGGTTTCACAGTGCAACATGTAAAGTGACTTCAGCAAAGAAATAAATAGACTAATTTCTAACTTGTTTGCCTATAGTAGTTACTTATTTCCTGTGCTTATTAGCAGTAAAAGCTTAGTAGAGACTGTGTTTATCATTACAGATTTTAAAATGATTTTAATATCTTTTAGGATAAAAGCAATCACCTGAACAAAACAAATCCTTACTTTAAAATAGATGGATTCTTCTGAAAAGCTGCAAGTGACAAAAGCTTCCATAGCTGTTCATTACTGTGTCTTGCAGACTCGGAAGTAAAAGCGGGCTGGTCAAGAAGATGCACTGGTTCTGCAATGCAGGGGAACTCAGTGTGCAAATGAAGCTGCCACAGAGCAGGCAGGTGCAGGTGATTTTATAGTGGAGCTCCTGAAATCCTGCTGAAAAAGCCTTAGTGTAGCCATTCACTTATTCATAGTTAGCCTCACTCCCCTTCCGCAGGACTGAAAAGCTGCTTCTGAGATGAGGGAAAGGGACCTGGTTGATGACTTGGCTATTTTAAAGATGAACGTAAAGATAATGGTGCCAGTCCTGAAACCCAATTGCCGTCTGAAATCCTGATGATACTTGGCTAAGCCTGAAGAAATGGGACAGGAGCCAGCAGAGGCACAGCCCTGTACCTGCTGGGGCCAGAGCCTTCATCTCCCCACATACAAACCTGGCCTTTCCCGCATGAGTGAAAATACAGGTAGGGGTAAACCAGGGAATGAAGGGAACTTCTGTGTGGCTTATTGCAGTGAAAATACAGAGCCTTCTCTGAGAGTATTGCAACCTGCAAACCTCCCAGGAATGCTGCCTCTCAAGTTCGAGCTTAGCAAACACATGCACACATGCACACACGCTACTCCTCAGGGCTCCTCTTGCTGCTCAGTAAGCAGAGTGTGGGCTAACGCATGGAGAAAGGCATCAGCAACCAGAGGAAAAAGACAAGCAGGAGCAAACCAAGTTTCCTTGTGCTGTGTCCTCACTAGCCAGGGCACAGATGTGCTCCGTCTGCTGTCTCATCCTTTGTTAACTCCATCTCCCACCCCTTTGAACCTCATTAACTGGTTATGGAAAAGAGGGCACTGATTATCACCCCAAGTGATAATCCAATTACCTGGGATAATAAAGTGCCGGTATCTTTATACAACAGAGTTTAGAGCAACCACAGCACAGACTCTTGACATCCCTGACTGGCACCAGAAAGGGCTCAGGGAAGGAAAAGGATGGTGAGGGGTACAGCACATAGTCTTGGGGAGAGGGCAGCAGAAGTCACCCTGAGGTTATAGCCAAGGCAAGCCTCTTGCCATGTGCTCGCTCCTGTGACGTTTCACCTCCAGTGACTGCAGACCCCCTCAAGGCGTCTGAAACTGATATAACTGAGTGCTGAATTTAAATGCTATAAATGTAATTTCTTCCCCAACATGTACAAAAAGAATTCAAATTCAGAACAGTGAGGGAAATTCTCACATGGCGAATCTCACTGCCTGTATGCCCTGGCATTGAGGCTACTCCTGGAAAAACCCTTGTCTCTTTTCACAAGAACCAAAGAGTGATGCACTGCTACATAAGACACCATTTCAGCTGTTCTAGCACCAAACCAAAACATTAAACCAGTTTGTGTTCTAAAACTACAATTGTTTCTCATGTCTCTGGAAAGGAAGTCATATGAAGATGGGGTGGGGGTGGGTGGAAAACAAAGCAAGGTGATTCATATGTTCCAAAACTGTTTCGCAGAGACATTGCTGTGATGTAGCAATACAAAGATAGTCTATATAAAGTCCTGGCCTTTCCCAGTTGAAGGAATCCAGTTCCTAAGAGAGGTGGGCAGTGCTTACTTACTTTGCTTTATTCTTTCTCCCAAGGAAGGAAAATTGTGAGGAGGGTGCAATTTTGGTGGAAGCTGGGGTTACAGGAGTAATGGGAGGGCACAAAGGGTTCATTGTTAGGCTAGCAATCTGTCACGGGGAGGGCTGTCACAGGAGTCTCCATGGGGTGGGCACTGAAACACCACCACTACATTGCAGAAGGAGACTTTACCTCTCCTTGGGCTGCCCAGCTCCGCTTCCCGTGCTAGACCACCTGCCAGCAGTGGTGGGGCAGGCTGACCCACTGCCCTAAATCACTGCAGAGGTAGAGCAGCACGCAGGGCGAGAGGGCCTGCGGGTCGGACGGGGAGAGGGATGGGATTTATAACTATACAGTATTTCTCTCTTTCAAAAATTAAATGGCATGTTAGAGAAAACAAAAGAAGGTTGACAGGAGGGGGTCAGCCCATGCACAGCCAGTTCAGTCTTCAGGGCTGAGTGGACAAATGGTTTAAGTACAGCAATTGAGTTGTAGTGCAGGGGAAGAGCTGCACCATGAAGGGCAGGCTCGGGTTTTGTGTGTCTGTGGTGGAGCTCCTGTGCTGCAGCCGTAGTCACTTACGGGGCAGTGTGTTGTGGCTATTACTGACCCTCCTGTCCCCCAGGTGCCCACAGCACAGTGCAGGCAGGGATGGCAGCCTGCACCCACTGACACTCTGGCCCCCAGAGCAGCTTTGCTGGGCTCAGCTGCCAACTACTTGCAGGGAAACCAGCCCATGGGCTTTACCAGTGAAAGAGGCTGAATCAGGTTTTGTGTTTGCAGAAACAACAAAAGCTTTGAGTTTTTCATCAATACCTGTGCAACTGGCACCTTGGTGTTGTGTAAGGAAGCATTTGGTGGTGATTTACTTTGGTAAAACACATTTGTCCCCTGGGATGGGAAACAAAGTGCCAGGCAAGAAGACCCTGCTGCACTTTGGAGCTCTGCCTGAATGTCCCAGGCCACCAACAGGTTGTAAAGCAGCGCAGCTTTGCAGAGGGCAATCCTGCAATGGCCAATTTACATCAGCTGAGGATCCAGCCCTTGGTGTCATTAAAGACATAGTAGAAAAAAATCTGTTGTGAATGAAGGAAGCTCTGGCTAAAAAGTCCCAACAAGTTAGCTCTTTATTCTTTATCAGTGAAGTCTGCACACAATGAAAACACGGACAAGGGAAATTTGCACAGCATTTAACTTAGGTCAAAAAAACAAGTAATTTGTTAAGTGGCAAGGGCACCAACGCGTGCCATGTCACGCTGGATTTTCTTTAAAAATAAAAAAAATAACAAAGTTAAACTTTCAGTCAACCTGAAAATATTTGCTTTTTATGGGGGCAGTGCGGAACGAATGGGACAGCAAATCTTTCTTCGGTCGCTCCTTTACAGAGACTGAAAAGCTCTATAGAGGCAGTGGGAAAAGAAGGAAAAAGGAGGGGTTGGAGAGAGGGAGGGAGGGAGGAAGAAAGAGAAAGAAAAAAGAGATGAAGGAAGGAAGAAAGAAAGGGAAGGGAAGGAAGGGAGGAAAACAGGGCGAATAGAAAGGAAGGAGGAAGGCGGAGCAGAAGGGAAAAACGCACATGAGCTCTGAGGTTCTTGGCTAATAAAACAGTATCAAAGAGAGTTAAAAAAATATACCAGACCGAGAAAGCAAACTCTTTGGACTACTGGGTGCGTTTCTCACAGATGGCTAGAGAGTGAATTCTGGCCGAAACAGAGACTGCAGTAATAGACTCTGATCAGGAACTCGGAAGAGGAAATGTGAAATCTCCCAAGGAAGGAAAGCAGGAGCTGCCCAGAGGGAAGATGGAAGTCCTCATGCCCATGTAGCATGAAAACTCACAGGTATAAATTCAAGCTCTGAAGTTCCAGGCATTCATTCTCTCTAATTTTTCCAGTTTAGCTGATTCGCTCATGTTTGGAAAATATTACAAATGAACAACTTGTGAATTCTCAGAGGGATTGATGACTGGTCCCTGGAAACACGTTGTTTTACTGAACTCATCTAAACTCATGTAAAAGAAGGAACCATCAAAATAGATATTCTCTCTTTTTTTTTTTTTTCCTCTCTTCTGGCACTATTTCACAGAACTGAAAGTTCACTCTTCCCCTTTCAAATATGCATTCCCTGATCCTTGTTATTAATAATCTTTTTCTATGCTTACTTTGGATTTCTTCTCTGGTTTCTCAGAGTTTTTTCATCCCGTCCCCCTTACTGACAACAAACCTGTGTTCAACCAGCAGGCATTTCTATTTATTTACCTTTTTAATTTCATTCTTCCCTTTGCCTTTCTGAATGCAAGTTCAGAAAGCCAAAGAGCTCTTACTACCTACCTATTAGAACATGAAATCCCATTTAATCTGCACTTGCTTTCCAGAATCACTGTATTTTAAGCTAGTAAGAGTGTATCTCTATCTGTATCTATTGCTATCACTATTTCACCTCTGTCTCTTTTTATGTCTAGCTCCATCTCTGATTCTATATGTAATATACAGATTCACATTCCCAGTGCTTTTGGAATTACTTTGGTCCCATTAATTTCTGTGTCAAATGATGGAGTAAAACAAGACTGTGGTGTAACATTGCGCTGCTTTCTTGCTCACCCTCTGGCACACACAGGAGTGCGCACACACACACAGAGACACCACTTCATAGGGAAAGCAGGAATGTGGGCAAGTTTTGACCTCCAGTGTCCACACAATGAGCTGTGGACGATGCAGAAGGTTGGCTGCTTCTATACAGACCTGCTTTTGTGCTCTTGTCCAGGGCTTGATCCTTGGAGCCCTGTGTGCTCAGTAGACGCCAGAGAGATAGATGTGATCTGTTAGCCTCATCCAGCGCCGGCAGCTGAGCCATTTTCACACAGGCAGGCAGGTATGGCAAAGCCTGGGTAACAGATGAGAACCCATGGGGAGCTCTTGACTATGGAGAATGAAAAATCAAAAGAAACCATATTGGACACAGATACAAAAGGAGTCCCCTGTTCCTATTCTATCCCCCCTTGTTTCTTTTCTCCTCTTCCTTACCAGGCTGTAATGAATGTGGAAAACAGCTTCCCCCCTCAAAGTATTTGAGGACATATAGATTCCAGATGCTATTCTATACAAATACTTCCACCCTTCCCTGCCCAGCAGCATCCTCAGTTAACCCTCTGCCTAGCTCTTCGCCGCCTGTCGCTTTCCATGCTGCGGTGGGGAAGAAAAAAATACCTTTCATAAAATCCCTTAATCATTATTCTCAAAGGACAGATTTACACCCTACATAGCGTATTTGGGCTCAGCACAGCTGGAAGCACAAAGCAGCAGTTAACACACTTCTGGCACTGAAGTTAGCTTGATGTTTTAATCGCATAGCATCATGAAAAAATAGATGTTAATTCCTAATAGTGTCAACACTCTGTGCTCTCTCTTGAAATCACTGTTTGTAGTGTATCCAGAGTCAAAAATATTTGTCTCAGTGAAAACAGTGTAGAAAACTTTTGGCATAAATGCATGCAATTTAAAAGGAATTGGAAGGAGTGTACTTAAAGCACAGGAGCCTTAAGGATGTATTTCTTGGACACCATGAGTCTTTTGTCTCCCACTGGCACTTTTGTGAGCCTTGCTTCATGCTAGCCATAACCCCAAATGTTTTTGTTTGGTAGCTAGTGCAGGAATGATTGTTTTACTCCCAGTGACTGCCACTTACGTCCAAGCCTCCTGAAAGCCATTTCCATACCCAAAAAGAAAAGAGAGATGAGGAGAGCTACAGGAATAGCTAATCTAACTGAAATTACTTTTATTTCCAAAGAAAAATAAATACCTTCCCTGAGATTTTATCTCCTGAGACTTTTCTACCACTAAAACTACTTTCATGGTCTTCCTATTTATAATCCCTTAGCTCATGAGCAGGTCTATCTGGATGCACAGGTCCAAGGATCACCCTAATGACAGCAGCAGTGCAGCTTTAAGGTTTTGATCAGTATGAACTACATTTTGATTTAATCCCTGCCTGAACTTAAAAATGGATCACTTACTTTTGTTGTGAAAGACTGATGGTAAGATTTGCAAGAGTATGGTAAGAAAGAGAGAGGTCTCAGGCATGAGCACAGAAGTCTCAAACATTCTGACATTTATTGATAGATAGATAGATACATTCTCCTCAATGAAACAGATATGCTTTTTGTATGGTGCTCACACATTGTGGTTCCCAGCAACAGCTCTCTCTGCATTTGGTTCTGTAGGAATAAGATACTTGTAAGGCTGTTTTATCAGCATTTTTTTAGGCTTTCCAGGGTTTCCTTAAGTTGAAGGGTATATTCTGCTCCATGAAAGATGCTATATCTAATTTGCATTTGAGATCCAATATAGAGATGGCATGGACTCTTTACATTGATTTGCACACAGTACTTCTTTATGAACTTTACTTTGATTATTCAATGCAAAAACACCTACAAATTTGAAGGGTTTACCACTTTAGTTGTAAACTTTTTTTTACAATCTTTCTAAAAGAAACCACTAAATCAAGAAAATGTGCTAAGCAATTGAATGAGTCTTGTATTGAAATAGTTCCATTTCCTAAGTGACAGATGACTGAGGATGCTCACCAAATTTTCCAAGCAAGTTTGCTCCTTCCTGTTTCAAAGCAATGAGCTGACTGGCAGCAAAGACCATATTTCTGTGTATTTACATATTTATTTTAGCTTGCATGAACAAAGACGTATTTTTAATCTGTTGCAAACCTCAGGCTCCTCAAAGTAGAGTTCTGGGATTTACTTACCTCACGTAGATAGTGTGACACTAGATTAAGAAATTTCTATGACTGTGAGAGGCAGTAAACATTTTATTTGTTTTTAGTTATGCTGGTTTCGTGTAAGAAGCAACTGGAAGGAATCCCCTGAAGGAAAGGAAACTTGAACATAAACCGGAAGCAGTGAAGATCAACTGAGAGGATTAAAAAAAAACCCACAGTGTGGCTACATGTGTATGTGTAGCAACTTTCAGTCTGTGCTGGACCCAGGATTTCACTGATTTTGCTGATTTACAACTTCTGCTAACATGCTGTGTGCCACAGAGCCCATGGGAGCCCTGTCTTTCTGTTGACTCCAGCAAAATGTTTTACTTCTTACGAAACTTGTTTTACATTTGTAGTCTATAAACCTCATGCATTTGGGGGTAGGGTAGGTTGTTGTACATGTGACTTTGTCTGTATATGTGGTGATATGTTCCAGAGTTTGCTAGCATTTAAATTTCCTCTAGAAGCCATGTTTTAACACAGAGGAGGTGTTTCTCTGTGTAGCATGAGTACCTTTTTCTCATCTTGACTTCAAATGTTTCAATGCGAGCTTATTGTGCTACCCAGTAATCTCAGTGCCTACCTTACTAAGGCTTCCGTATGTCAAAACAGCCTCCATATGCTCTCCATACCTCCATTTGGTGTCCAGGCTACCTGCCATGGCGTATTTGCATCCTTCAAGGCTGCAAATCCTTTCCCTTCAGAGATACTCTCCTGCTTTCTTTCTGATCTGGATTTGGTATTTAGTGAATGACAGTTATTCAACTTCTGGAAATAGATAGATAGCCTAAACTCAGAAGTTATAACAGCCCTTACTGACTGTCCTGATTACCCAACCTGATAGGAAAGCCATCTGTCCAACAAACCTCATTGCCAAAGCTAAAATAACAAGGTCTTCCCTGAGTGTGCTGTTTTCTGGTGACAAAGATGAGAAATCTCAGAGTCTGGCTGGGAGAGTGGTAGAAGTAGGTAGTGGAGACAGGTCATCACTTCAAAAAAACATCATCCACCAGACTTGGCTGCTAAACAGGGGGACCCCCAAATACTGTGGAATGTGGATTCGGTGTTCTAGATGTTGCTGCTACAACAATTCTTTACAGAAGATGGCTGAGTCAATAAGCAAAGTGGAACTTATGTAGGATGTACGAAAAGGATTGAATACAGTCACTGATCCAAAACCCAGAGAGCAGCAGATGCTGAACATAAGAAATGGCTGAGGTAATGTGCCCTACATCTGCATCTGGTAAACTGGTGGAAACAATGCGGAGGATTCTGACATTTGTAAAAGTGGTTTCATGAATATGAGATTTTTTCTATTGTTTTTGATAACAGACATGGAACTTCATGTAAGAAAACAGCACTTCACAGCTTTCTCAAAGTGCAAGAACTAAAGGTCCCCAGTCTGGGAGTGGTCCAGTGCACAAATATTCAATGTGCCTAAAAGTCAGTGTGTTCCACACGAACACGGCAATTCACAGATAGAAAAACAGTCCAACACATATCATCATTTAATGTGTCAACCTCATAAAAGATAATGGAAAGCTCCTAGATCTAATGTAGTCAGACGTTCCATATAGCCTGGCATAAAATGTTATGAAAAAATCTGAGAATTAGGAATGAAAAATATTGCTGAGACAGGAAACAGAGAATAAATGGCATTTCGTCATTCTGACACAAGCTAATGTTGGTATCTCCTGAGGTTATGCATATTATGTTTCATGTTGTAAAGCTGGTTGGAGAAAAACTGGTGCTGGGACTAAATAGTTCCCCACAAACTAAAATATCGCACCAAATCTGATCAATTCAATTTGAAAAAAAACCGGAGAAAGAAAAGTTCTGCCCAAGTTTTATTTGAATGATTGGGAAATAATATATCCATCTTGCATTTGAACAGATTTTCTTTCAATAAAATGAAGATTTCTCTTCAAATGCTATGTTGTGCCATGTTACAGCTTTATTTAGAAAAAACAAATCCAAAATTGAAACTTCATTTGTGTAGCTAAAGTATTTTTGGTAAACCAAATGATTCTTCTTCTATAATATTTTCCTTCGTAGGAAATTTCAAACTAAAAACCCATGCAAGACAACACAGCACAATGGCAAAAGAACTGTGATGCCAAGAATTGAAAAGTTTATTAAAGGAAAAAATATTATACGTATTAGAAGAAAGATATCAACGTGTGACTGCAGTCAAAGAAACAATATTAAGATGCAACGAAAAGTTGACAGGAATAGTATCAAGACCAGTGATGGAACCTGTTTTTTTAACAAAAAAAGAAAAAGACAAGACAATAACAAACATCTGGGATTGCCTGTTTTAGAAAGGTGATTGATAAAGGAAAAGTAGGAAATCTCAGACATCAGCAGTAAGGAACTAGATAGAGCTCGCGTGTGATCTGGCATGGTATTTCCGGAATGGCAAAGCTCAAGTATACATCTCTGGTAAGACTTCCCTTAGACAGCATGACCTTGAACCATGGCTGGGACTTGAGGATTTGTGTATTAGAAACCCCCGGTGTTATTTCTGCAAGCTGCTGGGAATGGGCAGGTCTGATGGAGGGAGAAACTGGGTTATGAAGAGGTGAGATTGATTCCCCAGTGAAAAACATATCAGATGTTGAAGGAGGATGTTACTGACTGTTCAGACACTGAGTTGGTTGCCTATGGATCTTGGCTCCTTGAGTCCCTGAAGCACCATCACAGGCCAGCTCTGCCTCTCAGTGCCACCATCCTGATGGCTTTGCTGAGTACTAGATGTACTCTGAAACAAAAAGCAGCACTGATGATAGGTTTAAAACAGGAGATTGATTATTGACGTATTTTATACTGACAGCTCACTTCTTTCTCTCACCTTTCTGTCTATAATTTCTCTACTGAATAATTTGGTATACATTGTCATACCAACATCTACATACAAAGGAGGTGAGAGTTCTTCTTCATGATAAGGTAGCTAAAAAGAGCTGCAAATCCAGGTTAAATTCACCTACTGAGCAAATTCCCTTTTTAAATCTGCAAAACAGCAGCAGTAAAAAGGTCTTGGAACTCATCAGCATAGAGGCAGCTTAATTACAGACTTGGGAGCAATTAGAAGTAAGAAAAAAATTAAAATTGTCCATTTAGGAAGCATGAGCTCTCCCTTTGAGGTTCATAGGAGTGTTTGAAGTGTTTAGGAAGGGTTCTGATTTAACACCCAAACAGTGAGGGATTCATTTGTCAGTGCTGCACTGTTATACAAAGAGTCACTTCCTTCATTAGTCCAGTGATAGCCCAAACTGCCTATGCAACTACAGTACATTCAGTATAAGCTCTGTGTAAAATTGATAAGATTTTCCTGATTTTCCATGTTTTATGTCTAGTTCAGAGCAAGCTGGTGTCCTGTGCACACAGGTTGGCTTGTCTTACCAGTTAGGGAAGGGAAAAAGCAACTGTGGATGATTGTTGTTCCCAGCTCTGCAGAGCACACATGGAAAATAATGTCCTGAGCAGTGCAACTCATGTCCGGAGTGGTCTCATCTATGGGCTGGGCAAGGTAATTTGATTTCACTCAGAACCCAGACATTGCTGTTATTATTTATGGCATTTTGATCTGTGCTTCCCCACCAGTCTATCAGCATTAAAGAAATGGTTTCTCATCATTATAGTGGCTCATGACAAGAAGGATGGTGCTGAAGTGACTGACATCACCTCTCCTTGCTCTGTAACATATGAGGTCATTTGCCCATCATATTCATTCTCCTGGAAAAAAATTAAGCCAGCAGCCCACATTCCAGCCCATTTTGGGAGTCTTTCCTTACCCAGGTTGTATTCTGGGCATGAACTGGATAAACTCAATCAATGCAAAAAAGGCTCATTGCTGCCAAATAGATGGTTCCTAGTCCCAGATGTGTCATGCTCAGTTAGTGAATAACAGAGTGTCAAATAAAGCAATAAATCTTCTTACTTGCTGACTGCTGTGCAGGGCTGCCATGTGAACACACTCACACACTCACTAATTCTGTGTGATGAGTGAGGCTGGCTGCATCCCCGACATTTCCAGAGGCCAGTAGAGAGGTGCAAACATATTGATTTAGGACGAGTGCTGGATCAGTGTCCCTTCCTCAACACCTTGAGGCCGTTATTGGAAATCTGACAGCAATATGCCATGGAAACACTGTCAATTTTAAGCTTGATTTCAGCAAGCTGTTTGTGGTGCAAGGTGGTGCCGAGAGAAAGAAGGAATAGTACAGATGGGCTGTGTGTTTGCTAAATAATTGACGTTGTTCTCACTTCTTTGCAAACATTCATGCTGGGGGACACTCTGCTGTGCTCTGGACAGGGTACTGAGCGGGCTTAGAGAAGAAGTCCAGCATGGACCACACCGAGTCCCTCACCACTGTTCTGAATGAATCTTACTGAAAGAAAAACTAACTCAGTATTTGGGGCTAACCAATCTTTGTGTTGAACCCCTGGGTAAGAAAGCTGAGGCAGCCTATAGAGATGGTAGGCAGAAGCCATTGATTCACTCCAGACAAAAATCTGACAGAGAGGTTCCTGGGTAAAAGCATGAGAACAAGTGGGAAGGCAAAATCAGGGATCAAACCTCAACAGGTTATTGCACAGCCCCTGTGTCTTAAAACGTCTGGTATCACTGCCATGTGGTGATGATCCCAGTTTATAGTGGCCTGCCTGAATTCAGACTGCTGTAAACTTCTGTTAGTCACACTCCATGACCTATTGTGTTTGGGCTTTCAATGGAGAGACTTAAAAAAAAAACCCTTCTTACATCATGCAAGGACACTGGGTGTCATAGCTGGAACCCATTAAAAAAATAGCTTAACCCTTTCTAGTGTAATACATAGGCAGGCATTCTCATAGATAAGTCAGTATGAGACATCATCAAGAAGCAAAATCTGAGTTTTGACAATTACTATTTATGTTTCAGCCCCTTGTTGCAGTGGGTTTTACCTGTATCCATGCCTGTGTGTAGTAGCTGGGCTGTCCACGCCCTGAGTCAGTTTAACCTTTAGATACGCTTGAGAAAAGAAACAATGCTGGAGGCAGAGAAGAGACATAATTTCAAATTTTACTTCAATTGGTCAACATTTAATGCATCTGAAGACCCAGAATTACCACTGGCACGAAGTGTCAGCCATTGAAAATCAGTACCATCATTTAACAGGGAATAACCAACCTGCCAGGACCACTGTTTGAGTGCGCAAGCATTTTGCTTTGTAATAGTGACAGTAGCCTCCATTCAGAAAAGCACTTGAGTCCATACTTCATTTTAAAGCTTCATTTTAAAAGTTACTCCAACAGGACTTCAGTGCATGCACCTAAACTGGAACAGAAGAGGGAACCCTGCCACCAGGAAGGGTTCTGCACCCTTTGGCCAGCACCAGCAGCAACAGAGAGCTTGGGCATCCTGCCGGTTACTTGAGATGTGTCTGGTAGATTGTGGGTGCGTTTCTCCTGTTAACGATGGCAGAAAGAGAAGAGAGGCAATCAGGCAACACTGCAAAACTTAGGTTTGTCCCTTGGAAGCTATTGCAACTTGGCTATCTGTCTGAGAAATAGATATGGATTTGGGGTTCACTTCTTTCTGTTTCAGGACAGTTAGAGCTGGCAGATATCTGCAATGTGTTCCAGACAAAGAAAAATTATTTCCTTTAACTGCCTTACCTCTACCTTAATTTTTCTCTAAGATTACTCTCACTGTGTAAATAGTTCTTCAAGTCTCCAGTGTGCTGTACAGGTAGAAGTCCCACCACATTGCTATGAGGTGAGCAAGTGCATTGTTGCTACGCTGTTACAGCCCTGATTCAAACACAAGGTATATAAACACAGCTTTTATTTTTAAGCTTGTCATCAAGTCCATTACCTCCAGAAAGTCAGGCGTGTGCAGAATCAGGATCTCTGCCCATAAAAGCCAAAGGCATAGTCAAAGGGGACTGGGAGCACAGTCAGGGGAGCAAAACAGAACAGAAATACCAGTCTCTTTTTCCTGAAGCACAGACCAAAACAGGCTGCCTCCTTTCTGAGGTACTTTGTTTTCTCTCTATCTCTATATAGTCTGATGTTATTTCACCTTACTGAAAATAAAGGGTATGTTTCATAAATTCTGTAGCAGATCCTTTTCTTTCCTCCCCTAACTCAAATATTCGGTCACTTCAAAGGAGGTAAAGGGGGAAAAATAGAGGGAAAAATGAGGAAGTGCAGCAAAGGCTTTGATTTGTCTGTGGCATAAAACTGGATTATAATGTCATTTGCTAACTGACAGATCATTTAGTGTCCTGGAAGAGTCTGTTTTCGCACTGCTGAAGCTCTCACAGGGGAATTCTGTGTGGGCTCCTTATTGTCAGAGCTATTTTTCACCCAATTTGTTTCCAAATGATGTCTAACCTGAGGTCTTCCCACTGAGAGGGCTTTAAGCAATGATTAATGAGAAGTGTTTTGCCAGACCCACCTGGGGAATGGCCCATCTGCGAACTCAGGTAAGATGGAGCTGCCTACAAGGCACTGGCTTGTGAATGGCAGGCAGCTTCCCATGGCTAGAGGCATAGCTCACAGCAAAGGCAAGGTGTTCACTGTTTGCATCCCAGTGATTCATAAAAGAGCCGGAGATAAATGTCACTCACTCTATCATTAATGTCTAGTTTGAAGAAACAATCTCCCTCTCCAGGGACTGATCCCCTTTCTGTTCCATATTCAATTATATTATGCATTCAGCATGCGTACAGCACCTGCATGGGATACATCTGAAGTGGCCTATGATCTCCAGCCATGTGAAGTCTATTCAGAGGTGGCAAGTTAAAGCAGGCACATCTTCACACATCCACCTGGTTCTCAAATACTTTCTTGTTTGAGCTACAAGCTTTTGTCCCTTCCTTCCAGCAGTAGCTCTGCATGTGGCTACACATTCACCCCTACCTATATCAGCAGCATGGTAAAGCAAGTGGGAAAACTGTGATTTTTAGACTATATTCATTTCAGCAGTTGGACAGTTTTGTTCTGCCAGAAAATCCAATTACCTCTGACCTCCAAAATTGAGATCTTTTCAGACTTGAGCCTCTTAGTTACGTGTAGGTGGGACAACATCATCTTTTACTTTCCTGAGAGACTTCTCATGTGCATAACCTTGCTAACAGTAAACGTGAATTTCTTGGTATCTGTCTAAAACAATAATTAAAATGCTCACATAGAAGTTAAGAAGCCCTGAAAATTTGGTTTCTCTCTGTATTTATGAGGCTGAAATCTGAACATATTTCTTACAGAATAATTTCCCTCCCCTGATTTATGTGGAAGCTCCAGGCTCAGTCATCATCTGGAAACGCATTCTTATACAGTCTGTGTCATTTAAATGCAGCATCCTACTGTCCCGTCTGTCAAGACCAAAACATAATGGGCCCAACTGTCTATGAATAAAACAGATTGTTTGTAGGGAATATTTATAGTCGATAAAGAGCAGGAGTTTATATTGGCAAAAGCCGTCCTTCTTGTAAATAGCTAGAGGCTCCCGACATGCCCTGACTTTCGGCAGCATTTATTCTGTTGAATGTGGATCCAAAACATTTCTTACTCACGGCTTGGCAAGATGAGTTTGACAACGGTTTTCTAACCAACTGTTGTGACACCAGCAGCGCGTTTTGCCTGGAATTTCACCTGCAAAGCAGTCTCCTACTTTCTTTAACTACTTCTCTTGCCAGCAACATGTTTACCATGATTTAGATGTCTATTATACGCATGAACGACTTGTCTACTTAATTTCATCAAAAAAATGAACCCTCATAAGTGGCACAGATGCTGGTATGATGGTAATCAAATTAGGTTTTGGACAGGTTTATGGCCACTTGCTGTCAGTTAAGCTCTCTTTGGCTATCTTCACTCCTAATACAGTTTTGATGGTGATTAATGGCTCCATTAATACACTGTTTGTGCTGTGATAGACACCACATTATGGTCTTGTTTGCTGACCACAGCTGAGCATGTATTTTTGTAAACTCAGTTCTGAAGAAAATATTAGTCATATTTAATATGTCACCATTACATATTGCCATGCAGAGGTCACATGGAGACCTTGCTCTTATACCCTCCTCACCACGGATGAGCTTCTGTGCTGCTAAGAGAGGCAGAAGCACCACGAAGAATGCGCTTGGATTAAATGTTCATCAAGTTTCCTCATGCTGGGAACATGCCAAGGGCCTCGCTACAATGATTTTTCCTGGCTATGCTGCCATGCTACTTGTCCTCCTTTTCTCTCGCATCCTCCTAACTTAATTTCTTTGTATTGAGATCCAAGAAAGACGGCTGGAGTTTTTTGGGGGTTTGTTCTTTTGGGGTTTTTCCCGCTATTCTAGACCCCTCTCTGCTCATTTTAACATTCTCCTCTTGATTCTCTCCCTTTCACAGGCTTTTCTGAGCTGTCCACAATCAACAAGTCAAACCGTTTTTCATCCGCTGCCACTTTACCACTAACTATGGAAACAGAGTAGAAACTGGTATTTCCTTTGGAGGATATAAGGTAATAAGTTGCTGGTCACATTAGTGATGGACAAATTACAGCTGGAAGGAGACCATGGGATGTTAAAAGTGCCACTGAATTTCCCACAATGCATGCTGGGACTCAGTGCAAGAGCAATGTCTGGCTGAACTTCTGATATTAAAAAAGACGTAGTTATTTTTTAACCTAAGTGGCATCATGAAGCAGACTTTATTTGGGAACAGAGCAGTACACCTTGGCATTTTGCCATCCTGCATCCCCACAGAAACACATATGTATACTCTCAAACTATTGGCTTGCAAATGAAATAGTGCAGGGCATTGGAACAAGCCCACAAGTTCCTTCTTACTAGCCGGTGAGGAACAGAAAGGAAATGATGACCCTGGAAGGAGGAAAAAGGACATATTGGAGATCTTCGCACTGATTTTTAAAGTAGTTGAAGAAATATGGGGCTTTGTTTTGTTTTGTTTTCCTCCAGCAATTAAGCCTAGTTTCTTTCTAGCCATACTTGATTTTTATGTTCATCTGTGCACTCGCCTAAACCCCACCCACTTGCTCCTCTGCAAATATTTATTATGCAAATGGTTTGCTTTGAATTGGGTGATCTAAGCAGATGCCCATTTCTGCATAACTGTTCTTTAGGAAAATTGCAGACTAGCTGGATAACATATTATTAAATAGTTATGATTGGTGTTGAATTGCTATAAATGCTCCTTGTAGAGTTCTGTTTTCCAGGAGTGATGTTTACACTTTTGCTGCCTACAGTTATCTCTAACTATATCCCCTTGTCAGGCCAGCACCTGTGATTCTCCAGCTCTTCTCCTAGATGTAATGACTCTCTCCGCTTTCCTTAAATCCAATAATTTTTCTGCAACGTCCATTCACAGAGGCAACCAGGGTCCCACTGGCCACTAAAATTATTTCAAAATTTCATTGACTTTATCTTCTGTTAATGAAAATCTTAATTAAAAGCTGTTACTAAATTTCCCTTCCTCTACAAATTCTGAATCCTATCTGGCCCAGCTTAAACTAAGTGCTGAATTTCCTGATCTTCTGGACTCCTGAATAATCCAGGAGAAAAAAAAATGGAACCATTTGAGAACATCTATGCTTGGAAGAGGCAGAATCAAAAGAGATCTTGTTCTTCTTCACTATAATGAGGTTTCCCTTCCACTTTCCTTCCCTTGGCCCTATAATAGATATTATCAGCGTGCTGTAAAATCACTTACGTTGCATAAGAACAAAAATTTTTAAGTCTAGTCAAATCTCAAATAAAAACACTTGTAGTTCAGGATTCACAGTTTCTGTGTGAATATATAAGTTAGTTTACCTTACTTTACATGAACAGGATATTTTTTGGTCACTACATTTACTTTGTCTCTAAGCTTTTCAGTGGAGAAATTGTATGTGTTACATCTACATACATACATACAATGCAGGCATGGATGCATACAGATGTTTATACATATATTTAATTTGTTTCTACATATAAACTTCTTCATAAAAATGTCAGTAAACTCCTATTTGCTGATATATCTCATATTAAGTATAATCTCATATTTAAGAATTTTTTTATACTTAAAATGTAAGTAAAACTACACAGATATACCGATGTTTGTCAGTAGATACACACATATTTGGAGGAAAAAAATCTGATTGTTTCTTGCCACACATATATGAAGCTATAGAATCTGTGACCCTCTTCTGCCTTGGATGTGCAAGGTGACAGTATAAGAATCCCTGGCACTGATCTCTTTGCCAAAAGCTGGTGAGATGGTTTACATGAAACAGTTGAGAATCTGTCTTACGTCTCCATAGCTTTCTGATTTATACACATACATACACATGTGCATACACACACAAGATGAGTTTTTGGAAAGGGATTTTTCAGGTTGTTTTAGAATGGGATGAGTAAAAAACCACCTGGCAACGAATGATGAAAAAGAAGCATTAGATGGCTTAGTCTGACCTCTGCCCCCAGGCCTTCATATTTCACCCAGTTATTCTTGTACTCAACCAAATGAAAGCATCTGAGCTGAGCACAGCTCATGTTTGACTATAGCTTGGTTGTTATTCAATGCAATGGAGGGCCCCTTAAAATTTAAGAGACTAAAATTTTCTTGTTTAGGATACAGATCCAGCAATACCCATTTCCATGAGGAAATGGGAAACACTAAGCATCCAAATTACCACTGGTAGCTTGCGTTTCAAAATCAGGCCTTCTTCAGCATGCACAGGAACAATAAATACATACAGGAAAAAACTCACAAGCTCTTTGAAGGGCACATTTCAATACTGAAGGAAAGATTTATAACAAGTGAACACACTGTGAACATGTCAACTACTTCATTTAAAGACTGGTTCATTTTTCCCACTAAAACATCTTTTCAGTGGAAAACCATTGGTTTTGACTAAATATTAATGTAAAATGTTTTCTTTCCTTAGAATATGGCCATTTTTTTACCAAAACCTTTTACACGAACAGAGACTAATTTTTTGACCCAGAGTACTTAGTTTTGCAAAGGAAAAGAGATATAAATTAATTCTATGAGATTCACTGAATAAATTATTTATTCTAAGTTATTTTATTGACATTGATCTTTCCTCCACCTTGAACTATAGGAACTACATGGAGTCCATTTAAAAGCAGAATAATTCAGTAATCCTTTTGACATCCCAGTGCATTTGCCATTATCCTGCTACACCTCTTAGTCACTGTATTGTAGAATGGAAGAGATACAAAATATGGTGACACAACCCCTTTTCTCCCCCTTTCTAGCATCCCAACTCCAGTGTTTTCTGGAGGCTGTTCCAGTATCTTGATATCATTTTAGCCTCTCAGATGCACTACGACACTGGGTTATTTCATCTTCATCCTTCAGGAAATCCTTCATCTTGCTGAGTTTTCTACCCCACCAGGGCAGTGTGAGATCAGCAGGCTTCACGAAATGGTGTGGGTCACAAGAGCTAGTAGGGACACATTCTGTCTGTTTACCATGCACTCTGCTACCACCTGATCTAGAGGAAGAGTTCCGCTTTATTACTGGATTCAATGCAGGCTGGAAATAGCACCTGTAGGATGGGGCACCGACTTTGGCTTCTGCTTGAGAACAAGGTGCAACTAGTCCATCGCTATGAATATGATGGAAAAATAGCTCTGCATTTCTCCTTGCTTCATTTCTGCACATTCACAGGCAGTGGCAGGTTGTGATTCTTCTCTGTAGCGCTAAACAAGTTTTCTTGTTTGGACAGGGGGGAAAAAACATCATTATAAGTCTTCAGAAGTCAAGACTAACCTCTGCAGAATTAATACACTGTCATATCTACTGGTAGAGGGTGGTGATAGTGTGTGTGTGTCCATTTCAAACCATTTTTTCAGACTCCATCAAAGTAAAATCATTTTCTATGATAAACCACATTGTAAATGGATGATGGGGCTGGGGGGGGAGGTGGGAGAGAGGGGAATCAGATTACATTTGGAAACAAAGGCTTTAACTTCTGGCATCTAGACAATTAGTTCTTGCTTCTTCTGTTGTTGGTCCTCGTGGTTTCATCTGTAATATGTATGGTGATTGTTTGCAGCCTGGCAACAGCATGAAGTTGTGTGGGGGAGGGAAAACTCTAGCCCTTGTTAGCTGGGATCCAAACTTCAAAGGCTTTGGGGACATTGAGCAGACAGGTTTCAGCCGCCGTTAAGGCAGACATGTGAACAAAAGGGCTCCTTCCATTGCTGTGGAGCAGGGGTGACTTTTTGGCCCATTTTTGTTGTTGTTTTAATTTTGTCAGGGGTGTAGGAGGAGAAAGCTCCTGGCATTGGGGACGGTGCTTTCTGCCCATGACTGAGTGCCCTTCTCCTTTCCGCATCAGAAGCAGATATGGGCATTTATGGCCCCATAAATCACAGGCTAAGCCATACATGAGCAGCTGGTACATGTGCTAATAACTATAATTATTAATCATGTCGATTTCACACCCTTCAAATTTCCGCGTGGGGCTTTCTGCTGGAGAGGCAGCCCCGGAGCCTTGAGCTGTTTATGGTATGAAAATATGATGAGCTGATGGTCTTTGATGATTGTCCTATGACAGTATTGATCTTCCTACAATTGGGTTTGTGGGGTATCGCTACCCAACAAAAGTGGCTCTCCTCGCCTCCTGGTATATATCATTGTCACACATGCCCCATTGTTATGGAAGGGAGTGAATTACTTTCAGTATTCGTCCCAGTCTTTAGCTACTAGGTCACCATTATTCTAGCCTTATGTCAGTGTGGGGACATTTACTTTGATGTTTTCTTTTGTATCTTTCTTAGGGTGAAAGCATTTGGCTATATAAAGCTGCTCCCAAAAAAAAAAAAAATACAAAAAAGAGGAAGAAAAAAATTCAGCAGTTCAGGTTGGGGTGCCTGGTGGGAGCCAGGGGAAATATTCCTCCTTGCAGGAGCAGGCGTCTGACCTCCCTGGTCCTCAGTGCTGGGCTACCTTCATCGCTGAGGACTCCACACAACAGCAGCCCCAAGCACCGCATCCAGACCCAGCTCTGGTTCTGGCTTCAGCCACAGAGGAGGAAGGGAAGCGAAGCAATCTGTCCCCAGCCTCACTGCAATGGTGAACACTTACCACCGCAGGGCTTTATCCTTGCTGGCACTTTGCTGTTTAGCAGAAGCAGAGCCATCGAGATGCAGCAATGCAGCAGAACCAGCTTTATAGGTGACATTACTGAAGGACTGAAAACAGTAGTAACAACAATAAGCTCCTTTACAGCAAAATAACCCTTTTGAGTCCGGTGGGAGCACCTCTGGGGCTAATCTGCATGTTAACGTGACACCGTGGTGGCCAATCATCTCCCACTGGCCTGAACAAGGGCATGGGACTCTCCCCACTTGTTCCGAAATCTGCACGGCCCCCATCGGGCAGCTTCTAAATTGCTCCTGCTGTCTTTACAGCTGCTCTGTTCCAGTGACCCCCGGAAGGGACTGGGGACTGTCAGGAGAAATTTCTATTAATCAGCCCCAAACAGACTGTTACAATTTCACACTTTTTCTCCTGTCATTTCACACATTTAATGAATTTTGGGGTCTGCTACTTTCAAAACAGCCACATTCAAGGGCACGAAAAATTAATTAATAATAATGTACAAAAATAGAATGCTGAGGAAAACAAACAAACCCTCCCCAGCATCAGGACAGAGAACTCCCCTTCCAAAGCGCTACTGAAATGGACCTGGAGAGGGGCTGAAGGGGAATGTCGTGCAATCCAGGCAGCAGATTCCCACCTCCTCTGGGCGTGATCCTGCCCTGGTTTTTTTCAAGAGGAATTTTGCTTTTCACATAACTGTGAACTAAATGGCCGGAAGTCAGTAAGGGACAAAACACATAAACCTTGTTTGCTTCAGGCAGGGCTGACGCCCACTTGCAATTACCCAGGATTAACAAGCAGCCTTCTATGTCAAAGGGCTGCATGATCCCACAGCTGGTTAGTGTAAGGTCATTTGCTCTTTTCCCTGGGGGAATAAATGCATCATGATTGGGGGTGATTGGAGGTGCCAAAATACTGTGCTGCGGGTCCCACCTCCTAGTCCATCACTTTCACCTTTTTCAGTGGTGCTGGAGTCCACCACAAACTCCAGAAATCTCTGAATGTTACTGAAAGTCTCTTCTCATTCCTGAGCTGAGTAAACCAACCCAGATTTCAACTAAGCGAGAGTCCAGCTTGCTTTCTGATGCCCTTTTATTTCTTCACAGCAGGGTCAGGCTGCCAGAAATGGAGCACAGAGTGGGACTTTGTGCAAACAGCACCCACCAGGCTCACTCACAAATTGGGGACCAGGCAATGAGTTTCCTCCATTCTGCCGTGCCTTTGCTGAAGAGGGAGGTGGTGTCTGGGAAAGAGGAAAGCAATGCAAGAACATGGCAGGCTTTCATAAGCATGTCTGATTTGTGCTTTTTGACCATGAAGTTACTGATGTATTTTTAACTTGAGGCTGAATTTTACAGTCCTTATGTTCTTCCTTGGGTGTAGTACACAGGCCAGTGACCTCCAGGTCTCTAAATCTGCATAAAAGTTTACTTTTACAAAGGTTGTTGGAGATGCCAAGGAAGTGAGCTGAGTACTCATCCCTCTGGACTAAGGACAGGAGAAGCATCTTCCCTGACTTTGACATCTTCTCTAGCCATATGAGACATAATGTTCTTGAGCTCTGCCCATGACCACCTCTTTTTTTTTCCCTTTTCCCCATGCAAGTCTAATGCAGTCCAAGAAAGAAGAAAGGAATATTAGCAACTACCCAGAACAATAGAGTCATCCGGGATAAATAGCAGGATAAACCAGTCAAACCTCTGACAAGATTATAATGCCTCTTATTGGACATCTACTAGCAATAGCAGCCCCCCCAACATCGTTATTTATGTACCCACATGGTTGCTGCCCACAATGTCTGCTTGCCACTCTCTCCTTGTTGCACAGGCACCACCGGGCAATCATGCACTACCCAGTGCACCCTAGACACTGCAAGAGAAAGTAGCACATAGGTGTGGGTGTCCGCCCTGAGTGAAGGACGTTATATCCCTAAGCCATTATTGATTGCTGCAGATTATCAAATTTACCATGTTATTTTTGATGCAAATGGACTTGACAGCTAACCAGTGCAACCTGTGTAGTAAAGTCTCAGCATGATGTACTTGGCAGATATGAGCAGATCGAGGTGCTCTGAGCCCATCTGGAACTGCTAGATCCACTTCATCAGCAAGACAGCATGCAAGAGTGCAGCTCAGGTCGAGGGAAGCAGACCAGAAGTGAGAGGAAACTCCTCCTGCCCAAGGGGTGCTTCAGACTAGCAGGATCTTATTTTATGTCACGTTGTTTTGGGGGATTTTACATTCATCTGTGAAGCAGCTCTTTATCCCAGCCACTGTTAGGTACCTTTGAAATTCCGCAGGGATGCTATGAATTAGAGTTAGGCAGGAATGGAATTTCCACTGTGGAAATACATGTTTTTTTGAGATTAGTCATATTCCTACCAAGACACCACTTCTGACTCTCTCTTGGAAAAAGTGAGCATCCCTCTCAAGCATCCAATACTTCGATTAGCAATGTCCTGTCAGGGGCTGGAGTTCACAGAGGCTTAAATCGCTGCTCTGAATCAGTCTTGCTCATTGCAGCCAAGTGGCCTCACACCTGGATTATTGCCTGGTTCATGCTCCAGTTCATCTGTGTGTCTGACAGTTTGAACTGTAACACCTTCATGACAAGTTTGTTGTGCTAAATCTGTATTTTCCATTATTAATTCTGAGTTCATTTTTATTTTAGCTTAACCAAATGATTTGCCATCTCCTAATTCTTGTCATATTGCCTGACAATCTCTGTAAGGAACCTTCTCAGATGCAGCAGATTCATCTATAGATCCAGTACATTGCTTCACAAGGAGAAACACTTCCCTTGGTCACACATTTATCATTATCCCTTCACACCTCTACACGGATACCCGTTATTTTACTCCTCTGCATGATAGCTATCTCCATCAGAGGCTGGGTGGCCATGTCTAAACCAGTAACTATGGTCACAGCATGGGCTCAGGCACGCTCCCATAGTCAACCCCGCTGGTTGGTAGTTAGCACCTGCCTCCGCAAAGCTCTGTTTGGGTCAGATAGTGCTTTTCTAGGCAATGCCTCCTTTTGGAGGATTGTCCCTGGAGGGTGCTGCAGACTAAGTTATGCATGTCTGGGGAGAAGAGAGTTCAATCTCTCATATGGACGTGAGCCTCATTGTGCCACTTAGTCTTGGAGCCAGATAACACAATGATGGTCCATTTTATTTTATACAGAAGTCACCTGCAGCCCTCATATAAGCATATTCTATGCCTGCTGCATGTAAACAACCTGGAGTTTGGCTTCAGCCTGGGGAGTCATAGAATTTGCCCAGATGTTCAATGTCTCAGATGAATTATTCCACCTTGAGTTTACCATATTAGTCTTGTTTCCTCTCATCTAGCCTATCTTCTTATTGCAGATGGATGGCAACATGGATACCCTGCAGACAGCAATTCCCCCCTGCCCCCTGCACCAAGATATATGCCCGCTAGACAGAACAAGGGACCTTCTGGAAATCCCCTGGCAGACAAAGAACAAATGGGGCCACGGCAGTGAGCTGAGAGCACAACCCAAATGCCTGCACAGCTGAAGCTAGCTAAGATCAGCATCTCCCCTTCAGTGCACGTTCTGCTCAGCCTGAGAGACACCCTTTTCTACATCATCCCACATATCAAGTTCCTGTTGCAGGCCGTGGTGGTGGAAGCCTTTGTTTTGTGTCTTTGTTTGAGTTTCACCGTCACATTCAGCCCAGTACTCCCCATACTCCCATCCCTGCTCTCCCCAGGCACTCATTTTCAGAATATCCCAAATACCTCTGTGTTTACTGATTACTACTTGTGCCATAAGTGACTCTTTTAGAAGGATGCTCAGTATCCTTGACTAAATTACTTCTGAAATGTGACATTGAGAGATGGAAGAGGCTAACTAAGTTTACAATAGCCTGAAGTTAAGATAATCATCCTAGTCTCTACCCATTTAGGCAGTGGAGAAAGCCAGAGCTCTCTGGAGGGCTAGATAATGGTTCTCACAGTGCCTAAAATTAGACTTAGTACATTTGGGCACTTTTGAACATTTATCCATGCTACAGTGAATCCCCATTTGCTGAACATAACTTTATTGCCAATGTATATAGCAAAAAAGCCCCATAATTTAATCTGGCAGTTGGTTTCTTGAATAGAATAGGCATTTATAGATTATTCTTGCATGGATGACAGTATTCCTGGAATGTGCTAAAGGTTTGCCTAGTGGTCTTTATATTACAGTCTGGAGTCCCCTTCACGGTCCCACCACACAGGATTTCTGACACTTGGTGTCTCTGGGCTGCCTAGTAGACCAAAGTGGGGATTCAGATTTCTCTGGCAGAAAAGTGCAAGTACTGCATTTGCGCCAGTGCTCTGCCTGGTGCTCCTCCCTGGAAGGTTCCGTTTCAGGCTGAGTGATTAAAATGGGTTCATCCATTGTACTTCTGCCAAGGCTTCCTGGTTCTCTGTTCCAGGGGAGTGGTGTGACTAGGAGGTGCCAGTGTTTAATATGTGGTGCAGATTGGACTAGATTTTTGTATCAGGAATCTTTTTTGTCTTTTGTTTGGTTGGTTGGTTGGGGTTTTTTAAGAAAATAAACCCCTTATGACAGAATCACAGAGTAGCTAGGGCTGGAAAAGGGAAATGATTACATACAGTTTTGGTCTGTGTATGAGAGGAAAGTTTCTGAGTTGCAATTACTTAGCTTGAGGACTTTCAGTTCTTGGGTCTCAGGCCTTTCCTATTCCCACACTGACTCCTATTCCCACACTGACTCTTATTCCCACACTCTCTTTCCTCCATCCTCCTCAGTTTTTGCAATACATGCGGCTATGTGAGGAGAAACAAATAAAAGGAGGAAAAAATGGAAAAGGATAAGTGGGAATTAAAATAAAGCCAAGATTTTTAAATGCAATCTTTGTCAGGCTTCTGCTCTACATTTTTAAGAAGATGAAATCTCCTGACCTTCAGAACCCCACCAGCCTCTTTCATTAGCTTTGAGGAAGTGGATCAAGGTGCTGGCGCATGAGAAGGGGCACTCACTGCCACTCTCCACCTCCACAGAGACTGTTTAGGGTCCTCGCCAGCGCTCATCTGTGCATTATCCCAACAGTGATGGTCCCAGTAGCAATGCTGCTCCCTTCTCACTTCTGCCCTCCTAAATCTATTTCTTCACCTTCACCATACAAATAAACAGAAAGGGGAATTAGACAGCAACCATTCTCCACCCTGCCCAAAGCAAACTGAGTCGGCTCCGCTTGCCTGGGAACACGGTTTCAGAAATGCTTGAGAGGGAGCTGAAGCCGGGGGTGTCATTTTTATTTGCCTGCTGCTTCCGCAGGGTAGGAAACAACAAAACGCCAGGAGAAGGAGCGGGGCCGGGTGAATGGGTTTCCCAGAGGCTGGCTGGCCCCAGGGTGCAGTAGGTGTATAAAATGCCATTCAAGCGATTCAGGCCGAGAGGGTGCGGCGGACGGGCAAGGCTGCTCCCTTTGAAGATGCTTCTGTGGGGCTGGAAATACAGGAGAAAAGCACAGCTTCTTTCAGCTGTCCCCTTTTGTGTGCTTTCCCATACGAAACTATGTTGCCACCGCTGCTCTGCACTTTGTTATTATGACAGGAAAAAATGAATTTCTAATGAGGTATCTGTGCCAGCTGCAAGCACCTTGTGGATCTCCCTCCGTGGCCCAGGAGCTTTGTCAGCCGCTCCTCGCTAAATGCTAACCAGCCTGGGGGAGGACGGGACTGTCAAAGCAAGGCCCCTGTGAAAAACCCTCTTCTGTACAAATCCGAACAAACGGAAACACCCCAGTTCCCCTAATAAGCTATGCTGCGACATGTCCTCATTTCACAGTGATCAGCTCCAGGGCCAGAAAGGGCTTGGGGAGGCTTTGACAATGTGCGAGAGCTCTGATTTTTAAAGGCAAGGAATGGTACATTTAAAATTGATTAATACCCTCTGATTCCCAGAAGGCTTTTCATATGCAATGCAGGAAATGTTTTGCTCAGCCCCTAAAATGCAGCTGCATCTCCCAAGGTTCGCGTCAGCTCTCGGGAAAGCCTCAGTAACACGACCGCTCCGGAGAAGTTGCGGAGAGAGGGTACCACATCCACCATCTGCTACAAGCTGCTGGGCAGGCTGAGGGAGCTCGGGGCTGTTCCCAATGAGGATTTCAGAGGCAGGTTCAGGGGCCGAAGTTTTAAAAGTTGTTCAGATGTTATCATGGGCTTAGCCAAGCAGCACAGAAATGCATTTGATTTTTCGTGGCTTGGCCCACACAAATGGCTCCCCCGTCACTGCTCTTCAGCGTGCTTTTGCCAGTGCAGGGCCACTGAGGTTGACACAACCCAGTTTTGTAGAGGACCTGTTCCCCCTGCCCTCTCTGATCAGACACTTCCCATTAGTGAGGCAGCAATTTTCTCCAGGGAGGGGAAACTGAGGGGTTTTGAAGGAGACCTCAACATGAGTTTGAGACAAATCTTCAGAAGAAACCTCTGTTTCCCTTCTCAACATTAGCTATAGAAACACAAAAGTGGGTGATGAGATTCTGCTGAAACACAGCTTTGCTGAAACAACAGCTTTTCTGTCTTTCCCTAGCCAAAGGCACTGTGGTTTTGCATGGATTAACAAGCAATAGTCTCAAGCATTTACACAGTGAGTATCCGCACTGTACCTGACCTCCTAAGGGCTTCTTTATGTTGAGAAACCAAGCTCAAAGTGCAACTTCCCTAAGTCATTGAATGGTCTTCAATATCTCCAGTCTTACACAAGCCTTAAGAATCTTACCAGCTTTGATACCGACTACTCACATCCTCTCCTTCTGCTCATGCTGATGGACAGAAATAAACGACCAAGTGAGTGACTGACTGGGGGTAATGTCTCTGCAGGTGGTGGTGACATTGATGGAGAATGATGGATGAGGGTGACAGGGCTCCACCCCACCCACTTGCCCATGTGCATGACAGAAGGTCCTGCAAGCCAGCCCCCTGCTCTCTGAACAATGCCTTCAAGTAGGTATTTGGAAGTGTAAAAACAATGGGTTTGGCTCCAGCAGTGATTGTGCTACAAGTTTGGGGCCATTTAATGAGTTGCTAATGTGAAAATAATTTTCTTTTCTGACTTCAGAATGGAAGGAGTAAAGACAGATGGCCCCAAATGCAGGGAAATGCAGCCATAGAATTGGTAATGGCTCTGCCAAGGCCTGAAAGGCAGCTTATCGGGAAAAGGAAACGTTCCTGCCACTGTCAGGAGTTGACAGAAACCCTCCGACTTTTTCCCTTCTCAATTCTCTGTTTTGGGCATTCCTGCAACACTCACCAGATATCACCAGGCTGGTGATTGCCATTGCAAAGACTGAGCTGCTGCATCAAGTTGAAATGCATACTGTGGAGGGGAGAGGAAAACATTTCTGGCGTATGCCAGAGAACAGCAACTGATTGCTAATCCAGATACAGGAGGAAGTACTCCGTGATTGATTGTTTGATCTCAAGTGTCAAAAGAAAAAACTACAACTCTTGGGGGACCACAGGAACAGCGTTAATGACTGTGAGGAATGTCTGTGTCTTGCATGGGGGTTTTGTTTTAGATGCAGATTGAAGTTAAGAAGAGACATTTGGCATTTAAATGGGAGCTGTCAGTTCTGTCTCCACCAATTCAGCTTTTCTAAGCTCTCTCTCACACAGAAAAATTGATAAAAAAATTCACAGGAAAAAATCTCATATTTTTATAAATAAATACCACTGAAACCTTACAGCAGGGAGTAAAAGTGAAGTTAATGTAGCTTAAAGTTTACAGTACAAAGTAAATGCATTATTGGGGAACAGTGAGCTGTGTTTCCAAATTCATTTAGTTCTAATGACTGCGATAACAAATCTAGTGACATCCGATTTTGATGATATGCCAGGTCCTTGCCAGCTATGAATAAGCAGACATACAAGACCAATCATCAGTTTTTACCATCAGTATCCCTTTCAGGAGGGTAGCATAGCTCTTTCTGGTCTGCCATTCCCTTTAAAACCCAGGGGCTGAATTCTAAAAGTAATAAATAGTTTCCAGTGCTCAGCCTGACCTGGCCTCCTTAGTTAGCAAAATGTGAGTTCTTTTTGTTTTCAGACAGAAAGTGCTCAATGTTTTCTGAAACCTAGGTGTGAAGGTGAAATGGGAAGTATCCAGAACAACTGAAGGTCTGGCAAAGCCTTCCAATGCTAGGGACCACTGAATAAGCAAAGAAAGAAGCTCTGAAATCCCACTTGGAAGTCCAGGAGAGCTCACAGTCACCATTTACCCTTGAAAGCTGCTCCAGACTTTACTTTCTCACTTTTGCATACAGAAAGGTAAGCAAAACCCTCTCCTAGGGAAGAGGTGATAGGTCCTTTCTGCAGGGATGGGGCAGTGGTACCTCCACTCCCTCCAGCCACACACAAGCTCACTCCAAGCCAAAAAGCGCTGTAGTAGTACTTGCCCTGAGCCCACAAATGTATCGAAATCTATTGAACTACATAGAATATATTTCCATTAAAAATATCTAAGATTGTCCCTATGATTCTGTAATTACAATATAAATCATGAGTATATGAGTTATGATCATAGGTCTTCCTCATCAGAGCACTTCTCAGTCAAGGAGGGCATTGGTAAACAGAGACAGGACTGCCTGTGCCTCTGCTTTTGGACATAGTGGTCAGGACCTGTCAGATGCTTTGGCTGAAAAGAAGATTGTTAGTTGCTCAATATCTTAACAGGCCATCCATGTTATGACCTCTCTGCAGAGATGGGTCTGCCCATGAAAAAGCCTGAGTCCTGCTCTTGGAGATGGACAGGTCACACAGGAGAAACAGATCCCATCTGTCTGACTGAATCCACACTCAGTCAGCATCATCCCACCTCAGGGGAGGGGGAAAAGGAAGGGTAAGTAGGCAGCGCTGTTTTAGCAGTGCTGGAGAGAAGGGAGGAGAAGCTTCGTGCTCTGTGCTCAGCGCTGGCATGCTGCAGAGTAGCTCCCTTAGAACAAACCACACCAAAAGCAGCTCACATGTATTTGTCCTATTTTAAGTAGATTATATTTGACTCTGTGACTGTCTTCTGTGCCAGTTCCACCTTAGGCAACATTCCTGACCCTCTTTGCCCACGCACCTGGTTGACTACCTGGCTGGGTTTGATTCCTTGCACAAAACCTCATCCACACCCATGCTATCCCTCCAAGCCATGGCACAGCACAGCATGCTTCAGCTGGCAGCAGCACTGGTGGCAGTACTCTTACCAGAGGCTTAGCTGCAAATCTCTATCTTGTCAAGCAAGCTTAGTACAAATAATTACAGAGGCATAAGCTAATCCTATAATGGTGGCCAGACCTGGTTTGGGAGCACGACATGTAAGAGTAAGAGTCTACTTTGCTCTCTGTCTGGATTTCCAGCTCCTGGGCTCTGGGGAGCAGTTTAGGGCTTTCTCTGCAGAGATCCTGGGGGAAACATTCCCACCCCGTTCCCTCCTACCCACTGTGCCAGTAAAATCTTTTCAGCTGTAGTGGACTGTGGGGGCATATTCAGCCCTTTGCAGAGAAGTATTCCTATTAAGAACATCTGTGGAGAGAAGCACTAATGATTTGATCTATTGCATGACTAGTTCTCACTCGTTCATGAGAATCTGTCTTAACAAAACAAAGTACCATGAACCTAAGGCGTACAAGCCCTGGAAATGCTCCTCCTGAATGCAAATACTCCTTAAGCTGGGAAAAGGGGCTGTAGCATCAGCAATTAGATATGTGGAATACGCACTGACCAGCCGCCCCCTGTCCTATTAATAGATGAGAGAGCCATGCTCCTGCTCCCGGGGAGCTCGCTTGGCGGAGCTGGTCTCCAGAGAGCCAACGTCTACAAAGCACTAACATCTGGTGCCCATTATTTCACCAGCTCTGTTGTGATTAGTCCATATGATAAGTCTGGCCAATTGCTACTGGTAAGGGATTGCTTCACTCCCTCCACCAGCCTCCTTGAGCTGTCACTTCTGGTTTGTGGCCCCTGCTAATTTGCCACTGCAATTTCCAATATTTGCTCAAATCCCATAAGGAAATCTCCCTGCCTTTCAGACAGAAGGGTAGCAGTGATAATAAAAAGGAAAGGTTTATCAATTAACTCAAACCGCTCTATTGAAGCAGGCTCAAACCCCCTCCTATTTCAATTATGTGAGACTCATGAAATGCTCTGGAAAAACTTTTGCTCAGGCAAGCGTTTCGTGAGGGAGCTAGTGGGATTTACCCAAGCTTTAACAAGTTGGAGAAGAGGTTAAAAAAAGAAATCCTCCTGCTTCCCAAAGGCTTTTGCAGCCACTGTGATAGCTGGGTTGTGTCTACCTGACAGAAAGACTGCTCCTCAGAGGTGTAGGAGAGGGATCTGGGGCCTTCAGACAGAAGCTTCCTCATAATTTTTCTATTTCTTTCTCTTTTGTTCCTTTGCCTGGTCATTTCTTCATTCTTTCATTCATCCTTTCCTTCTTTCTTTTGTTCTCTAGATGCTGACTGCCACACTCAAACACTCGTATTACTGTGGGAAATTTCCATTACTCCTGTTTCATGTTAGTGGAGGTAGGCAAAGATGAGTAAGTCACTAGAGACCAGAACAGGAATTGCTAGTTTACACAGTCTTCTGCCCAAATGCATAAAACTATACAGTAAATTAATCGGATGGCTTTACATATTATGAAGTTTTCTTCAGAAGATATGTGTGCTGGTTTTGGCTGGTGTAGAGCTGATTTTCTTCACAGTCTGGGGCTATGTTTTGGGTTTGTGCTGAAAACAGTGCTGATAATACAAGGATGTTTTCATTACTGTTGAGCAGTGCTTACATAGAGCCAAGGCCTTTTCTGCTCCTCACACCACTCCACTAGCAAATGGGCTGGGGGTGCACAAGAAGTTTCGAGGGGACACAGCCAGGACAGCTGACCCCAACTGACCAAAGGGGTATTCCATATGATGTTCATGCTTAGCATATAAACTGGGGGAAGAAGAAGGAAGGGAGGACGTTCAGAGTGATGGAGTTTGTCTTCCCAAGAAACCGTTAACACGTGATGGAGCCCTGCTGTCCTGTGGATGGCTGCCTGCCCATGGGAAGTGGTGAATGAATTCCCTGTTTTGCTTTGCTTACATGTGCAGCTTTTGCTTTACTTATGAAACTGTCTTTATCTTAACCCGTGAGTTTTCTCACTTTTATCATCCTGATTCTCTCCCCCATCACACTGGAGGTGGAGTGAGTGAGCAGCTGTGTGGGGCTCAGTTGCCGGCTGGGATTAAACCACAATATGAAAGAAAAAACCTAGCACAAACAGGCAAAAATAATCCACAACTATACAAGGATCAAATCTTAAGTTTTGTAAATGACATTTAATATTGGTTTGATTGAAAAAAAACCCCATTTTTTCCCACCTTTTAATCAGTTTCTCTATAATTTCTGTATTAAGGAATTTCCTCGCAAGGACAGAGCTCCACAAGGAGAGCTCCAGAAGTGAATTCAGATGAAGCATTAGCTCCAGGCAATGCCTCGTCTTTGCAGCTTTATTACACATATAATACGCTTCACTCCTGAAATGCTCGGTTCAGGGCATGTGTTTACCATCTTTATGTTCCGTCATAAACTCATGCCTTTCAACAGTGGATGATGTTCAAGCATAAGTCAGATGTCAAATGCGACAACACTCCACGCTATTGTGGAGATGACAGCACTCAATTTTTCTGCTGAAGTCCTTGCAGTGTTGAGGTGATAAGCACCACTCAGCTGGAAAGGAAGGAAGCTAATATGCTTCCTAAAAGCAGAAGCCACAAATTCTCTGAGGTTTGCACATTCTTCCTGGACACTTCCAACACATGATTTTGGCTGCGCTATCCAGTTTTCATTAGCTAAGAATCTGACCTATGCCGGATGGAATTTCTTTCTAATAGTGCTCTAAGGTAGCAAGGATAATCCTGTTTTGAAGGTGTAGAAACTCAGGTACAGAAAAGCTAAGTGAAATGGCCAACATGAAGTGGAAAGTCACTGTTTGCATTGCAGCCTCAGACTTCTCACTCTCCAAGCATTAGAGCGTGCTAATTTTATGATCAAAATATATTGCTTGTCTGATGAACATAGCATATATGTGAACACAGGTGTAAACACACAGATGTACACGCCCATGGTTGTAGTTATACACACTTGGCAAATTCTTGTAATGTTTAGTGGCCAGTGAAATTGAAAGAGAGGTTTAACCAGACAGGGGGCCATGTCTCAGACAATGACTCCCAGCAAAACTTGTATTATCCTTAGCTGGTAATAGAAAGAGACGTAGAAAGACTCCTCTCCTTGATCCTGATGACACTCAGTGTTAGGCAGAGCAGTCTTTGGAGCAGAATCAACACAAAGAGATTTGCTCAAAATCCCTTGTGAAATCTCGCACGAGTCTCTCCCATTTATCATGCTAGAAATTATGACCTATAAACAGATGCAGATGCAAAACTAGAGGAGAAGCCTGAATACAGTTTCACAAATACAAGACGTATTTAGCTGTGGTCTCTTCACCAGCAAAGGCACTTCACTTTCCTACAGCAGTGCAACAGCAACAGCTCATGAAAGATCTGGTGAAGGCCACTGAGAAGTAACCAAGGTTGGCCGCTTGTCTCACTTTCCTGAAGGACTTGGTCTCTAACTCATGTTTATGAAGTCTCTCATCAGACTTTACAAAACATCCAAACATCTTCGTCTTCCTCTGGAAAAAGGCTAGGCATGTGGTCCCTGGGGACATGCAATGAAGGGATATGGTTATTATGGAGAAGAATAGGAGATGGGGGCAAAGGAAGGGGTTATCAGAAAATGCAGAAAAGCTTGACAGCTGTGTTACTCAGAGCTTAAGAAACTGGAGACCTATATTTGTTCAGAGAGTCATCTCACAATGCAGCAGAGACCCTCCTGCACCAGAAGATGGACTGCGGCCCCAGGTTTGGCTGACCACTCTGGAGCTGGTCCATATTGCAGGGTTCAGCTGACCGCTTTGCACTGTCATTTTCTTCCTATGTAAAAGACTGACAGTAAGTCATATTTACATACCTCCCGAGAAGCTGCAAAAGTGACTTGGTTTTACAAAGAATCCAACCAGAAAATTGCAATAAGCTAAGGTGATATAGTCTAAATTTGAATCTGCCTTCTTGGCTACAAGAGAGGTCTTCTGGTATTGTAACCATCTTTTCTGTTTCTTCAGCAATGGTCCTTGCCAGCTTGCAGAAAAGCAGCTAGGTCCCTTTAAGAAGTCAGAGCAGAGGCCTGCAAAAGGTCCATTTTACCATTTTACTAGAGTTTGGGCAGCTCTCACCTATTCGGAGCTCAGCTGCACCAGGCTAATTTCCATAAGCATCATGTGGTGTTACAGAAACCACATTTTGCCAAGCTGTCAACTGTACAGCCTTCTCTTTGCTAAACAGACTCCCATTAAAACTGTCTGCACAATTTGTCAGTTAAATGAGGTACAAGAGGGACGCTCTATTTGCCCCTAATTAGCTGTGCAGACTACCTTTGTCTGTTTGATTAAGTATTCACATTATCAATTTTGTTTAATCTGATTCATTTCACACACCTCCCCGGGGACTCAGCCCATACGGTTAACTAATCTCTGATATCATCTCTCATATCAACGCGCGGTAGTCTCCCACGGCATGCTCTACCCACACACACTCTGCTCATCAAAATCTTTGCTGGGGAAGATGCTTCCTGACCAGCAAAACTGATGCTTCCTCCCTGGAGCTAAGGGCTGCAACATTTAAGGTAAATCAGGAAAAGCCAAGCTCATGCTTGCTATGCTTCCCGAGCATCTCTGCAATGATTCTTTTTAGTCTTAGGAGCTTTTCAGCTTTAACCAGCTGACTCCATCAAGGTGGGATATGTGTCCTGCGTTAGCGTGGTGCTTCCTGCTCCCCACCGATGCCTGCAGTGTGACCTGCTCCACTCTTCAGCAGGTCTCTGGTCATAACAGGAGGCAACACCAGTGTCCCAATCATACAGTGGCATAATGTGTAATAACAGGAGATGGACTTTAACTAGGAGGACCTGCCCAGTTCAGTGTCATTTAAGAGAGAAAAGGGACTGCAGATATTCAGATGATCCTTTTGCAAGTCCACAAGGTCCCTGCTAATTGCACCTTTCAAAGAACACAACCCATTTTAAGAGGCAGAAAGATTCGCCTGAAAACACATGGACCAGAAAGATCCCTCTCAGAGCCACTTCTGTGGTTTTGCTCACGGCACTGCTAGCAAATCCCTGGGGTGGACAGTCCCGGGCAAGGACAAGGCAACGGTTAGGGATGAAGAAGTATTGCATCATCTTCAACTGATGGGTAATTTCACCACAAAATTTTATGCCCATCTGCATGGAAACTGAGTGCATTCCCATGCACGCAGCTGACTACACATGTAGTCTGAGTGCTGTAGAAAGTAATTCCAGCAAAAATTTTAAACCTTCTAATTTGAGTTATAGCTGGCTTCTGTTAGAACTTCTATTAGAAGATGTTAGTCGAAGTCTGGTCACGCTTTTGACAAAAACAAGGATCTCATAATTTTGCAGTGACAAGTTTTACCTGAACAAAAAATAACTTTTGGACTTAGTCAGCTGCACAAATCCTGTCCCACCCTCCACGCACTTTTAGTGTGTTTCAGTGTGGGTTTGACTTTTAATATTTTACAGCAGAATTGTAATTTCCCATTTCTCCGTTTTAAATGAAGAGTGGGATGCAACTTGTATTTATTTCAGCGGGTCTACTACCCCCAAATTCCTTTTCATGTGCTACTAGTATTACATACATAGCAAGAGCAAAAAAGCAAGGTGGTTGACTCAACACTCACTTGACAGTGACACTCTTCTTTGGGTCTGGTTTTCTCATGGCAGTATACGGAAATGCCCTTTGCAACCTCTGATCTGGCTTGTGCCCTGAGATAAACACTGTCAGACAAAATACAGGTAGACAAACATTGCAGTCTGTGTTCGCTGCCCAGAACTCCCAAGGCTCTGTGTATTGTCATAATAATTGTACTCACATTGAGAAAATAATTTTACATGGTAGATTGCAATATGAAAACCTGTAAAATAGCATAGATTGGAAAAGCAATGTACCACTACATTTAATTGGGTGTGGTTTAGTAGTATAATTCCAATAAGTTTATTTTATGAATCCCCAGCTGCTTCTGTGAGAGTGGTTTATAGCTGAAAAATTCCCCAAAATACTTTCCAGAAGTCTTTACCTTTACTGATTTTAACCACCGTACAAATTGTTATTTTCAAGAGAACAAACTATTTTATGGTTAGTGCAAAAACTTAGTACCACGATCAAAGCTTGTGAACTACTTGACTGCTCTTCCCAGCATTAAACTCCAACGAACAGATACAACTCAAAGTACTTAAAACCAGCAAAGAACATCTGGCTTTCGGTGCTAATAAAATCAGACTTAACTTTTTTTTTTAATTTGGAAAGAAAAAAGGCTCACAAAATCTTTTGTTTTTAATATTCCTACAGACCTTTTACAGAAAGAAAACAATTTCTGAGCAATAACTGAAGAAAAAACATGCCATGAAACATAAATTATAAACCCAAATTAAGAAAACATCCATATTTGAAAGACTACTTTGGTATATGTTTGAAGTTAAATGCAGGTGTCCTGAACTGTAATGGTATTGAACAAGTGTAGCTGGGTACATAAATAGGCCCAAGGGCAAAAAGCTGAAGAAATTATATGGTAAAGGAGTCATAGTTAATCTTTTCATTAATATTTAAACTAATAAGTCACCAGAATTTACACCAGTAAATTGAGGAAGCAACTATTTCTGATGAATGTTAAGATTTCCCCATATTCCTTAAGTCTGTTCTGTGATGGCATTAGGTATCAATACTCATGCTCCTTGACATTGCCATAAATTTTATACCAACCTAATGAGTCATTCTGCAGACCATGACAGAGCATCAATTAAATGTGGCAGTGAGTATGAGCGAATGGAGTGTTACTCCCAGTTGTATCAGTCAGCTCCAGAATTACAACCAGTTAGGGGAGAGTGGCTGGACAGCGATGTTCAAGGAGTCTGAGCACCAAGGAGAAAGTGGCAAAAGTATCTTCACAGAAGGAAAGAAGAAATATGCTTATACACTGGTGGAGAATTGAGTTTGAATAGTAAGTTTTATCTAAAGAAAATGGATATTTCATCACCTTAACTATGACCTGCCTTTAGCGTACACCTGAAGCAAGACTTTCAGTTTCCTGAAGAATTAACGGTAACATAAGAATCGTCTTCACCATCATCAGTCAATGGTAACAGCAATTTTAGAGTAGTACAGAGGAGGCTGAATCATGGTCCACAACCTTTGGCATCAATGACTTAGAAATGCAGGGCTTTGGGCGAATCCAAGCAGCAGGGAGAGCACGCCTCCTGCTTACAACCTCCTAACACATCATCACATCAAGAAACGCCTTGGCCTGCTGAAGGTGAGTATCAATATCTGGCTTTACTATGGGGTTTTTTTGAGCTCTGTGAGTAAGTATTTGACTAAAACATATGTTTGCTGGTTTTGGTGAATGGAGCAAGAACATCCTGAGCCAGCCAAGTTTTTGATACTGAAATGCGTAGGCATCTATGGCATGGTCAGTCATCAGGCAAGCACACATGTGGCGGAGGAAGAAGTCTGGGGCTCTGTAATGTTAAGAGTCCCAAATTGTCTTGATTCTCATGCTGTTGTCAAATAAAGAAAAGATTGGGGGTGTCACGCTGAGATCACAGCTGAAGTTTCACTTTTGCAGGTATGTGTTTAGACTTGTACAAATCCTCCACAAGTACTGTCTTCAGATTAGTCAATGAAATGTGGGATATGAAGCAGAATATTTCCATGAAAATGCAAAATCAGCCAATCATCAGTCCCTGAAACACACTTTAAAATTAATTGAAAACACTAGAATATGTTTTATGATAGTCAAATACCTGAATAATGATAATGCCTACATTTAGAAAATGACTGCAAAATGGAAGTTCTGGAAAACATTTGTATCACTTATATCCTAATCCAAATCATACTGTCTGGGTGCACAGTGCAAAGGAGAGTGTTACTATTCTTTCTCAATGCCCTTAAACTCTGTTGTCGAGCGCCGTGCTTGCTGAGGGTGATTTGCCTGCAGAAATCTTTTCCATATACATGTCTGCAGAATGAGGCTGGTGATTTCCTAAAATTCCTTCAAGTTCCTACTCTACTGCTGCTCTCAGCTGGACAGAGGAAAGCAGGGCAAGGCACAGTAAGGCTATGGACAGGACAATATCTGTTCAATTAAATTGTAAGGCTGGACATACACATCAGACTTCAGTGAAGGAAGGGGCATCAAATTAAAAGCTCAGAGCATCATTAACTAGCATCCTATAAATTAACTGATGAAAGCAGAGGGTAACACATCTGGACATAACAGGACATGTTCCTTAGACCTAACGCTATCAACAAAATTGTCAACTTTTTTTTGCTGTATACAAGTCCAAACCCGGTTGAACATGTGGGAGCTGGTTAAAATTTAGCTGCAGTAGTAACATTAGCATCCTCATTTTTGTAAACAGTGTTATGACTAAAGATGGTAAGCAGTTGGCATTTCTGGTTCATGTCTCCTCTGCGAAGCGCTATTTTTTAGAAGAAGTGGTGCTGCTATCAACCACATCCTTTCGGGTCTTCTAAGTTTATTTTGTCTTGTTGATAACAATATCTGTAATATTTTTATGAAAACATGACACTCTACAGGAAAGGTGAACATCTGCTGTCCCAGAAATACCTATAGTCCCTGCCTGGTAAATGATTGACAATGTGTTATATTGGGACTAATGGATTTTCAGGAGGTAAATTATCACAATTCTATGCTGTAAAGTACCAGTTTTCACTCCAGTGATTTTCAAGATGGATATTTAAATACCATTATTGCTTTATAAAGCTCTCCAAGTGTGCCAGGTCAGGATGCAAGAGCCTGCTATTTTCACCAATATAAACTATTTCATCAAATCTGAGACAAAAAGAAGTTGGAAACATGGGGTGTTTTGACCACCTGATGAATTTTGAAAGGTTTGGGGTCAAATTTTAGGGGGCAGCAAGGACATCAGGCCTGGTTTGCTGTGAAGCTCAAGAATTGCTCTGTTGCTTTTGCTATTTCCAACAAAGGGAGGTAACTCTGGGGGAATGCACTCGTGGTTACTTAGCACAGCCAGAGCCTTTCACTGGCATATCACAGTTTCCGAAGCATTGCCAAAAGTCTGAAGGATCCAGTGCCGATCACCAAGTGTCTGACAGGCCTTGGCAAGTTCCCCTAATTAACTTGAGGGCTCTTGCAGAGCTTCTGTGCCTTGTAATGACTCCACGCAACATTTAAAGACATGTTGCGAAGCAGATCTCCTCAGTCCCCAAAGGGGTTCCTGTTAATCTTCTCAACTCTACTGAGATTTTCAGCTGGAGAGACTCCAGCAGAGGGCAAATGCTGTGAGGAATTTCTAATCCCCAAAGGGATTCTTGTGGGGAGCTGAGGCAGATCTGGCCAGGTTAACAGCTTCTGTGGAGGCCCCAAGAGTACTTTGGGGAAAAGAAAAAATAAAAGACAAACTTTGGGTCCAGTTCCGGCAAGCAGGAGACCAAGATATGCTAATTAACACAGCTGCCATCAAGGATGTAATCTGATTTACATACTTGGTAGTGGATAAATGCTTCCATATGGCAGAGTACCAGTATTTTTCCTTGACAACTTTATCAAAAACCTGATGAAATTCCCATGCAAAAAACCCCAACTTTTTCCAGCTTGGCTAAAGATAACAAACCCAGCAAAGTAAGCGAGAGAAATGCAGGGAAAAAAGATCATGTCCAAGAAAAGTAGATACTAGGAAACTAAGCTAGGAAACTAAGTTTGAAATATTCAGCTTACAGAGTGGTAGGAAAGCTCAGAAATGCTCTACAATGTTCCCCAACTAACATTAGGTGTTTCCTCATCTTCTTGTCCCAGTCAAATCCACAAGACAGGCTTACGCTTGTTCATCCTGTACATCCACCACTGCCAACTTGAGGCAGATGCTCAAATGCTCTGGTGCCCAAAATGAGCCAGATGCTCAGATGCGGTACTACTGGACTTCCTGATGCGTGTAAGCCCACAGATCCATCCCTGCCTTCAGAGTTCTGGACTAGCACATGATTCACTGTGTGTGGCAGCACAGCTCCCTTTAGTACATGAGAACTTTAGACTGCCTCAACAGCCACATCATCTTTCTCATGCAGGGCAGCTCTCTTGATCAAATTGGTGACATCCAAAATCCTATGTATACCTCCTGTTCAACTAGAGGAACCAGCTCTGTTGACCATGCAGCTGCTGTTGAAGATGGCCTCACTGATGGGCCACACAATGTACCACACTACCCTAAAGTGGCTCAGTTTTTTTCTAACTAAACAAAAGCTCTGTGTTGGAAATGTTTGTCTGATTGATCTCAGGCTGGCCACTGAAGTTGTCACTTGACAACAATGGTCTTAGGTAAATCAGCAAGGTAGCATAAGAGTGAAAATAATGATTCAGGGGGATTTTTGCTGCATGAGATTGATGCATACATCAGCTCCTCAACATATGTGAAAGCTGGAGAGCTGGGTATGCACTCTGCCCCCAGATCCCTTTGAGGGTGGTGCCACCCAGTTATGAGTAGCATGCATCCCTTCTGCCAGGCGGATGATATACCTGAAGGGACCCCTGCCCTGGCTAAGCCAGGTGGAAAGTGAGGCCAGCTGAGCTTATCAGCCCAGATCCGACTTGGAGTTTTAAACAGAAATTGCTCTAGAGGCAGAAGACCCTGAGATAGCTGCTATGGAGAGCGTTTGGCTTTGCTCCACAAACTCATCTTTAAGATTTCTGTCGAAATAAATCATTTGGGGTCGTAGCTGCATGTCCTTGAAATGTGGGTGTGCACCAGCAAGGTAATGGCTGCCATTACAAGCTGCTGCAAAGCTTCCAAAACTGTTTGCTGCCTCAGGTGATGGGAACGGAAGTATTTAGTTTCCATCACCGTTGTGTCCCATTTCTCCCGTCCCTCCTGTTCCCTGTTGCTGGTGCAACGCTGCAGTCACAGTTGATGCTGCGTTGGATGGCTGTCCTCTCCCCACGCACATGAAGCCAGCAGCAAATCTGGCTGGTGGCTGGGACTTTTAGCTGGTTGAAGGCTTTTTCCTGCTACAGGACAATGTCACTAAAGGTCATCTCCTCCTTGCTAAACCTGGCCAAGAGAAATCTGAACTGAGCTTGGGAAAGGTGGTGGTAGAAATGCCATGCAAAATCCTGACACCAGGAGGGGGCCGCGCTCGTATCTCCATCTTTCACCAGAGGTCAATATTGACTGCGGTAAAGGCAGCTTCTCCTCTGGAGTCAGAACTAGCTGCCTCTAACCAGAGCTGAAGAAACATCATCTGGGCCAGCACAGCCCTTATTTCTTTCATAACCCCCTTGTCAACAGTTTGAAAGTGAGATGGCTAATTTTGTGCCTGACAAGAAAGGACAGATCATTTTCTCAGATGCTGCTATCAGCAGAGTCAGTGCTGGTACACTCTCCGAGGGAGTCCCCAAACTACAGGTTACTGGCAGGCAGACAAACGCTCGCTGACAGCCATTTGTGACCAACTATGAAACACCATCTGCTGTAGTTGGAGGGAAGGAACATATCCAGCAAGTAATACCACTGTGAGAAATGATTTTGTGTGTCGACACACAGCAGTCTTTAGATAGCCCCAAAGAATAAGCCTACTTTGTTTTTCCAGATTTGTGTAAGGGGGAAAGAAACGTTTTCTCCTGTTGGGGGTCTATGGGTGAGACTTCCTGGGCCTACTTGTATCAAAGCCAGAAAAAGAAAGGGTTTGATACATCTGTATTAACAGGTGTACTAAATACAACCGTGAACTGAGCCAAATGTGTCTTTAGCAATGTCGTGTTAGGGGGGTGAAGCACTGTCTGGCAGTTAAAGCACCCGCTGGAGTGTGAATCTGCCATTGACTTGCTTGTGACATTGGGAAGTCTCATCCCCTCTTTTTTGAACTGGCTCTCAGTTTTGAGGAATGGCAAAAATGTTTTTCTTCAGAGGAGTGTCGGATGGGCTAGCTAGTGTTTATTCAGCATTTTGGAATCCTTGGAGAAAGGGCATAAATATTTCTTATTAAAGTTCTGGTGGCTGGTGGCTGGTTCAGAGGCTATTAAGCAGACAACCACATACCCCATCAGTATGAGGGGTAGGGTTAGGGTTAGACATTTTTGGGCTTACAAAAGCATTTTTGAAAAAATAAGGTCATTTAAGTGACTCAAATGCAAAAAAAGTACCCAAGTGTGTCCAAAGTGCTGACCAAAAGCAAAAGGCTCCCCTTTGTAACCAACACTGGCAGCAGATCCCAAAAGTTCCAGAAGAAATGTTTAGCCCCCTCACAGGGGGAAGGAATCTTACTTGCTCATTAACGTAAATAAGGCATGCAGCCAAAGGCATATGCCAACTCTTCCCTCCCTGGTCAGAGAACGAGGCTTTCATTTTTAAGAGTCTTAATAGTCCTGTGTCTCATAATTAAGTAATGAGAGCTGGCATCCAAAGTATCTGAAGTTCAGCTGATCTTGCATTATCCTTCTAGGCCCTAGCAGACTATAAACCAAAATGTTTTCAAGCAAAATATGCAGATGAAAAATAAATAAAAGATATACCTTAAAGTTGCAGTTCAATCTTAAAGCAGAGGAATATCAAACTGTCATGGCAGATTATCACTTCATTTCTTTGAATTTTAGTGAAATTTTAAAACACTGGTACAGATGCAGATGTATTTGTGATTTTATATGTGTTTTTTGTATGCACATATACACACATAGGTATATGCTTGTGTTTCATATCACTTCTTTCTGATCCGACCTGCAGTTCTATGAAATTGCAATGATTCTACGTTTGTCTTCAGAGGCTTGCAAAGATTAAATACTGGTTTACTGTAGAAAGCCTTTCTGGAGGCTAACATAGGATGTCTGGCTTCAATCTCTTCACACACACACATATACATATGTGACATAATATTGGCTATGGTGGGGCTTGCTTCAGACCTTGCTAAAGCCAGAAATGTGCAGCTGTGCACAGCGTCACCTGAGTAGGGCAGAAGGGTTTCGGCTTCCCTCTGGCTCGGGGCTGGACCCCAAAAGTGGCCTGTGGAAGCCCAAATACTGCACGCTCCCATGGCAGATAGGAAGAAGGACCAGAAAGGGGGCTGTAGAAGTGCTGTGGAGGAGAGGCAAACCCACCTCCATCATGCAGTGAGTGACACGGCCAGAGCATGGCCAGGCAGCGACAGCGGACAGAGAGAGAGAGGAGTAGATGAGGGCTCACAGGAAGCCTTATTTATGATTTAAATACACTGTCACTTGTGCCCATGCGATATGAAAACCAAATCTAAACATTTGTCTGTAGAATCAGGTGATGGCTGGCCCTCTACTGTCTCAAGGGGGGCAGGAAAATGGTCCATGCACCTGCCACCTAATTCAGTTTAAAACCTGACACATTTACCAAGAGTGGGCTGGCATAATGAACTTCATTCATGCTGTCAGTGGAGTCAATAACTTATCCCCAACTGCTTTTGTCTCCCTGGCGGCAGTGCCTCTGATCGGGCTGAGGTACTTATTCAAGTAAAATTTATTTTCAATTGCAGGCCATAATACTACTGGCACAAGCCTTGCTTTGACAGAAGCTTTTGCTCAAGGCTAAACTATTGTTAAAGTTTGTGCCCATTGTCCGGGGTCTTTGATCTGTCAAAGCTGCTTAACAAGCTGGTTAAAAACTGTTTCAGATAACAGGTGTGTCCTTTGAGGACGCAGGGCCATTTTTCAACTTCTTTAAAAGACTAGTCCAGTAGCTGACTAAAATTTACATGCTGGTTGGTGGTGATATATGTAAAGCGCTTTTAAAGCAAGAAATTCGATTTAAGGGTTTATTTCCCTGGACTTCCTTGTGGTTTGTTGTTGGTTTTGTTTTGTGGGTTTGGTTTTCTGTTGCGTTTTTTTTCCAGGGGAGTAAAAAGATTTATGAGGTGTTTCTCTGGGGCCTTGGAAGTATTTAGTGGGAAGATGATTGAGGTGCTAAATCTACCTGCAGCGTTGCAAGAGAGCCCAGTTACAGTAAAGTAGTGGCTGGGGCAGCAAGTACCAGTGAATATGGCCAGGAGAAAGCTTGTAATGGAGAGGAGTGAAAGTGGGAGCACAGGGGGCAGGCTTTGCTGGGGCACTGCTGCAGTCCATATTCTCCCCTCCCTGAGCCTGCCCCAGTGTTACTGTGCAACCTCAGCCTACCCCTGCCCCTCCAGCAGCCTCCTGGGTCTGGTACCATCTCCAAGAACCTGCAGCATAGTTAGCATCTACCCGACCTGCTCTCGCTACCTGGAAAACCCAATTCCTGGAAGAAGATCCCTGTCATAGATTGGATTCCCACTGTATAAGCCCAGCCATTCATGCAGGGCCAATGGCCTGAACAAAATTTCCTTTGAATGGTCCATATGTCAGCTATATTCTTTAGGACGTGTGAAAAATGGTTCCTCCCCTTCACATATGTTTTAAAACACTACTGAGGTCCTGAGGGATTTAACCAGCTTTAACCCAACCTATTATGATTATTTTTTTCCTGAAAATCCCCATCAAAACCAGACAAGTGTTGTCCACAGTCATGCCGAAAACACATGGAGCTGGCCTAGTAGCCTGGGGAAAAGGGGGAAGGGAAATTCACTGTATGTGCACTGTGTTGAGGAGGGTGTGGAAGGAAGAGGAGCACCTTCACGGGTGTTTTTCCCCCCTCTCCAGATCAACACCACCTATTTCAGGAGCTGCTGGTATTGGGATTTAGGTCCACATCAACAGTTTCTGTGCCTTTCCAAGTTCCAGTTGGCCAGATAAACAGGGTAAAAAATCACTCATAACTTCAAAACCTGCGTGTATACTTGGCGTGTAGCCCTGCCAAGGTTCAAGATGTGAACTGGTGTCAGCAATGCAATTAGAGGTGTCTTGCTCATGTATACCCCCAGACTGCTGACTACAGGCTGCTGCACAGGTACCCCAACTTCCAGCACAGGGTGCAGAGGGTGCAGAGCTCCCGGGGAGGCTCACTTGCAGCTGTGGCCAGGCAGCTTTAGCTGTACGGTATATCAAGCATCCGTTTATGGCCAGGTACTGCTGTCCCCAGTGCTGGCGGGCTGCAGGGTCTGCACCGGAGTGAGCTGAGCAGAGAAGGAGCAGACGGCATCCTCACAGGCAGCTCCACAGCCAGGACAGGGCATGAATAAAATGTGGTGTTTAGGAACCCCCCGCTCATCTTCAGCCTGCAGAAATAAGTACCTTCAGACAGTGAGTGCAAGGCCATCCTCAACAGGAAAAAAAAGAAGTTGGAAATTCCCTTTAGACAGCAGAAAAGAACTGACACTTGTTTTCATCTCTCCCCTGAGCTGAGCCCAGCAGCTCCCCTTGCTGGAGAAGCTCGCATGCCTTGAGAGCCGAGCATGATAAACTGAAATAACTTTGCTTAAAAAGTGAGCCTGCTTGCTAGGCATATTTTCCTCAAACAATCCCATCTGTACTGAAAATCTGTCATCAGCTTGTTTGTTCAAGGCAGCTGGGGAACAAAACAAGCACTTTGTCAAATGTAGTAGTTTTGTGAACATCCCTGAACCAAATCAGGAATGAAAGTGAAAAACAAAGCTTTTCTAATACCACTCCGCTATGCTTACCATTAGGATCATTACAACTGTTCAAAGATTACTTTGGCATGCATCTGTGCCATCAATTAGTTCCAAAGCTATGTTTAGAGCAATTCATTTTCAGCATTCAGATGTAGCCAGAAAGATGTGAGATTGAGGACAAATTGCTGTTGCAAGGCTACAGCTCTGCTACTGGCCTCTAAGCAAAGCTGTCTGGGACTTTATTGGATAAAGCATCTGACCACTACATCACCTACAGCATGTTTTCAGCACCCTAGTGATTGAGTCCACGTCCAAGGGTGGGTTAAATGTCTCAATGAAGGTAAAGACCTCTCTATAATCTAGATCAAAATCATTTGCTTCTCTATACAGAGAAGGCTAAAGTACAGCTGAAGGAGATGTAGAGAAACTTACTATTCTCACTTCTTCTCAGTATTTTCCTGGTGTAAATTATTAAATGTGGATGGTTAGCTTTTAAAGCTGATTTTCCCTTACCTACTGCAATTAGTGTGGAATCTTTAATGTGGTGTTGAAGCATAGAATAAGGGCCTATATTACAGCCTCTCCAGTCACAGAAGAGTATCACAGTTGGGAACAAGGGGAATAATAATGAACACTTTGGGGAAAAACATAAAAATTATATATAAATTAGCCCCAGGACTCTTAACCACGTTAACACTGCAAACTCCTTTAACATTGCCATATAATCGTGACCTGCAAAGTAAAATAAGAACATGCTATGAAGTGGTGGATGTCCAGTAAGGCCACCAGACTATTACAGGAGGGTATCTGTAAGTGTTATTTGTCACTAGCTGTTATTTATATTGCACATGATTCAACAGATGGTCAGGCAGATGCAATGGCAAGGTGAGACAACCACAGCAGTGTAAGGCTGGAATAGAAGATGCTGCAGCTGGAGGAAGAGGGCTGTGCATGGGGAGAGATGGATGGAGCCAGTGGCCAGGTGAGGGAATGAGCAGGAGATGTTCAAGCAACCAAACCTGACAAACCCAAAGAAAGGGTCAGCTGCTGAATGAGGCCCAACAAAATGTGAGATGTGCTATAATCTTCGTGGAGGCAGGTCAGGCAAAGGACCCTGTCCCGCTCCCCTCCAATATGAGTATGAGAAAGGAGCTGAAATGGTGATATTAGATTTATAGGAGAGCTGTCCTTCTGTTATCGCTGGGAACAGAGTTAACCACAAAGGTCTCAGTAAAATCCACATGGACAGAAGTGAATAAGCAATCGGTGCTGATCTGACTCAGGGTATTTGGTTAGTGCTGGCTTTGCCTGTAGGCAGGGTCTGAGGCAGAAAGCCTGGACACAAAGACACTGCAAAGAAGTGCTGTGATTCAAAAGCATGATGGAGTGCTGCCAAACTTATGAAATGCACTAGTAGGAGAAAAAAATAAACAAAACAAAAAACAACACTGCAACTTTTTGAGAAAATGCAATAAAAAGGGAAAAGTAAAGTTTTCTCTTTGGAACATAGTTTTGCATTGGTCAGTTGAGATATTCTGAAACAAGTGAAGAATGGGGCACTAAATGTAGTTTGTCAGGTCTCAGCAGGTAAACATAAGAGGGGACTGGTCTCAGGGGAAAGCCCTAAGATTCACATTCAACGTGTGACTGGAACCACTTCTCTCCCCATGAGCTACATGACCCCTACAAGGCAGAAGGCAAAAGCCCTGCACTTGCCCCAGCTGTTTACAAATTTAGGAGTGGAAAAGAAAGAGAGGTAGTACCATTTTTCTTGGTGGAGATGTCATGATTGGTGAGGAAGGTCTGACTCTGGACATCTGATGAATTCTGATACTGGGGATTACTTTATGTCTATGTGTCATCTCTATGAACTGAAGAAGTCCCTGTGGAATATGGGGTCTCACTGCCTTGGACATCTTTTGCTCCGTGTTGATATAAAACCCTATGGAAGACAGAAGAAGGATTTCTTGCACAAGGCACAATAGAAATAGACATTCTATACAATTTCATAGTTCAATAGACCAATCTTGCACAACTTGGTGAAGCTAAGAAAAGGAATTCAAAGAGTAATGGAAACAAATCAACTAATGGATGACTTGATCAGTTAGTAATTCTGATAAATGTCTCACTTCACAAAGGATATGTATTCTGGTAAACTGGAGAGAAAGAGAGAAAGAGATGGCAAGAAGAGCAAAACTTGATTTAAGAGAGAAAGACTCTGATCCTACATGTGTACAAAATGTGCCTGTGACCACTATCTAGCTCAGAAGCCAACTGGCACAGATTGGCCCGTGTCCACATTATTAAATTCTTGCTTTCCAGGAGTATGGCTGAATACAAATTGCCTGCTGGGACTGGCCTTTAGCCTATGCCATCCCCTAACCATGCCTGGGAAACATTCAGGAGAGAGCTAGCTGTCTGGAGTCGAACCATGCCAGGAATGGTTGTAACAGTTTGACTCTATAAATAATTGAGCTCCAGCGCCTGAGAGCATTCTGTGGAACTGTTTCATTTACTAGGGAAGATGGAGTCCATGATCCTAGCCCGGAGTGGAAATCTTGGACATCTTAGAGCACCCTAAGAAATGGGAAACCTTAGAGCACCCAACGGACACAAGAGAGTGCTGATGAAATGGATGCAGGCATGATTTTGCCTACAGCTGCACTGGTGTGCTCCATGAGTCACAGTAAAGAATATCTGGGTTTTGAAACACAAAATCAGTCTCTTTGCTTTACCTAATATATCTGCTTGAAAAACTGCACCTGGAAAGCTCAAAAGCCTGGAGATGAGGGAAGCATGTAACTAAGCTACTGAGGATTTACCAATGATCTTCAGGATCTATTAAAGCATGGCCAAAGGCCTTATGGTCCTATTTTAGTGAAAAGGTAGGAGGTGAAAATTATGTCCAAAAATGTTATGCAAGAAACCAGGACTGAGCCTACTCAAACTAAGGGTATCATAAAGAAAAAGAAACTGTGATAAGGACATAAATGCAGCCAGATACATATTGTTGAGGAGGATTTGGGTTATCACTCTTACAGAACAGTGTACAAGGGCCTTTAGCAGTGATAAATGAGTCTTGATAAATAAAACCTAGTGAAAGTGTTGGTGATGGACTCCTCAATTAAGTTATGCAAAATGATGCTTGACCTGCTAGTGTCAGCCAAGTGACATCAAGTCCAGACCAAGATGTATCATTTGGTTTACACCACAGCTCAGCTCAGAAAGATATACTATCCATTAAAGGTGATCAGCAAGTCATTTCCATGGCACTTCGTGAATGAATAAGAATGTGCAGGATTATCACGATACACATAAGCACGTGCTGTGGGTTCTGAAGCAGTGAATGGCACAAGTCATGTGTATGCGAAATTCTGGGCATCTGCTGAAAACTGAAAGCCCTAAAAACTTGGCATGACAATTGACTGGGGATGTTATTATTACAGAGAAAATCTTCTCATGCATTTGACAATCCATCTCTGTGAGTCGCATAGGAAAAGCTCATATCCTGGCAGAAGTAATGGAAGACATGACATAGCGGGGGTATACATTTCCATCTCTGGAAAGGCAAAGGAATTGTGCTGGAGAGCCTAGGGAATGACAAAACCACAGAAAGGGAGAGCTTGAAGCTTTGGAAAGTCAGCCTGCTTCAAAATTTAACACAGCTAAACCTCACAAAAGTAGTCAGTGAGAGAGAAAAAGGGGTGCATGCCCTGCTTACAAACATGGTCTCAAGGCCACCAGGAGCAGGCAGCCCAAAGGGCTGTGCAGTCCATGAGCTAGCAAGTGTAGGCTGGAGCCTGATCAGAAAACACCCTCCAAAACACACAGACCCCTCAAACCTAACCGTGCTTGGAGGTTGGCTGGGCTGCAGGCACCTCAGGAGACCGTGGCCACAGCAGTCATTTGGGGAAAGACATTGAGGGATGGAGAGCCAGCAGAGGCAGCACATGCCAGGTTCACAGGTAGTCTACAGAGCATCAGAGATACAGCCATGGACACCAAAGGCTTCCCTGCAACAACTGCTTTATGATGTTCCCAGAGTGGATGTGCACAGACAGCACGGATGTGTTGAGACCTCAGTGACAGAGGTCTGGAAATCACTGCATCTACCAACCTCGGAAACGAAACCCTCAGACCCATCTGGATGTGGTCCTTCAACAATTTCTGTGACTCAAAGGTGTCCAGGCAGTGGCAGGGATCTGGGTCTTTGCATGGAAAACAAAAGCACGCATAAAGCTTCTCTGACTTCTAGCACTGGCAGGTCTGTTTCCAGTGGATGTCTAGCCCATTGTAAGTATTTGCATTTACATGCTGTGGAGTGGTGTCCAAACTGAATTCTCAGTGTGCTCAAGCAAACCATCATCACACCAGTGATCACCACAGTTGCGACTAACTTCTGTTGCTGTCACTTGCAGTTTTGGAAGGAAAGCCAAGTGCTGAAGCTTGGGATAGAAGCTCTCCCAGTAGATGTTTCAAGCTGCCCTTCCCCTGAAAACTCACTTGCTGTGCGAAGATCTGGCAGCACAGGCCACAAACTGTGCCATCTCTGTGCCAATTCCTCTGCAAAATATGGAGTAGAGCAGCACAGGGGACAAACTGCATTTTCAGTCATCTACTTCCTATATGAATCTTGATAGATCTTCGTTTATCACCAAAAATAAAAAGTATGGAAGCAGAGTGTTTTATGCATGGATGAGGACCCATGAGTCCCTAAGGTTGAAGGTCAGATTTTGTAAAAATAAGCTTTTAAATTTTTATTAGTTGTGAAATAATTCTCTGCTTTTTAAAAAAATAAAATTAAGTTTCCTGGTTTTCAGACAGCCACCTAACAGTTTGCAGCTGAAACATAGCAAAGCAGCACCTGGTGCATGACAGTCAGAACTACTGGGTAGAAACCAATGAAAATACAAGTGAAATATATATATACATGAAAAAAAAACCCAAACCAACAACAAACTAACAAACAAACAAATAAACAAAAAAAACTCCCGCACAAACAAAAAACCCAGAAGAATACGTTTGCAGAAAAGTTATTTTGTGCTGTGAAAAACAGAATCCATTTGTTTGTAACAGAAGCATCAACTTTCCCTTATTGAATACTTCGTAAAGTGTTTCCTCTGGTGGTGTAACTAAAGCACTGCCGAACCCTCCTCTCTATCCCTGACATGGGACAGGGTTTCCTGGAAGTGACATGTGCATCCAGAAACAACAGCTCCTTCCCTGCTCTGTTCTGAGGTTGACTGCCCTGTATTTAAAGCTGCCTTTGAAAACATTGCATGTGACATTAGAGAAATAAAAGGAAGCTCTTTCGGAAGAACTACCTGTTCTTTATTGTAACTGAACATCTCTGCAATGACTGTGAGACCCTACACACTAATATTTAAGCACTAATAAACCTCTCTTTCATCTAGCTGGCCTAGATGGCAACTAAGGGGGATATAATACCACTGGCTGCTGCCTGTTCCTACTTGCTGTAACCAGGAGCTTTTGTGGTTAGACTCTGCTGTACCATAAACTCTGCCTTAAAAATTGAGTCTTATCTGCTTTTACTAGTTTACAAGGCATCAGGACCAGGCTCTGTGCAAATCTCTTTTATTGTCAGCCCTCTACGTGTTTTACAAGGAATAGATTAGTTTTGATTTGCAGGTCTCCACAAATCGTCTTCATCATAAATACTAAAATTACTGCATTGCTCGTAGTTTTTCTCCTGCCCATCTGGCAGGGCCTGACACTGTTCTGCCAGGTTACTTTCAACATGTACGTGCTCACAGCAACAATGCTTTGGGGGAAAACAAACATACAAAGATTGAATTAAAATATTGATCTGCAGTCTTCTGCCAGGGCTATATAAAACCACTTCCCCAACCCACAACAGCTTCAGGAGACTTGGGGGAGCTGGGTACTGGTTTTGGTCACACAGTCTCAACTCATCATACTAATTTTTAAGAACTTTTTCCCTACAGCCAGATTTTACTGATCTGCAGCTGCCCTGTCCTTACACAGGTGCTTACTTCAATGTAATATCAAGCAAAATGGTTTCATTTCAACTTCAGGAGAGGGAAAGGGAGAGTGGGAGAAGGAAGGCATTGGGATAAGCAGGCTGTAGGCACTTCACTCTTCTGGTGTCTTCAGTTCAGTGTTTCCTGCTCGGCAGTTGTTGAATGCACATAAGGGAGAACACCTGCAGCTAGAGCTCCACCAAAAACTATATCAGCTCCCTGATATGGCACAAGATTAGTAATTCCTCTTTGGTTTATTTGTTTGACCCTAAAATCTTGCATGGTTCTAATAAACCTCATTACTTGAAAAATCAGATAACACAAAATGATAAGCAATTAAAGCTCAAGTTAGCCACCTAAACGTATGTATTTCTGCCACTGAGAAACCCTGGGATACCTCACCCCACCTCTCCTGCTGGTCCAGAAGAATACGAGAGTTCAGCAGGTCCTTGGCCATTTTTTTGGCAGCTCAGTGTGCGTGTCTCAAGGCATTTCTAATAGCATTGAATGCAAAGCTACAAACTCAAATCCTTAGATTTCACAGAATGCTGTCTGCTTACATTTTAGTATTTAGCTTGTACTTAGCTTCTAGTTCACTGTTTCCATTTCACACCTGAGAAGGAGGGGTTGGGGATGGCTCCTCCGAACCACCCGTTTTCACCAACAATATCACTGCATCTAGTAAAGGATTATACTCCCTGTCAGCCTTGCCCCTTTGTTTTCCTCAGCAGCAACACAATGTCATCTTGTGACAGCTTTTTCCAGCTCAAACCCATATCTACCTGTTTCTCTGGGAGTGAAAATAAAATAAAGAAAGAAAAAATAGCTAATATTTGGATAGAAGCAAGTGGGAAAACATGAAAAAGTCAGAGGAAGGCAGAGCAGAACACATGAGTTTCAAGAGGCAGGAACCCTTGATAAATCCCATGTTAGTTTTGCTCGGCATCAGCAGCAGGAATCAGACCTGGGGAGGAGGGTAGCAGCCAAATAATAAAACTACTCTTTCCCTCCCGCACTGCCCCCCCCATTTTTCTCTCGCTCTTTACCCCCTCTCACCTCCCCCCCTCTTCAATGCAGCTTCAAAGAAAAACGATTTGCTCATTTGGTAATAACTGATGGGGACCGTGAATTACCGCTCTAGCCCCCAGCCTGGTGTTTATCTCCTCGCCAATAAATCTCTAAACCGAAGCAATGAAGCTAAGTACTGCTGCTATTTCTGCGTTTTATTTCCATATTAATCACAACACAAGCGCAACCCGCTCCTCCCCCCCGCCGCTTCCTGGCCCCGTGTTGCCGGAGAAGAGGCGCCCGTGAGGGGACCGCCTGGGTGGGACTTGTCAATGGGGGGGACTAAGGAGGTGAGGGAAGAAACCCCACAACTAAGGCGGCAGACCTCTGGAGAGGGGGGCAGCGGGGTGCGCCCCAAGAGGAGCTGGGAAACACTGGGAAGTGAGAGGGAAGCTGCTTCCCCTGGGACGGAGAGCAGCACCCACCATCCCCACGGCCCGGTCGGGCCTGGGGGGAAGCAAGTGGATCCACAGCTGAAAACGGACAGGGTCCATCCACTTCGGATATGTTTCTATTTGTATTTCCATTTCCATTTTAATGTCTAGGTCTGTTTCCTATATTTATATTTATATTTATATTTATATTTATATTTATATTTATATTTATATTTATATTTGTACATCTGTGTGTACGTGCATGCATTTTATATATGTGCACGTAGATATTACTCATTTTTGCAGTGAAAATAAACGGATTTCCTGAGAGCGCCAAGCTCCCGTCTGTCCCGGGAGAGGCAGCCCATACCGAGCCGAGCCGTGCCCCGGCCCCGCTGCCCCGCTGCGTCCTGCCCACCCCATCGGGCACGGACGAGCCCAGAGGGAGAGGGCTGCCAGGCTCGGCCACCATCGGATCCTTCCCGCTTTCCTATTTCTCTCTCCCCACCCCCTTTTTTCCCCTGTCTCAGTTTTATTATTATTATTATTTTAATTTTAATATTTTTAAATATATTTTTATTTGCTGTGTGTGTTGTGGAGGAAAATCCTCCCAAAGAAAACCCCACAGTTCCCCCTTTTCTCCCCATGGGCATCTTCTCCAGAAGTTGTTTTTCTTTTTAGGGAAGGAAAAGGGAAGGGAAAAGGGAAGGGAACGGAAGGGAAAAGGGAAGGAAAAGGAAGGGAAGGGAAGGGAAGGGAAGGGAAGGGAAGGGAAGGGAAGGGAAGGGAAGGGAAGGGAAGGGAAGGGAAGGGAAGGGAAGGGAAAGGAATGAAAAAGGGAAGGGAAAAGGGAAGGGAAGGGAAAAGGGAAGGGAAGGGGAGGGAAAAGGGAATGGAAAGGAAGGGAAGGGAAAAGGGAAGGGAAGGGAAGGGAAAAGGGAAGGGAAGGGAAGGGAAGGGAAGGGAAGGGAAGGGAAGGGAAGGGAAGGGGAAAAGGAAGGGAAGGGAAAAGGGAAGAGGAAAAGGAAGGGAAGGGAAAAGGGAAGGAAAAGGATGGGAAGGGACAAGGGAAGGAAAGGGAAGGGAAGGAAAAAGGGAAGGGAAAAGGGAAGGAAAGGGATGGGAAGGGGGAAGGGAAGGGAAGGGAAGGGAAGGGAAGGGAAGGGAAGGGAAGGGAAGGGAAGGGAAGGGAAGGGAAGGGAAGGGAAGGGAAGGGAAGGGAAGGGAAGGGAAGGGAAGGGAAAAGGGAAGGGAAGGGAAAGGAAGGGACGGAAAAAGGGAAGGGAAGGGAAAAGGGAAGGGAAAAAGGGAAGGGAAGGGAAGGAAAAAGGAAAGGGAAGGGAAAAGGGAAGGAAAGGGATGGGAAGGGAAAAGGGAAGAGAAAAGGGAAGGGAAGGGAAGGAAAAAGGGAAGGGAAAAGGGAAGGGAAGGGAAGGGAAGGGAAGGGAAGGGAAGGGAAGGGAAGGGAAGGGAAGGGAAGGGAAGGGAAGGGAAGGGAAGGGAAGGGAAGGGGAAAAGGAAGGGAAGGGAAGGGAAGGGGAAAAGGAAGGGAAGGGAAGGGAAGGGGAAAAGGAAGGGAAGGGAAAAGGGAAGGAAAAGGATGGGAAGGGACAAGGGAAGGGAAGGGAAGGGAAGGGAAGGGAAGGGAAGGGAAGGAAAAAGGGAAGGGAAGGGAAAAGAAAAGGGAAGGGAAAAGGGAAGGGAAGGGAAAGGAAGGGACGGAAAAAGGGAAGGGAAGGGACGGAAAAAGGGAAGGGAAGGGAAAAGGGAAGGGAAAAAGGGAAGGGAAGGGAAGGAAAAAGGGAAGGGAAGGGAAAAGGGAAGGAAAAGGAAGGGAAGGGGAAAAGGAAGGGAAGGGAAAAGGCAAGGAAAGGGATGGGAAGGGAAAAGGGAAGAGAAAAGGGAAGGGAAGGGAAGGAAAAAGGGAAGGGAAAAGGGAAGGAAGGGAAGGGAAGGGAAGGGAAGGGAAGGGAAGGGAAGGGAAAGGAATGAAAAAGGGAAGGGAAAAGGGAAGGGAAGGGGAGGGAAAAGGGAATGGAAAGGAAGGGAAGGGAAAAGGGAAGGGAAGGGAAGGGAAGGGAAAGGGAAGGGAAGGGAAGGGAAGGGAAGGGAAGGGAAGGGAAGGGAAGGGAAGGGAAGGGAAGGGAAGGGAAGGGAAGGGAAGGGAAGGGAAAGGAATGAAAAAGGGAAGGGAAAAGGGAAGGGAAGGGGAGGGAAAAGGGAAGGGAAGGGAAGGGAAGGGAAAAGGGAAGGGAAGGGAAGGGAAGGGAAGGGAAGGGAAGGGAAGGGAAGGGAAAAGGGAAGGGAACAGAAGGAAAAAGAGAAGGGAAGGGAAGGGGGAAGGGAAGGGAAGGGAAGGGAAGGGAAGGGAAGTGAAGGGAAGTGAAGGGAAGGGAAGGGAAGGGAAGGGAAGGGAAGGGAAGGGAAGGGCTGTCTCTTCTGCCTCACCGGTGCAGGAGCCCGAGGCGAAGGACAGGACACGGAGAGACTTGAATTTCTGTTGATCGGACCGCAATCTCCTCCGCGGCAGGGAGCAGGCGATCAGACCTCTCCGAACGCCTCCCCGCCCGCGGCATCGCATGTTCAAGTCGCCCAGCGTTTCCCCACCCGACCCATCCGAAAGGAGAAGGAAAGAAAGAGCATCTCTAAGGATTCCCTCTCCCCCCCACCACGGGCCAGGATGTGAAACCAGATAGGCGAGAAGCTGGGCCTTTCTCTCGCACGGCTCGGGGCACTGTGCTGTCGGGGAGGACCAGGGGGAACGGGACATTTATCGCCCCTTTTCTGTGGAATCAAACCCGCGGCTCAGCCTCCTGCGGCTGCTCGGTCCCTTTTGCTGCGGAAAAGCATTAAGTGGCTTGTGCACCGCTCCCCAACCTCTCTCCGCGGCTGGAGAAGAGCCCGAGGCTCCCGCGGAAAGCGGGACAGAGCCCGGAGCGGCTGCGGGGGGGAATCAAATGCCCCCGAAGAGACCTTTTGCTCAGTCAACTCGTCTCCTGTCCCAAGGACTAAGGGGGGGGGAGCGGCAGGGATGCTCTGGGGAGAGGCGGGTCGCTGGCACCTGGCTGCTGGTCCGGAGCGCTGCCCCGGGACGGAGGAGTGGCTTCGCCCTCCTCTCGGCTGTAATTTACAGCCCAGCCCCGTCGCCCCGAGCCGGGGGGGCGATGAAGGGCCGAGGAAGAGGATGCAGGACCGGGGAGAAGGATGAGGCGCCGGAGGAGGGGGGCTGCGGATTGGCGCCCCAGCCGTGCCAGCCACGCACGGAGGGGTGCTCCGGGGAGGTGGGGCTGGCTGTCCCGCAGGGAACCCGCGCCCCGCTCCCGAGGCCGCCCCTCTCCCTGCGCCCAGCGGCGCGCCCAGAGCTGGGGAGGGGGGCGTGGGGCCGGGCACCGCGGTGACTTGGGCAAGAGGAAAAAACCCTCCTGGCAGGCTGAGGGATAGTAGTGCTCGGGGGAAGGGAGGAAGGGAAGGGAAGGGAAGGGAAGGGAAGGGAAGGGAAGGGAAGGGAAGGGAAGGGAAGGAAGGAAGGAAGGAAGGAAGGAAGGAAGGAAGGAAGGAAGGAAGGAAGGAAGGAAGGAAGGAAGGAAGGAAGGAAGGAAGGAAGGAAGGAAGGAAGGAAGGAAGGAAGGAAGGAAGGAAGGAAGGGGAAGGAAGGAGGGAAGGAAGGAGGGAAGGAAGGAGGGAAGGAAGGAGGGAAGGAAGGAGGGAAGGAAGGAAGGAGGGAAGGAAGGAAGGAGGAAGGAAGGAGGGAAGGAAGGGAAGGAAGGAAGGAAGGAAGGAAGGAAGGAAGGAAGGAAGGAAGGAAGGAAGGAAGGAAGGAAGGAAGGAAGGAAGGAAGGAAGGAAGGAAGGAAGGAAGGAAGGAAGGAAGGAAGGAAGGAAGGAAGGAAGGAAGGAAGGAAGGAAGGAAGGAAGGAAGGAAGGAAGGAAAACAGCCGCATCTCTTGACCATCTTGTTGAAGTACTGGGAAGATTTACTTCAGCCTGGCTTTTTAACAACGTGATTTGTCAGTTCAGTCTGTTTTCGGGACAAATATGCACCCTCCTCACTTCCAAATGTCTGTGTGTGCATGCTTATGTCTTAATGATGACTTGGTTGCTGCAGCATTGCACAGCCCAGCACAGATCACCCGAAGATGCCTTCCAGAAGTTGTTTCAGTTTAAACACACATATTCCCCGCCGTTCCCTTGTGACTACTCACCTTGCGACACGGGGGAAGTCGCCTTCTTCGTGTTCGTTCAGGTCAGTCCAGAGGCGGGCCGCGGGTGCCGGGCCGGGGGTGCCTGGCCGGGGAGCGCAGGACCCCGCTCCCGAGTATGGGGAGGCCGGCTGTGCTCCCCGAAACTCCCGCTCCTCCGCCCGTTCCCGCACCACGCTGGTCCGCCGAGCATCGCCTCCCGGCGCGCCCAGCCCTGGCCAGTTTACCATTTCCCCCCCGGAGAAGGGCTGACAGCTGGATCTCCAGGAAATAGGAAAGTCCGGATGGGCCAGGAAAGTCCTGGCAAAACCCAGAGCGATCAAACACGGCGCCTTTCCTCAGCTCCCCGTCCCAGACAAAGACGAAACAGGCAGCTTGTCGTTCGTTTTTTTTTTTTATTTTATTTGGAAATCTCATCCAGAAACACTGGTCAATAATAAATATATCGATAGTTATCAAGAATATATAAAAAATAAAGACATGGTGTTGTCTTTGAGGCCCTAACCAAAAACAAACAGACGAAGTGAGTAATAACAACAGTTTTTCAAGCAAACGCCCAGGAAAACGTGCCGAAAGGGGAATAAACAGTAACAAAGCTTCCGATTTAGTTATACAAGTCACTGACCTGGCAAGAGCTGCCCCCACATGCAAAACCAAAGCAAAGCAAAGCAAAGCAAAGCAAAAGAAAACCAAAGCAGCAAAACAGAACAAACCCAAAGCCACCGAGAGAAATAAGCGACGAGGACCCCAGCCAGCTGAACTAGCACAGGAGAGACGGGACATTTGGCAGAACAGCCCGGCGGGCGGGTTGTGCTGTGTTTTGCACTATTCCCTCTCTTTTTTTTTTTTTTCTTTATTATTTTTTTACCATTTTTTTTTTTTTGTTTTTTGTGTTTTTTTTTGTTGGTGGTTTTTTTTTTTTGGGGGGGGGGGGGAACAAGGAAGAAAGGAAAAGAAGAACCGTGACCAAAACGGCGTCGCAACCAAATGGGGTGGTGGAGGGGGGAAGGGGAAAAAAAAGAGAGAGAAAAAAAATAACGAAAAAGAAAGCAGCGCAACCCCCACACCCACAGAACTTCACTGGATTCACTCGGAAGTCCCTGTTGCCAGGGCAGCCCCCGCGGGTGGGAAGCTGCGGTGGGAAGCCCTGGCTGGGCCACCCCCTCGGCCCGCGGCGCCGCAGCCGGGCTGGGAGCGGGAGGATCCGGAGGAAAGAAAGGACAAGCCCGCAAAAAGAAGGAGAAGAAGCCCCAAACCGATCTCATCGTCTCTCAGTAGCTGCGAACGCTACAGTGACAACCATGTCTTTTTTTTTTTTCCCCCTTTTGCGTCCATTTAAAGGAATTATTTACATTTGATCACCATCAGCGGCATCATCGTTATTATTATTAATATTAATATTATTATTATTATTTTTACAACAGGGACTTTTTGTTTTGTTTCTTTCCCGTTTAGTATAATAAGAAAACACCGCCCGAGGAGCCGGCTAAAACATTACCTTTGCAAGGTCCTTACTACACTAATCCCGTGTTACCGGGGAGCGACGGGGCAGAGGGGCAGCAGGGCCAGGTCCGTCCGCAGCCCCCCCCCCCGCCCTTTGCCCGTGGCAGCCCCGGCTCCAGCGCAGCCCCGGTGGCCGGGGGAGCCCCGCCGAGTCACTTCAGGAGGTCCTTGGTCTCCCCCGAGATCCTGGCCATGTTGGAGGCGGTGAGGGCGGAGAGGTGGGGCGGGGGGGGCATCTGGCAGATGGTGCAGGGGCACGGCAAGCCCGCCCAGTGCTGGAAGCCACTGCCGAGCTGCAGGGCGGGGGGGGTCGAGGGGGTCTTGAGCAGGGAGTGGGGGGGCCGGATGGTGCCGATGGCCGGCAGAGAGGCGGAGAGGGAGGAGGAGGTGTTGGCGGAGGACAAGGCACTGCCGAGGATGGGGTGCACCTGGTGCACCGGGCCGGCGGCGTGGGGCGGGTGCCCAGCAGAGTGTCCCACCGTGCCACAGTGGAAGGCCGAGTGGTGCCCCCCGTAGATTTCCCCCACCAGCCTCTTCATCTCCTCCAGGGAGCTGGTGAGCATCAGGATATAGTTTCTGGCTAGCAGGAGGGTGGCGATTTTGGAGAGTTTTCTCACAGAAGGGCCGTGCGCGTAGGGCATCACCTCCCGCAGCCCATCCATGGCGAGGTTGAGGTCGTGCATCCTCTTACGCTCCCGGCCGTTGATCTTCAATCGCAGCTGCTGCAGGTCCTGCTCCGAGAGCTGCTTCTTGATTTTGTACTTGCTGCCTTCCCCTCCGGCCTTGGAGCCGTTCCTGGAGAGGCCTTCCCCGGACATCTTCTGCACCAGGTCGTTCTGGGTGGAGGAGACGGAGTTGAGGCGGCTGTCCTGGTGGTGGTGATGGTGGTGGTGGTGGTGGTGGTCTCTCAGGTACATCTCATCCATGTCTGGCGAGGAAGCTCTGCTGGAGACAGAGCTGGAGTCAGAATTCATTGTATTCGGGCTTCTGAGCAAGAAACTCTTCCCTGCTCTGGAGGTGGCAGAACGAGACAACTCTCCTTTGAAAAGCAACGAAAACGGAACGAAAAAGAAAGAAACGGACGGCAGGCTTTGCCAGCGAAGGGCTAGAAATGCCGGAGGAAGAGGAAAAAAGCCCCTCAGCCCCCTCTCTCACTAATCTCTCTCTGTCTCCCCCCGGTTACTCAGCCTGTTTACAGGATGGCTAGTTAGTGTATGCTTGGACTAACCTCAGCCTGAAAAAGAGGGGCTTTTATAGAGCTGCAGCAGAGAGCAGAGACAAAAGGAGCCCTCCTATGTATAATGGTCTAGTTAGGATGACGTGCCATTATTCAGGGCGGTGCGCTTTGACTGTCCCATTTAGCAAGGACCCCTATTCATATTCATTGTGGTGCCACCCGGGACACCTCAGCCACGGACCATCAGGAGTCAAGGAGACACAAAACCCCTCTGATTGACACCGCACACTCATCGCTCCGCGTGCGCGCCACCTCCTCCCCCTGCCCCTCATTTCCAATATAAAACCGCATCCCGTCTTCAGTAGGGAGGCGAGGGGCTGCGGCGGGCAGAGGCCGCCCGGGGAAGTGCCCCCGCTCCGGCGGGAGGGGCGGGGGGCGTCGGTCCCCCCCGTCCTGCAGCGTCCCCGGCTCCAGGCGCGGCTCCCCGCTTTGTTTGCCGTTCCCTCCCCCTGCCCCGGCCCCCCAACCCCCGGCCGGGGTCTGTGGTGCGGCGCCGGCTGCCCCTTGCCCGGCCGGGCCGGCCGCGGTTGGCTGGTACCTGGGCCGCCGCCGCTTTGTTTAAAGGAGCGATCGCTCGGGCGGCCTCCGCAAGAAAATGCGCGCTGGGAAACCCACCTCCCCCCGGGGCAGACTCTCTTTAAATAAACAGGGACAGCCGGGGTGCAAGTCGGTGTGCTCGGCGGCAGAGGGGCGGCAGCCCCCGGGGCTCCGGCGGGAGGGCAGCGCGGTGAGGCGGCCAGAGCAGCCGTCGGTGGGCCCGGGAGGCTGCGTTCAAGGCCGGGCCGGGCCGGGCCGGGCCGGACGCAGGCGGGAAGGGAGCCGGCCCCAGGGGCAGCGGTGGCAAAACAAGCTCCAGGCGTTCGCGCCAGTAAGTAACCGGCCGCGGGCAGCGGCTGCAGCCTGGGCGGGACCTTCTCCTGCCGGCGGTGGGGCGGGGAAGGGAGGGGTGCGTGGGGCCGGGCAGGTCGGGGCTCTGCCGGGCAGGGCTGGCGGGGCACCGGGGGCAGGTGTCACCGCCCCAACTACCGGCCGTACTGAGCGTCCGCCGGCGCTGCCACTGCCCCGGGGGCGGGCGGAGCCGGCGCGGTGTCGGCGGGGTCTGCCGGGCTGGAGGGTGAGGATCCCCCCGCAGCCTGCCCCACCCGCGGCCGTGCCCGGGTCCTCCACCGGAGGGATCCTCCCAGCCCCCGGGGGTATTTCTGAGGTGAGTGCGGGGCTGCCAGGGCCGGCTCCGGGAGCGTCAGCGCCCGGCGGTTCCCGCCCGGTCCCGGCTGGAGCCGATGGGAGCCGTCGGTGTGAGTTTCTACCTGCCAACAGGCACGCAGGGCCCGGGAGAAACCTCCTTGGCAGGACCTCGCTCCTCCATAAAGAGTTTCCAGGCCTCGAAGAGAGCGAGGAGGCAAGAAAAGAGGGACACTTTCATCCGGCTGAATCTAACTGTGCTTAGTCTGAGGAGCAGAATTAAAGCCGCCTGATTTCGGTACTGTCAGTGAATCCTGCGGTGAGAAGGAAAGAAAAAAGAAAAGAAAAAGAGAAGAAAAAAGAAAAGAAAAAGAAAAGAAAAGAAAAAAGAAAAGAAAAGAAAAGAGAAGAAAAGAAAAGAGAAGAAAAAAGAAGGAAAAGAAAAGAAAAAGGAAAAAAGAGAAAAGAAAGGAAAACAGAAAAGTTTGAGAGAATATATCAGAAATAACTGAACGTTACCTTGCCTTTATCCCACTTCCACCGCGAAAGCCATAAACCCACCCAGACTTCCCCCCCAGCTGAGAGGTTTGCCGGGCAAACAGCAGAAGCTTGGCCGGGCCCGGAGCCCCCAGCGCACCCCGCGGGGAGTCGCGGGCGGTCTCCTGTGCCCGTGGGGCCGCTCTCCGGGACGCCCCGGGGCTGCCTGCTCCTCCCGCAGCCCTTCCCTCCCGTGGAGCCGGGATGAAGCAAGTGAACAAAATTTGGCACGGTGACGGCGGCGGCAGGAAAACGCGCAGGACGGGGCAGAACCGACGGGGACAGGGAAGAGGAAGGCGAAAAGACGCCGCCAGGGGAAGCAACAGGAGGGGTCCCGTCCTCCCCTCCGAACCTGGGGCTTCATCCGATGGGACTTCATCGCAGTGCACCGGAGCCGCCGGTGCACCGCAGGGCGAAGAGGAACGAGCGCCGGGAAGAGAAGGAAAGGTCGAGTCGTCACTCGGAGCACTATTACGAGTATTTCTTCTCTCTTCCTTCCCGGCGATGTCGCTGCTCCCCAAGGCCCCGGCTCAGTTGGGCGGGCCCGTCCCGCCTGCGGGGCCACAGCATCCCCCTCCCGGGGCCGGACCAGAGTCGCCTTAGGGCAAAGGGAGGATTCGGGGAAGTAACGTGAGGTTAAATCCCGGGCACAGGGACCCTCGCCGGGGAAGTCGTTTCGGAAAAGGGCAGCACTGCTTCAGCAATTGCTGGTGGTAACACTGCCTGGTCCAGCCTTCCGCGCTGCCGTCCTTTGCCGCTGTTACTTTGCTGATGCTGGAGAGAGAGGTGGGGAGAGGGAGAGAAAGAAGAAAGGAAGGAAAAAAGAGAAAAAAGAAAGAAAAGAAAGAAAGGGAAGAAGAAAGAGAAAGAAAATGAGAAAGGAGGGGGGAAAAAGAAAAAAAAAATACTGAGAAAGAAGGAAAAAGGGAAAGCTCTCAGCGCAGGAGCGCTGTGGGAAGAACAAACGCCCGGGCACTTGCTGGACGAGCTCGGCCGAACGGGGCCGTCCCGTCCCGTCGGCGGGCGCGCCCAGCTGTTTGGGGTCGCGGTGCACCGGGTCAGGCTGGCTGCGCTCGCTGCCGCCTCCTCGTCACGCTCGGACAAGTGCTGTCCACTGTCCCGGCCAGGGGCATTTCGGAGAGGGGCACGTACGAGCTCCGGGCGTGCCGCTGTCCCAGAGCAGTCAGCGGCAAAATCCTTCCCTCCCAGACGCCGTTAGCAACGAATTTAACCCCGGGGAGCCAGGAACGCCAGTGTTTTCCTAGTCGGGGCGTCGGAGAAGGGAGAAAATGGGAGCTGCGTGGGAACCGCGCCAAATTCACACGCACTCCCCCGACTTTTAATTCTTGTTCTCATTAAGGCAGGGAGATTTGGCGAGGGAGGGAAATGTGTTTTCTCTGGAAAGAGGAGCTGCTGGGGGGCCGGCACTCCGAGTACCGGAGAAAGGAGAGCATCCCGCACCGAGCCCGCCCGGCACCGGCGCGGCGGCAGGAGCCGCGACCCGTCCGTAACACGGAGGACAGAGGCAGCGGCGCGGCTGGCCCCGGGGCGGGTCACCGGGCAGGTCTGGGGGTTTAGAGGCTGTCCGGAACGGAAACCGGGCTCTTTCAAATGTCGGATTTTAATTAGTGGGTGCGCTTGAAGGCGTGCCCGAGTTTGGATTCTCGTAGAGTTTGGTACGGAAATAGGATGTACTTTTCTGCTGCGTAGCGTTAGTGTGAAAGAATATTAAATCTCGCGCTTCCCATGACTTTAATGACCTGGCCGGCAACACAGAATCTGATTCATTATATGAAGACTGGTTAAGTCAGTATTATGTATTTTTCTTTCACGTTTATTAGAAGGCTGTTAACTTTTATGGTTTATGGCTATTAGGCTTTGCTATCTCTGCTTGCTTTTCATTTAAATCGGGACAGTTGACAGCCGTGCTTTCAGTATAAAACCAGTTATAACCGTTAGCACCGTAACAAGGTAGTTGTCGATGCCGTTGAAGACCCGCAGACGACCGCGTTGCAGGACAACCCTCGGCCAGCCGCCGGCGAGGCGGGTGCCGCCGGGACCGGGTTGTGCGGTTCTGCGTGGGGGGCTGGCGCTGAAATACGGTAGTTTCTAAACTGCGTTCATTTTGTTTTAGAGATTACAGCCGATATCCCCTAACAGCAATCTGGTTTTGCTCAAAATATATTACCGGATTCCATTTAGATTGACGGTATAATTCAGATTGATAGCGTCTCGCCATCTGACACTTTGACATCGCCGAAGTGAACAGGCTGAAAGACTGCTTTAGCTCTTGTGTTTATCCCGAATTTGCTTTCCAGAAGTAAGGCGACAGGAGGGCAACGACTGGAAAGGGATGAGAAGGCTGTCCCGGGCTGCTGTACTCAAATTCCGCAGTCGGATACACCCGGAGATAGTTTTCCACTGCCTGCATACAGGAAATCTCCGTTTCTGTATTTTCAAATTCGTTGGCAACAAGGGGTCAGAACAAAATTCCCCCTGTTTATTCAGTATGAATCTGGAGCCCTTACTCAGACCTTTAGAGCATCCTGCGGATGACGACGGGATCGGGTCCAGAACAAACACTGGTTCTGGGAAGAAAATAACTTTAGAGGAAACAACTGATGGACATTCCAGGGCAGCTAATTAAGGACGGCATTTTATTTTCTGTATTTAAATACTGATTTGCAAAACTTCTGGGGAAAATATGGCATAAAACCTTGGTAATAAAATTTAAAATGTCAAAGACTAATTAATTAGAGACGTGCAGTTGCTGATCCTCTGATATACGACATTTCCTACCAAAAGCCTGAAATTAGTTTCCGTAGACAATAAAACCCAATTAATCAGCAGTTTGCATTTAATTCCTTTATTTATTTTTTTTTCCTGTTGTGAATGCACCTGAAATCTGCATTTTATTTAAAGAAAAATTATAGCAAGTCCGTTTGAATGTTTCTAAAGCTATCAGGCATGCCGTGGTATTAGTCAACTGTGAAATATTTTGCTGTCTCTGGAATTTACGAAAAAACCCCAAACAAACTATGAATATTGTTGAGTATGTACCCGTTAAGCAGTTTATTTATAGATGCTTGGCAGAACTTGCACTACCTCCAAAATTCAGCCCCAGAGCTGAGTCTGCGATGCACATTTCCCCTATGCAGAGCTCAGACAGTGGTGCACACTTCACACACACAGAACGGGCTAAACCTGGCATTCCTGGCAAACAAACTTGCCACATACTTGGGAATCACGGCTGGCTTGTCACTGCGCTGAAGGATAACAAGGTTGCTCAAAGGCCTGTATTTATTTTCTCTTTTGCCTTTATGTTCTGGACCCATACCTGCACTGAAAATGTTAATGTTCTCAAATGGGCAAGTTTTCTTTGTCTGTCTTTCTGGCTTTGCACATCACTTGCAGGTTTTGCACTCTCATTACTGCAGACTTTCTCCATCTCCTACAGTTGATACTGAAACTCACCCACTGACTTCTAGGAATCCCCTCCCTCACTGCCTTAGTAGGTAGCTGACGGTTACTGCATTAGTCTCGAAGTCATGTAGGCTATTTAAATGTCAGCTATAAACAAAATGCGAGATGCACAGAGAGTACATGAGAGCTCCCCCCTGCTCCCCCCAAATCCTCCCCATCAGAAAGGCCAGATGAACTACTGTTTAGTAAGCTTCTCAAATGTGCAAAGTTAGCTTAGGTCAGAGTGAAAAAATTAGTGTTAAAACAACTGAAGACTGAAATGTTTTGCACTCTCAGAAACAAGTAGTTTAATGCAATTTATTTTTCATAGCTATAGTGAAAGCAAATAAAGCCGTAGAAATTACCGAATAACTCTTCTGCTACACATTCAAAAGCATGGAAGACTCACTAAAGAGAGAGAAAAAAATCCTTGTCTCATTTTGCATCTCAATTTTAAACAACGCATGTCTCAAGCGAATATTTGTGGGTTGTTAATGGGCTAGTACAAACTCTAGAAGACACAACAAAAATTATCTGCAGTCTATTCACAAACCTTTGCCATGTCTCAGTGTTTGGGGATGGGCGAATGGACTGCCTTCACCACCCTTGAATAGAACTCTATTGTGTGGGCTTGTTCCATTGGGATCAATGGGACGACATGTACAATGAGATGCTAATGAACACCAGAAACGATGGTAAAATCTGGCCCAGCTAAGGCATAAGGCTGATTTTGTAAATCGCTTCTGAGTCTCTTGCTATACTGCTTTTAGCTGAGCTGTTTAAACTTCAAATGTTCAGGGAGGCTTTACTATACAAAATAGGTTTTTTTGCATCATTTAAGTCACATTTTCCCACCCTTACAATTTGAATCACTCTCCGCTCTCATGTTGTTTAAAGTTGCAGCTGAAATGCGGCAGTCTGTTTTCGGTGGTGATTGCACTGTTACTATGAATGTGGTTCCACAAATGGAAAATAAAATACACCAGAAGAAAATAACATCAAGCACAAGTATAAAAGAGAAGAATGATGGTCAGAAAGCAGGCACAAGGGAAAGGACAGTGTTGGCACTGTGTAGCCCAATGACCACTGCCCCACCACACCTACAGAACCCAATCCATCTTCAGAAATGTTCATGTCATGTGCAAGGGGGGCAGCAGTCCTGGGCCCAGCTCAGACAAGTCCTGATGCAGTAGTCTAAGTGCAGGGGAAATTGTGCTAAGCAAGTACTTGAGACCAGGACAGGGCTGCTGCGCTGTGGGAGGCTGGTGGCTGCAGGGCCCATCAGCGCCCTTTCTCGGTTCTGCCTGTTCTTCAGCCTGGGTCAGGATGCAGGATTAGAATGTGGTGTTTGACTGGAAAACCTACAAACCCATTGAGTTAACACTGGGAACCCGAGATTCTCGGCAGCTTGGAGCAGACTTAGAAGTGCTCAGACACAATAGTAAAGAGGATCATAAAAGTCCCACCTCTGTCTCTTAAAGGAGAGAGAGAAAGAGGGAGAGAAGACTAGGTCCACCAACACCATCTTTTCTCATCAGCTTACAGCAAAATTTAATCATTAACTACTGAAACACTGACAAACTGTGCTGTTTGCTTGCTTATTATGAGGTCTGCCAGGGCCAGAACCAACCCATACTGAAGTTGAGTGATGTCTCTTGGTTTCAATAGACTCAGAGGTCGGGCCCCTAAAATTCAAATTGCCAGTGCAGTTCCTTGCACTAACGAACCAGTGAGTATCATAAGGAAGGGCTTAATTACTCCAATGAGATAATTTAGTTTTTAAACAAAAATGCTTTAATTGGGGGCAGGCCCTTTCATATTTGTTTCCCAAGAAGGAAATTGATTAACAAAATGTTAATAATAAGATCATAAGAGAGCCCATGCCAGCTGTAGACACCAAGCTCAGCTAAGAGAGTTTGCAGTTTATTTTCAGGCACTGATGCTGAGCAAAACTGTTTCCAGGGAAGGAGCTGTGAGTGAAAAGCAAGCCATCTTCTCTGGTTTGCTAATACTGCTCCTGTAACCATTTTGCCTGTTATTCTTTTGCACCTGCACCAAAGGTAAGGGTGCAGTAGCAGCAGTTTCGTGTATCCGGATCTAGGCTGAAGCCATTATCTCTTGTTCTTTGTCAGGAAGATGCTTCCTTGCAGGGGTGCTTAGCTGGGTCCCTGGTAAACCTCTGCCTTCACATGGAACTCAGTGGCTTGAGATACTGCCAGCAAATTTAATTTGGAGAGGACATATGTGGGACATGAACGATTCCTCAGTCGAGGTTAGTGCCCCAAGTCCTCTGCCTGGCCATCAGAAGTGCTGCTGGCTGGGAGTGTGGGATCGTACAGGACTTTGGGAGCCATAGCCCTTTCTCAACCAGTTTGAACACAGCAAAAGAAGCAGGTGGCATGGCTATTCTGGTACCCCCTTTTTCTTTTAGATATTTTGTACACTCAGGGGAGGCAAGAGCTCTAAGGTTCTTCCAGGCACAAAGATCATTCTGGAGTGGGATGACACACACACAAAATAAGAAAAATCCTTTGCCTCTCAATTGCCAGAACACTGTTTTGCACAAAGGTCAAAATACTTTCTCATCCACTTATCATTAACTGTCCCCAACAATTATTACCTGTAATTCAGTGAGATCAACAGACACTCCAAAAAGATGGATATCTTGAGATGTGCAAGACCTTCACTGAGGGAAGTACTGTGTAAATAGCTAAGACAGATGGGAAAGCCTGGGCAACAAGAAGCAGAACTATACAAAATAAACGGGAAGAAACAAGAAATTATATGTATGTTTAATTTTATAGCTCTGTATGGCTGGTGTCCACAGCTGCAATGGGAAGTAATTATTTTTACAATTTCTGAAAATGAAATTCAGTTTCAAAAGAAGTTCATAAGTACATATGTTTTGGATTGTCTTCTCTTCTCTGTATCAGCTTTGTTACTAAGTAAACCTCTTCTTCACAGCTGGTAGGCACCCGAAATGGATAATCAGTGTGTTGCAATTCCAGATTTTACAGATATTGCTACCTTTTTCTTAAATTGCAGAGGCCTAGTCCTGAATCATTAGTGTATGTGAACTACTCGGAATGCCCTGAAGATCTGGGGAACATGTGCAGACATGATAACCTGCCTGCTTTTCAGTGCTTTAAGGGTTTCCACTTCTTTGAAAAGCTGTAGAGTCCTTTGTGCACCACAAAATTTTGTGACTTTCCAAAATCACCAGAATTTTTAGACTTGGTTCCTTTAATTTGGATATTCCTGGGACCCTTTCCCACATATTGTTATTGAAGTAAGACTTGGAGTTGCAAAATCAGCAAGTTGGTAGAATATTAGCTCAAACTTGGCCCATTTTATTAGTGAGAATAAAGACACACTGAGCTTTATACTGGCATCCTCTGGTATTAGTAGGTTAATATTAAATATTTTTACTCCAGCTTATACTCACGCAGAACTCCATGCCTTTCAGAGATAAAAGTAAATGGAAACAATCAATAGGGTCTCTTAGATATTTTAGAACATTTAGCAATGAACATTTAGTAATGAACATTTAGTTTTCTTCAGCCTGTATTTCATATACTCTGACTTTTCATTTCTGGGCTGAAAATTGTCCAAAAAGGCACACACTTATTGCAAATAAAAAAATCACTTAAAAGATATTCTGCAGAGTATGAAAAGTTCTCCTTTTTTTATTTTTCTTTTTTATGTGGTTGTATATGTTTCTGTCTGTTATAAGTCATAGCAAACGATATAGTATTCCACAAGAGCTTTTATCCTAGTGAGCAGAAAGTGAGCAGAAAGACTGAACAAAAGAATGAATTAATTAATTAATGGATGAATGTATTAAAAAAAGGCTCCACCTGCTCTGCTCCAAAAATCTCTCACTATACTACAGAGAGGTTTGTTACACTGACTAATAGTAAAGCCTTCCTCTTAATTTTTGAACAATATGGTTTATCTGCATTTGGAGTGATTGCCAAAATGCAAACTATGTAACGTAGTCTGTGCCTTTACTGATGGGTCTAGTGTCAGGAAATCACTGCTGTCGCTGCTAAAAAGGCAACGAGGAAGGCACTCTATAAAAACAGAAGGGGAAAAAGCATATTTTTCTATTGCTTTGTCAGATATGCCTAACACATTTGTTTAATCTTAAGGCTCTGCCTTGCCCATATGAACAGTTCACTTACTTACATGTGAAAGATTTAACTTAATATGAGCAAAGGCACTCTTTTAAGAATTTTGTGCCGTTATGCTCTAAACCCAGTGGTGCTTCCTTGTCTTCCAGTGACAGACAAGATATATCGTAACAAACTGCATGGGAGAAGACCTTGATTTGCCTACCAAGCCCCATCAGAGATTGCCAGAAGTTCGCAGTAGGGCTGCTCTAAAAAGAGAAACAGGAAAGCCACGATACTTCTGTCTTCTTGTTGGGGCTATTGCAGAGCCCCACTGGTGGTACCAAAGGGAGAGACTTGGTGGCTAAGGGGGGCTGGATTAAGGGGGTGGGGTGGGTGGGATTTGTGTGTCCCCCCCAGACAAAGGGCCCTGTCCCCTGCAGGAAGGTGCTGAAATGCAAAGCGAGCTCCCAGGTCCTTTTCTCTCTCTTGGTGGCATTTGGAAGTGTAAAGCTTTGAATACCAATTGCTTGAACTGGACATATGTGAATCTCTTCTAATCCTACTAATCCCGTCCCCAAGTGCTTCTTTGTATGTGGAGGCAACACACATAGATCTAAGTGAAAGTGGCCGTAATCCTGGAAATGTGGAAAAATGTCCCAGTGTGGGAGTTGGGAGAGGGAAAAGCTCCCTAGCGGAGGGGACCCGCTGGAAGAGCATTGTGTTTGTGGGGTGAGAGAGGGGTGGCGGTGGGGGCAGGGGAGACAAGAAGGAGAGCGCTCACCTTCCCTGAGCTGTGAGGAGGAAAGCAAACCCACCCAGCGGGAAAGCTCCCTCGCAAACAGCCATCGCACACTTGAGCAAACCCGCAGAACTGAGACAAAGTTTCCAAACGCTGGGAAATTCACCCACCGGCAGCTTTCAGCACTGTGAGCTCAGCAGGCTAGGCACTAATGTGCTGACTTCATTATTTCCCAACCTCGCCCCGCTGAATGGCAGATCTGTGTAGCAAACGGTGGGCTACCGCTCCATCCTTCCCTGTCCACAAAGATAGGGAAGGGAGCTGGGATTGCGGCCCCACTCAAGGGCCCTGGCTCTCTGTCTTGCGGGAGACCCTCTTACTCTGCGCAGAAGTGAGAAGCGGGCCACGTAAGTAGATGTCTTTGCCAAACACTAACAGAGCAGCAGAGAAGTCAGCTCACAAGTGCTCAGTTGTATTATTCATTCAGCCTCTCTGAAGACTTATTTCAGGCATTGCATCCTCTTACCGTACATAGGTAAAACAATAGCGACGGGGGAAGTTTCTATGTCTTTAATTCAATGCTGAAACCTCAGCATTTGACTGCGCTGTTACTTGAAATCAACATTCACCTGGATATTAACAAACCCTATGGGTTTCCAAATATACAAGTCATATAATTCAGCCACGTGAATTTCCCAAACGTCAGACAGTTAATTTACATTTTCTTGGCTAGTCACTGAATAAAGCGTGTTTATACCCCACAGTAGATAGTGTACAAGGAAATTAATCTGGTTTTTGTATGTGCTTTCAAAAGATTTTAAAATATGGAGCAATTGATAACATTATTTGCCAGCCAAATCTTTATTCTGCTCAATAAATCTCTAGATAAAACCATGTTAGGTAAGAAAATCTAACGCTATATATTCTCTGGGAGTTGACTTTTTTATTACCTCACCAGACTTTGTGCTTTCATAAATGTCAGCCGAAATTAACCTGCTGTTTAGAGATAGTACAAAGCATCCCAAAATCAGCCTGGGGACTGGGAGTCCCTTTTTTTTGTGCACATGAACCTCTTGAATGTCACAGGGACAGAAAATGCGGATAGATCATTAACTTTGCATGGATAAAGCAATAACATTGTCTCTTGGAAACATGCTAAGCCAAACCCCACAATGCACTAAAATCACTTCTTTAACAGGAAATAGCTCAGGAAAGGGTTTTGCTCTGTGCATCAGAGAACATATAGGGTAAAATGGGATGAGAATAAAATGCTAGCTAAGCCTAGTACTGGTGGAGCTGCATGGACCTGATGTCACTGCTGGCCACAGCAACACCACTCACGTGAAGAACTGTTACTAGTCTTGGCATTCAAGGGACACTACAGATATTTAAAACTGAAAGAGAGTAGATTTATATTAGATATTGGGAAAAAATTATTTACTATGGAAGAGGTGAGGCACTGGTACAGGTTGCCCAGAGAAGTTGTGGCTGCCCCATCCCTGGAAGCGTTCGAGGCCAGGTTGGATGGGGTCTTGAGCAACCTGGTCTAGTGGAAGGTGTCCCTGCTTATGGCAGCGTGGCGAGGGGAGGGGCTGGATGATCTTTAAGGTCCCTTCCAGTCCAAACCATCCTATGATTGTATGGTATCACACTGGCAACCTCCTCTGGGGCAGAGAAAATACCCAGGGTCAGGAGATCCCCAGGGGCAGGGTACTCTGGCACATTTCTTCCCTTACTTTAGACTTCCCAGCCAGGGAAGAGAAGGGAAACAATTTGTCTGTAGGTATGCTGGCTTCATTTGCATTAAATAGCCCTGTGGCCCATGGATGGGTGCCTGTGGTGCAGCTCCAACCAAAGACCTATTTGTTATGAAGTGATTGTTGATAATTGTGCAAGTGAGGTAAATACCTGTGTCACGCCAGGCCAAGGCAAACCTGCATCGTGCTGGACAATAGGAATGCAGGACACAGGGCACAACTGACTTGACATCAAGACAGGATTTAAGAGGTCCTCCCAGAAGCACTTCAAATACTGGCCATGCCTGCAGGAAACCCAAAGGGTAGGACGATGCAGGTCAGCCTCAGCCTGTTGTGTAGCTGTGCAAGGGAGTGGGCTACTGCCAGTGGAGTAGTCCTCATTTGCAATCAGAATCTGACCATACGCACTGAAGGGTATTACAGTGAAGAAAATCAAGCCTAGATGTTGCTATCTGGTGGTTTGCAGTCATCTTGGCACATCAGCATTCAAGCATGGGCAAATTTCTTTCCCACTAATACTGCCATAAATCAAGGGCATTCTATCCAGGGTAGATAAGCTAGGACTATCATAGTAATTTTGATCTCTTTGATGGATTCACACCAGCTAGGGATCTGACCTTATTTCTATAATCTGCCCCAAATGCCAACAATTAGAGTCTGTTTCAGTTTAAATCAATGAAGCATTCATATCTTTAAAACAATGTAGTTTCAAATGGTTGCAAACAAAATGAAGAGACGTGACACCCTATAGGCTGCAGGAAAACCACTGAAATCAATTGGGTAGATTTGGACCTTAATATTTGCTGTTGGGATCTACACAAATTCAAGAGCCAAAGGCAAGATTAGTTGGATTAGTGCTTCAGTGGTCCTTCATTATCCATTTCTCCCTCAGTGACATGATTTGTATCTTCAGTTAACTGTGCTTATTAAATGAAAATGATAAAGGATTGAGGCAAAAGTACATATGCTGAAGGAGGATGTTGAATCTTGCTAATCTTGTTAAAATGTTATTGCATTTCATTACACAGGAAATTTCATTGAGATTTCCTACATGTTTTTCCAGTGTGAAGTCTCAGAGCCTCACTGTCATTGGAAAACAGAGACATGGAAATGTGTTACAGTTTAGCTACTTGCCAGTCAGAAGACAGACAGAAGCAGAATCAGGTCCGCCAGAACATGGGGTTTTTGAGCACAGACTACCCTTTTTTTCCTCTAGTTTACATTGCTGTCTAGGCTGTCATAACAACCTGAGAACCACTTGTGTGTAAGAGGATCCCAGGCTGCCTCCTGGGGTGGAAGCAGAGGGGTAAG